>NC_057718.1:33366698-33374951 GCF_004010195.1 Chiloscyllium plagiosum | reverse complement strand
CAGGCTCACTGCCTTTATTCCTGATGAAGGGCTTTTGCCCGAAAAGTCGATTTCGAAGCTCCTTGGATGCTGCCTGAATTGCTGTGCTCTTCCAGCACCACTAATCCAGAATCTGGTTTCCAGCATCTGCAGTCATTGTTTTTACCTCTGTTACGTTGCTGAGTCAACAAGAAGAATCAATAACGAGAACCTTTTCTAATCTCTTTAACAGACTAGTATAGAGAGTACAGTCAGTTAGCTCAGTTGGTTGGATGACAGGGCTGCAATGCCGAATAGCACCTAAACTGTGAGTTTGGTTCCAACACCAACTAAGGATAATATGAAGGATTTTATTTTTCAACCTCTCCTCTTGTCTCCAGATGTCTCTTCAATGACAGAGCAGCCTGAGTAAGGGGTTTTTACCTTTACACCATCATCTCACAGAGGACTATGTCTGCACTTTTTGTTCAAAGTTTCACTGCGGCTTTTCAAACAGTAGTGACATTTGTTGCATTAGTCTATATTATATCCCTGATTGAGAGTGAAAATGGGGTGCTGGACCAATGAGAGCTTAATTTCAGGAGCGTGCAGTTAAAGCCTCGTTGAGATTTGTTTTGTTCTTTGGATGCTAAGCTCAAAATTCTGACCCAATTACAACAAAATGCTTTTTTCTTAGTTGATACAAAAACAGGAACTTTAATGCTGTTTATCCAAAAATAAAATTAATAGTTCCATAGTCATAATTGAGTACTTTAATGCAGTCCAGATAACTGATGTGGCATGCATATGAATTGAGTGCAAATTGTTTGTTCTCAAATGAGATGTGATTAGCACATTGGAACTTCAACACTGCAATTAAATAGTTGTTTATCAACCAAAGGAAGCACTGCAGGAATACACTGCTTTTTTTAATACCTTACTTTTCAGTGTCTCTAATTTCAATGATTATCTTTAGTTATAAATGTGAATAAAATCTTATTACTGTAAAGCTTTATTGGTCAATTGTGCTTCAAATAGCATGAACTCAAAACGTGTTTTCTAATAAATGCAACAGATTGATGAAGGAAATTTAAAATTTTGTATTTGCCTTCCCCCTCATCAAAACTGGACAGTGAGTTGATGAGTGGAAAAGTTGTAATAAGTAAAGACTCTCTTGTTATCACTGTTTGTTGCATAATTTAAAATATAACAACAAAACTTTTAAATGTATATTAATGATTGAAATCCAAAGTCATTTTGCAGTTCTAGTTGAATAATGTTTATACAAAAAAGATTAAGACACTCAGAACTAAAAAGAATAAATCTTGTAAAGTTTGTTTAACTATCATGGACTGTTTCTTAAAATGGAAATTACATTTAGCAATCTAAATTTCAGTGAGAATTGCAGCCTGCAATATTTTTGTTGCTGCAGAACAGGAAGATGACACTCTAAGCTAACATAAGTGTTCAATATCACTGTATAATCAGTAAAATGAAGATAACATATGATAATAAAACAAAGCTACGAACACTGGTGTCATATAACATGAGTGAATTTTACCAGAATGCATTATGTCTGGCTGAGAAAATGTCAGAAAATAGATACTACTGTGATATTATTAGTTTTAAGTTAAAAAAAATGTAGTACTCTTATCTGTAGTCTCTACACATTCCTGACTGCTTCCAGTACATCTGCATCCATTGAAAAAAAAACCTTTGTAACAAGACGTCACTGGACTCGAAACATTAACTGTGATTTTCTCTCTCCACAGATCCTGCCAAACATGCTGAATTTGTCCAGCAGTTTTTGGTCTATTAGCATGTCTGTTTCTTATGATGATTTGTTTGATTTCATACAAAAGTTATACATAGCTTTAATTTCATGCTTTCATATACTTGTAAGTTTGTAATGGAGGCTTTTTGTTTATTTTTGGAACTTTACTTTGACTCAATAGTAACCGAGCTTCAAAATGATTCAGGTGAAAGTAAGGACCTGCAGATGTTGGAGATTAGAGTCAAGATTAGAGTGGTGCTGGAAAAACACAGCAGGTCAGGCAGCATCCGAGGAGCAGGGAAATCGACGTTTCGGGCAAAAGCTGTGCTTTTCCAGCACCACTCTAATCATGACTTCAAAATAATTTGTTAGCTGTGTAGCATCTAAAAACTGAAGGGTACATTAAATTTGAGAATTTTTTATTATGCAAGAGTTGGACTCATGGAACTGGAAATAATGTATTACTAGAACACAAATTGACGCAGTTCAAAGAGGGTTCACTAGGATGATCCCTATTATAGAGGAAAGGTCTTATGAGCAAAGGTTAAATGGGTTGGGATTCTACTCACTAGAGTTTAGAAGAATGGGAAGTGATCTCATTGAAATATATTGGATTCTTAAAGGACATAATAGAGTAAATGGTGAGATGATGTTCCCCTCCTTAGAGACTCTAGGACCAGAAGGATAGTCTTAGAATAAAGGGGCAACAATTTAAGACAGAGATGAGGAGGAATTTCTTCTGTCAGAGGGTTGAGAGTCTTTGGAACACCTTGGCACTGAGAGCTGTGGGGACAAAGACCTTGTGCATATTTAAGGCTGAGTTAGATAGATTCTTCAAGGATTATAGGGGACTCTCTAGTCCGAGGTGCAGACAGATGTTTCTGTGGCCAGCAGCAAAAAATCAGAATGGCATGTTGCTTCCCTGGTGCCAGGATCAAGAATGTCTCAGAGAGGGTGCAGAATGTTCTCAAGGGGGAGAGGGGCCAGCAGGCGGTCATTGTCCACATTGGAACTAACGCCACAGGAAGGGAAAAAGTTGAACTTCTGAAGAGAGATTACAGAGAGTTAGGCCGGAATTTAAAAAGGAGGTCCTCGAGAGTAGTAATATCTGGATTACTCCCAGTGCTGTGAGCTGGTGAGGGTAGGAATAGGAGGATAGAGCAAATGAATGCATGGCTGAGGAGCTGGTGTATTGGAGAAGGATTCACATTTTGGATCATTGGAATCTCTTTTGGGGTAGAAGTGACCTGTACAAAAGGACTGATCACACCTAAATTGGGAGGGGACTAATATACTGGCAGGGAGATTTGCTGGAGCTGCTTGGGAGGATATAAACTAGCAAGGTCGGGGGCTGGTGTGGGACCAGGGAGATAGTGAGGAAAGAGAGCAATCTGAGACTGGTACAGTTGAGAATAGAAGAGAGTCAAACAGTCAGGGCAGGCAGGGACAAGATAGGACTAATAAATTGAACTGTATTTATTTCAATGCAAGGAGCCTAAACAGGAAAGGCAGATGAATTTAGGGCATGGTTAGGAGCATGGGACTGGGATATCATAGCAATTACAGAAACATGGCTCAGGGATGGGCAGGACTGGCAGTTTAATGTTCCAGGATACAAATGCTCCAGGAAGGATAGAAAGGGAGGCAAGAGAGGAGGGGGTGGTGGCATTTTTGATAAGGGATAGCATTACAGCTGTGCTGAGGGAGGATATTCCTGGAAATACATCCAGGGAAGTTATTTGGGTGGAACTGAGAAATAAGAAAGGGACGGTCACCTTATTGGGATTGTATTATAGACCCCCTAATAGTCAGAGGATTTTAACTTCCCAAACATAGACTGGGACTGCCATAGTATTAAGGGCTTAGATGGAGAGGAATTTGTTAAATGTATCCAAGAAAATTTTCTGATTCAGTATGTGGATGTACCTACTAGAGAAGGTGCAAAACTTGACCTACTCTTGGGAAATAAAGCAGGGCAGGTGACGGAGGTGTCACTTTGGGGCCAATGACCATAATTCTATTAGATTTAAAATAGTGATGGAAAAGGATAGACCAGATCTAAAAGTTGAAGTTCTAAATTGGAGAAAGGCCAATTTTCACGGTATTAGGCAAGAACTTTCAAAAGCTGATTAGGAGCAGAAGTTCGCAGGTAAAGGGATGGCTGGAAAATGGGAAGCCTTTAGAAATGAGATAACGAGAATCCAGAGAAAGTATATTTCTGTTCGGGTGAAAAGAAAGGCTGGTACGTATAGGAAATGTTGGATGACTAAAGAAATTGAGGGTTTGGTTAAGAAAAAGAAGGAAACATATGTAAGGTATAGACAGAATAAATCGAGTGAATCCTTAGAAGAGTAAAGAGGCAGAAGGAGTATACTTAAGAGGGAAATCACAAGGACAAAAAAGGGACATGAGATAACTTTGGCAAATAGGATTAAGGAGAATCCAAAGGGTTTTTACAAATACATTAAGGACAAAAGGGTAACTCGGGAGAGAATAGAGCCCCTCAAAGATCAGCAAGGCGGCCTTTCTGTGGAGCCACAGGAGATGAGGGAGATTCTAAACGAGTATTTTGCATCAGTATTTACTGTGGAAAAGAGCGTGGAAGATATAGAATGTGGGGAAATAGATGGTGACATTTTGAAAAATGCCCATATTACAGAGGAGGAAGTGCTGGATGTCTTGAAACAGGTAAAGGTGGATAAATCCCCAGAACCTGATCAGGTGTACCCTAGAACTCTGTGGGAAGCTAGAGAAGTGATTGCTGGGCCTCTTGCTGAGATATTTGTATCAGCGATAGTCACAGGTGAGGTGCTGGAAGACTGGAGGTTGGCTAATGTGGCACCACTTTTTTAGCGGATTGGGACGATTGGGCACAGCCGTTTGGGCGCCTGCGTTTTGGCGCCAGCCCATTTGGCGACGGATGTTTTGGCGCTAGGAAAAAATGTTGATTGATTCATAGGAAAAAAATGTTGATTGATTCATATTCATTCAAAGGTAGAGCTTTAAAAAGTTTTAAAACTAACTTTATTGAAAAATAAAAACATTAAATCTGTTGATCACTAAAAACATTAAATCTGTTAATTACTAGCTTTATTTAGCTTTATTTACGTAGCTTTATTTAGGTCATTTAGTAATTATGAGCAAGGCTCCTCAAGTACTCGATAATATCCATGTTTTCAATTCTAAGAACAGTTTCATGTATTCTTCTATCTGCATCTCTATACTTTTTTAGTTTCTGTGGTGGTTCATGCCCAGCTAGTAACCCTTCATAATATGCATCTCTATCTTTCTGTACTTTACGCAGGCCAATATTAATTTCCATATGGTGGGATGTTGCATGCTAAGTTCACATTGTAATCGACAGTTGGCTGCCTCCGCATGATTGTTTGTGCGGTCTTACCTGTTTAATGTTCTCTGATGAAGGTTCCAGATCTCATGGAGAAATAGAGATGTAGAGGAATCCATTATGCGCAAATTTTTCTTTTCCATGTTTTGTTAATACCTCCTCAGCCATCATATGGACAAAACCATAAAAAAAACAAGATGGCAAAAGAACGAAACATTTGTGGCAGCGCACCCACAGTTAACTCAACTGAGGCTAAGGACTAACTGTAGCCTGAGCAAGCAGCTAAACGAGGAGAGACTAGTTTTCCTGTTTCCAAATATGTACTAGCTCAATTTATACAAAGGAATACAAAGGAAGAGCAAACAGCAACATACCTATTGGTCTTTTCGAGGCTGCCTGCTCAATTACTATATACAAAAACACTTAGTAGAAAAAAATGCATGCAATTATATGTTCATATGTACAAGTAGTATATTTATGTTGAAATTAAACTTATCTACACCATTCGATAAACATGTGTGGTTATTCAACATACAGATGGTTATATAACAGATATATTGTAATTTTGTGACACTAAAGCTGTCCATATAGACAGATTTACAAATAAAGAAATGTTCTTAGTGCCAAACGTCCGTCGCCAAATGGGCTGGCGCCAAATAAGTTTGTCGCCCAAACGGCTGTGCCGCAACGCCGGCAACCAAACGGCTGCACCAAAACGTACCAAATCCTGTTTAAGAAAAGTGGTAAGGACAAGCCAGGGAACTATAGAGCAGTGAGCCTGATGTCAGTGGAGGACAAGTTGTTGGAGAGAATCCTGAGGGACAGGATGTACATGTATTTGGAAAGGCAAGGACTGATTAGGGATAGTCAACATGGCTTTGTGCATGGGAAATCATGTCTCACAAACTTGATTGAGTTTTTTGAAGAAGTAACAAAGAAGATTGATGAGGGCAGAGCAGTAGATGTGATCTATATGGACTTCAGTAAGACTTTTGACAAGGTTCCCCATGAGAGACTGGTTAGTAAGGTTAGATCTCATGGAATACAATGAGAACTAGCCATTTGGATACAGAACTGGCTCAAAGGTAGAAGACAGAGGATGGAGGTGGAAGGTTGTTTTTCAGACTGGAGACCTGTGAGCTGTGGAGTGCCACAAGGATCGGTGCTGGGCCCTCTACCTTTTGTCATTTAAATAAATGATTTGGATGTGAGCATAAGAGATATGGTTAGTAAGTTTGCAGATGAGACCAAAATTGGAGGTGTAGTGGACATTGAAGAAGGTTACCTCAGATTACAACAGGATTTTGATCAGATGAGCCAATGGGCTGAGAAGTGGCAGATGGAGTTTAATTTAGATAAATGCGAGGTGCTGCATTTTGGGAAAGCAAATGTTAGTAGGACTTATACACTTAATGGTAAGGTCCGAGAGAGTGTTGCTGAACAAGGAGACCTTGGAGTGCAGGTTCATCGCTCCTTGAAAGTGGAGTTGCAGGTAGATAGTATATTGAAGAAGGTGTTTGGTATGTTTTCCTTTATTGGTCGGAATATTGAGTACAAGAGTTGGGAGGTCATGTTGNATGTTGTGAAACTTGAAAGGGTTCAGAAAAGATTTACAAGGATGTTGCCAGGGTTGGAGGATTTGAGTTACAGGGAGAGGCTGAACAGGCTGGGGCTGTTTTCCCTGGAGCATCGGAGGCTGAGGGTTGACCTAATACAGTGGTAAGGACAAGCCAGGGAACTATATTATGAGGGGCATGGATAGTATAAATAGACAAAGTCTTTTCCCTGGGATGTGGGGAGTTTAGAACTAGAGGGCATAGGTTTAGGGTGACAGGAAAGATATAAAAGAGACCTAAGGGGTGACTTTTTCACACAGAGGATGGTACATGTATGGAATGAGCTGTCTGAGGAAGTGGTGGAGGCTGGTATAATTGCAATATTTAAAAGGCATTTGAATGGGTATATGAATAGGAAGGGTTTGGAGGGATATGGGCCGGATGCTGGCAGGTGGGACTAGATTGGGTTGGGATATCTGGTCGGCATGGATGTGTTGGACCGAAGGGTCTGTTTCCATGCTGTACTTCTCTATGACACTATGACTCTATTATGGGGTAATGGAAGGAAAGCAGACATGAAGAGTGTTGGATCACTCTTGATCCTATTGAATAGTGGAGCTGGCTTGAGAGGCTGAATGGCCTACTCCTGTTCCTATTATTTGTGGTCTTATGTGACTTTGTGGGAAGGTGGAAGTGAGGAAGAAGATCAGCCAGGTATGTTAATGAAGGTGAGGTCAAATAAGTCTTTCCCTCTTGTTCCCTCATGACTTGCCATAGGCGCAGTACAGCAAGTATGTCCTTCAGGATTCAGGCATTGGTGGTAATCAATGGAGGTCCTCACGCAGGTTTCATGGTGCCATGAGTCTTCATGAAGTCCAGAGTCAGACTTTGAAGGGGCAACTTCCTCTTGGCTGTACACCACCGCTGCATTTCTCCAGCACTGTTTTTACCCAGGAAGAGTATGGGATGTTGGCTGTAATACATTATTTGGTGGTAAGTATTATTCCATCAGACTGTTGTTTAATGAATCTGTGAGATAGCTCTCACAATTTTGGCATAATTCCCAGGTGTTAGTGAAGAATTATTTGCATAGTTAATTGCAAAGTAGGCCTTTGTTGTTCCTGGTGCCTTGATTGATCAGCCCGGTTCGACATCGAACAATTCTTCCGCCGCCTTTGCCTCCGCGCCTACTTCTTCAACCAGGACTCCCGCCCACCCTCTGATGACCCCTTCTCCCGCCTCCAACACACCCCATCCAGCTGGACACCCCGTGCTGGCCTCTTACCTGCCCTCGATCTCCGCATAGCCAACTGCCGCTGTGACATTGACCGCCTCAACCTGTCCACCCCTCTCACCCACTCCAACCTCTCACACTCGCAACGTGCAGCCCTCCACTCCCTCCGCTCCAACCCCAACTTCACTATCAAACCGGCAGACAAGGGAGGCGCGGTGATAGTTTGGCGCACCGATCTTTACATTGCTGAGGCTAAACGCCAGCTCACAGACACCTCCTCCTACTGCCCCCTTGACCATGACCCCACCTCCCACCACCAAACCATCATCTCCCAGACCATCCATAAACTCATCACCTCAGGGGATCTCCCATCCACCGCCTCCAA
>NC_057718.1:33361694-33364630 GCF_004010195.1 Chiloscyllium plagiosum | reverse complement strand
CCAAGTCCCTCCTCCCTACCTTTTATCTTAGCCTGCTTGTCACACCCTCCTCATTTCTGAAGAAGGGCTTATGCCCGAAACATCAATTCTCCTGCTCCTTGGATGCTGCCTGACCTGCTGCGCTTTTCCAGCAACACATTTTTCAGCTCTGATCTCTAGCATCTGCAGTCCTCACTTTCTCCTAGCCAGTTTTGATTTTAATCAACTTTCTGTAATGGTTTTACGTAACTGAGTGACTTGCTAGACGATTTCAGATCATGGTTCAAAGGTTAACTACCTTGCTGTAGGCCTGAAGTTGCAGTTAAATCAGGGTCGTGAAGGATAGCAGTTTAACTTCTCTGAAAGAGATTTTGTGAACCACTTGAGTTTTTACAAAAATCCAATAGTGTCGTGATTATCATTATGTTATTGGGTCCCACTTTTTTTTTGCAGATTTGTTGATTAATTTCAAATTCTTGGAGCTGTGATGGAACTCAAACTCATAGCTCTCCAGTTTCCGTCTAGTTATCTGTATTACTAGTCGAGCAATGTTATCATTTTATTACCATTCCATCTTGGCCTTGCCACTATTTCCACTACTTTGATGTCTGCACTGTTCAATTGTCTCTTTGGCAGTTCTCTGAGTGAGCTAGCTCAGAGGGTAAATGCTCACAAAGGAATATTGGTTGGCAGTAGAATTGCTTTCTCGTAAGTCCTGCACCCGCTCCAAACTAATTGCTTCAAATCACCCGGGATCTGCTAATTGTTCCTTGGTGCTTTGTAAGACTCCCACTAGCATGCCTGCACAAACATTGGAAGCAGGCTCAGAGAATGGCTTGAAAATGAATCAATTCACTGACCTGTCACCCATTTTGGACAGGGTCCAACCTCTCTACTGAGTTGTCTCTTATACATTGAATTGTGTGAAAGGAGTAATTTGACAATTGCTGTATGCGTTCTTCTTAGAAAGTGACACACAAGAAGACATTATTACATGGCCAAAAGCGGATGATGTCCAGCATGTAAATAACTGTACAGATTGGTATTCTTCAAGGACTAATTTATCATTTGTCATCTAGTACTAGTTTCAGGAAGCATTGATCAATTTTGTAAAACACTGTAGGTTTTAAGCTAATGAATACGCTGCTAGTTGAAAACTATTTAACTAAATTGATTTATAATAGATGTATCCTTTGTTATGATGGGGAGGTCGGACTCCTCTGTTAATTAAAACAAAACACTCAGGAAAGCTCACCTTACCTTGTAATCTGTTAAAATGTGTGAGTGAGTGAATGAGAATTCCAATTTCCAGTATTTGAAGAAAAATAACAATTTATTTTCCTAACTGTAATAGTGAACACGAAACAAAACTGTTAACGAACTGAACACTCTTTCCCCAACTATTCAGTATCCCATAACTGAACACAATTCGATCAATATGCTGTTCCAATAACACAATTATTAAACTTTAACTTAATCTCAAGTCCAAATAGTCTTGTATGCTGTCTTCCTTCTGGTCTTCTGGTTCTGCTGTCTTCTCTCTGGGTTGTCTTCTTTTTTATACTGCAAGTTTTTTTTTACAGGATACCTTTTGACCTTTTTACCTTTTGATAGAGAGTGCCTTCTGATTTCTTTGATATGCTTTCATATTAGATGGGCAGTTAGCTCTCTGGCTCTACGACAGTTCCTCTGCTGTTTGGTGGAAGTTGCTCTGACCAATTTTCAAAATGCCTGGTTTTATACCTCTCAACATTGTTCCCTCTTATTGGTCCGATGTCGTCAATGCAATAAATTCAAACTCAACTGGGTTTTATTATCCTGGGTGTAATATACATTAATTGGTTAAATAAGAATTGTTGTCAAAACAGCAACCAAAACTCAGGCATCCATTTAATAGCCAATTGTTACATGTGTCTATTTTGGAACAGCCCATCTCTTAGCTTTTCTGTTCTCGCAGCTGAGGCTGTACTTAAATTCAGAAAACATTTTTTCTTAAAGGGAACATACACTCTTTCAACTTCATAACACCTTCCAATTCCTTTTAAGTATAAAGTGGTAAAAGTTGCACATAACAGAATAGCAGAAGCAGCCTTGACATTCATTATATATGTCATTGCTTAAGACAATATTCTTCTTAAAGTAATGCACAGCAGAGAAGCATTGACATATTTCACAGAGCAGTCAGACATTTTATTCCCAGTCACCTATTTATTTGCTTGTTACCTGCAGGAATATGTAAACTATTTGCAGGATATTTCTTTCCTATCTCTGCTCATCAAAAACATTACACTTTTTTATTAATATATACAAACGACATGTATTCTGAAAAATGGAAGCTGATGCTGATTAAGCTTGAGACCACTTGAAGGTTATTTATAACTTAATCATGCATACCAACTAACAGTTTTACTATGATCCAAATGACCTTATATATTGATGTTACAAAAACAAAACATAAAATGAGTAACAAGTCATAATTTTACCTGAATACCTATATTGATGATACTTCAAAATAATTTGATTGTGAAGCACCCTAGGACTTCATAAGGAAATAAAAGATATGAAAGTTGCATTAATCCCTTTGTTAATCCTTTGCTACCTTTTCCAATTAAGCATGTGCAGTTTTTGTCAATTGTCTCAAATATGGGTAGCAACAATGGTTCCAAATTGTACTTCACACCAAATTATTCCAAAGTTAGGTGATCATCTTTCACCTTGACCATTACCATGACCCCACCTCCCACCACCAAACCATCATCTCCCAGACCATCGATAACCTTATCACCTCAGGGGATCTCCCATCCACCGCCTCCAACCTCAAAGTCCCACAATCCCGCACCGCCCGTTTCTACGTCCTGCCCAAAATCCACAAACCTGACTGCCCCGGCCGACCCATTGTCTCAGCCTGCTCCTGCCCCACCAAACTCATTTCTGCATACCTTGACACGGTCCTGTCC
>NC_057718.1:33356832-33360446 GCF_004010195.1 Chiloscyllium plagiosum | reverse complement strand
CCTCCTTCCACCTATCGCATTTCCAACGCCCCTCCCCACGTCCCTCCTCCCTACCTTTTATCTTAGCCTGCTGGACACACTCTCCTCATTCCTGAAGAAGGGCTCATTCCCGAAACGTCGATTCTCCTGCTTCTTGGATGCTTCCTGACCTGCTGCGCTTTTCCAGCAACACATTTTCAGCTCTGATCATCCTAATCTGTAGACAGTCTTCATGCTGTGCAGAAATAATTATTTTCCTCGAAAGCACTGCTAAGTCTTTGATCTATTCATTCCTTAGATGTTTTGGTATGTGTCTTTTGACAATAACAGAAGACAGATTTTAATGTTGGTGAGGGAAGTGCAGGAGGTCTTCTGGTTTAACCTGCATCACTTTTCTTTGGGGAGGTCCAATGCTATTTAAAGGCAGTTACGTACTTATCTGGGCAGTGTCAGTTTTCAAGCTGAATTAAACCTTGACCAGGCTGATTACAATTCAGTACCACCAGTGTCACTGAGATTGGTGGCTACTGCTGGCATTGCACTCGGGTCTTCACTAAACATTGGTGCTAGATTCCTAAGGAGAGCTGAAAATGGCCTGGATGGAGGCACCAGGAACTGGGGTATTGGTCGCGGAGGGGTGGGAGGGGGCTGTGGGGCACTGTTGGATTGGCCAAGTAATGTGGTATTAGAAGCAAGGGTAAGTGTTAACTATGCATTGACACACCGCACCCAAACTCAGCATTATTGGATTCATCAGTCACACACTGTGTATCTGAGGAAAGGGATCTCATCACCACCTGAATCCCAGACCTACCCATCAGTGTTTACTGCAGTGGTTTCTGAGATAGAGAGCTCCTGTTGGCCTCTGGTAGAATCCTAGCAGCAGGATGAGGGCCTACTAACCCCCTGAATCTTGTCCAAGTGGTTATTCTAAATGTGTGAACCTGGTCCATGATTACTGGGCAGGCTTTGCAGTTCTGGGAGGCATGACAGCTGTGCTTGATCCCTGGCCTCACCCAGCATTAAGAACAAGTCATTCCCCAGCATTAGTCTTTGGAGAGCGTGGAAATAAAGCTTTTATGATTGTACTCATTCAGTCAGTTTTAGAAATAAAATATAATAAAATCAACAGTCTGTGATCGTCATGGGACATTCCAAATTCTGGTTTCATTGTTAAGCTGAATATAGTTGGTTTGATCTTTCCAGCATATTCATGAGATGCAACAGTAATTATGAATGTAAAAGTATACCTCAAGCCATATCTCTGAGCGATATGCTGTCATCAGTTGCATGACTTTGTTTGAAGAATCTTGTCATTTCTGAGAATCAACCTGAGTGCTGGAAGACCTTTGTTTTACATCAGTATCTTAGCACCAGATAGTTAAGCAAGTCTGGTTCCTCTTCTTTTGAACAATTAATTTAAAAATAAATTTACTGGCTTGAACTTACAGGAAGCAAGAATTTCACAGCTGCTAATGGTTTTTGTGGCCACAAAGTTTGTGCACCAAGTTTCTTTCATTGGTGCACACTATTCGACCCTTTCTTCTTGTATTGTGCTACAGAATACCATCTTATTATCATATCTGTTTTCAATCATCGTCAGTTGCTCATTAACGAGTATGATTGCACACCTAGGAAATTCTCTTTCACTGACCATGGGTTCTGTAAATCCTTGTGTGGCCGATGAGCCTGATTCTAGAGCCACATCTCCAACCATACATTTGTCAGGTGTTTCTCAGAGATGGAAGTGGTCCTCAACCTTGAGATCATTCCTTTCTCTAGTTCTTTTTCCATACCTTCTTTTGCTGGTGGTTCTTCTCAAAGAATTATGTCCCTTCGTGCAGTTGTTTCCTCTGAGTTGATTTCTTCGGAACAAGGGCTTCCTTGTTTAATTCGCATTTCATGACAGAAGCCTTCAGGGAGTCTTTGAGATGCTTCCTTTGTCCTCTCATTCGAGTGCCTTCCTTGAGCTGGGAAAAGATTTGTTTTGCTATTCAGAACTCAGGTTTCTTAAGCACATGGCCAGTCCAGCAGAGTTTAGATTAGATTACTTACAGTGTGGAAAAGGCCCTTCGGCCCAACAAGTCCACGCCGACCCGCCGAAGTGCAACCCACCCATACTCCTACATTTACCCCTTCACCTAACACTACGGGCAATTTAGCATGGCCAATTCACCTGACCTGCACATCTTTGGACTGTGGGAGGAAACCAGAGCACCCGGAGAAAACCCACGCAGACACGGGGAGAATGTGCAAACTCCACACAGTCAGTCATCTGAAGCGGGAATTGAACCGGGGTCCCTGGTGTTGTGAGGCAGCAGTGCTAATTACTGTGCCACCGTGCCGTCCAGGTGATCATGGCCTCGATGTTGGTGCCGTTGGCTGCTTCAAGGCCATTGACATTAGTATGCCTGTCCTCCTAGCTGAAGCGGAGAATCTGTCTCAAACAGCACTGATGGTGCTTCTCAAAGGTCTTGAGGTGGCATCAGTGCAAAGTATCATTCATTTACTAAGTATAGACTGTTTCACAGTGCTATAGAAGAGTCAGAAAGGTGACTTATACACAAGGGTCTTGGTATCGTAAGGGCGTCAAAGACTCTCATCCTTCCGAGTCCAAAGGTGGCACTTGTGGATTGGAAGTGATGGTGAATCTCTACATCGATGGCAGCCTTACATGAGAGGTAGCTTCCCAGGTAGGGGCAATATTCCATGTTTGGGAGGATTTTCTTATGATCTTAATGGATGGATAGACCAGAACCAAACTAGGAATGGGGATGGTGAAGGATTTGAGTCTTCTTGAGGTTAAAGTTGAGACTAAATCTTTGGTATGCTTCTGTGCAGGCATTAAGACAGACTTGAAGATTTTGTTACAAGAGAACATTGACATCCATGTGCTGAAGTTCCGCAAGCACAAGACTTTGAGTGCGAGCAGCAGCTAAGGTAAGACAGTTTGTTTTAAAATTACTTACCGGTAGCGGGCAGCGGTGTTTTTTTTTCTCCTCACAGAAAGAGCGGGAGCAGCAGGAGGAAGTGACGAAGACCAGAGGGTTAGCCGGGACCCGGAAGCAGGTAGAGCGTAAGCTTACCTGGATAGGCTTTTTCCCTTTAAAAGCGCGCAGGAGAAGAACCCGAGGCACTACAGAGGTAGTGTCTCCCACCCGCCCTCCTCCTCTAACCTAAATAATAAGACCCGTTGTGGTAAGTAGGTAAGTGCTGCATTTTGCTTGTTGTATTCTTTAGACCTAGTTTTTTTTTAAAAAGGTTACTTTCAGAGGGATGGCAGTGAAGGCAGCGCAATGTTCCTCTTGCAACATGTTTGAGGTGAGGGATGCCATGGACGTCCCTGCTGAAAACACTTGCAGGAAGTGCACCCATCTCCAGCCCCTCCAAGACCGTGTTAGGGAACTGGAGCTGGAATTGGATGAACTTAGGATCATTCGGGAGGCAGAGGGGGCCATAGATCAGAGCTTTAGGGAAGTAGTAACTCCAAAGATGGCAGATAAATGGGTGACAGTGAGGGGGACTGGGAGGAAGCAGCCAGTGCAGGGACCCCCTGCGGCAATTCCCCTCAAGAACAAGTATACCGTTTCGGATACTTGTGGGGGGGGACGACTTACCAGGGGTAAGCAATGGGG
>NC_057718.1:33336117-33354389 GCF_004010195.1 Chiloscyllium plagiosum | reverse complement strand
TTCCACGTATGGAGTCAGCTATTATGAGGGGGCATAGCTTTAAATTAAGGGGGAGTTGGTATAGGACAGATGTTAGGGGTAGGTTCTTTACTCAGCGAGTCGTGAGTTCATTGAATACCCTGCCAGTAGCAGTGGTGGACTCTCCCTCTTTATGGGCATTTAAGCGGGCATTGGACAGGCATATGGAGGATAGTGGGCTAGTGTAGGTTAGGTGGGCTTGGATCGGCGCAACATCGAGGGCCGAAAGGCCTGTACTGCGCTGTATTCTTCTATGTTCTATGTTCTATAAGCAATGTCAGTGTCATTCCTTCTTAGATTTCCACCAGTTGAGACTGAAAAGTTTCCATCGGTCCTGCAAACAATGTCCACACCACTGAGAAGGTTATTCTTGACAAGGTGAAGAATGGTAGTGATGAAGATGGAGAAAAGGGTGCGGGTGATGACACATCCCTGTCTTGAACTCAAAGGAGTCTGTCATGTTGCTGTTGGTGAGAACCATGGCCAACATTTGTCAGAGAGGAGATGGAGGATTATCATTATACTGCAGCTAAATCAGGAAAAGGGAACAAACACCCAATTTGTGTTATCTCCATCCCTTTTACTTTGCCCAGCTTTACCCTGGCTTCCACTGGGGTAGTTGAGGCTGTGGATGAGTGGACCTTGGCCAATTTTGAGAGGTCAATTTTGAGAGGCCAACAAAGAATGTGGGCATAAGATCCACTGGCAGGAACTTCACAGCTTCTAACATCTATGGAGCTTCTGGATCAGCTTGAGGGAAAAGAATGCTAAGAGAAATTTGTCACCTCCAGATAATTCTAGTGGCCCCAAAGCCTCTGTACGGCGATAGCTACATATTCATTTTATTCAATTTTCAGGCAACTGCAATGGCCCATTTCATTAGGAATGTACAGAGAGTCAATCATTTTGTGATTTTACAAAGTTAAAAATCACACAACACCAGGTTATAGTCCAACAGGTTTAATTGGAAGCATTAGCTTTCAGAGCGCTGTTCTTTCATCAGGCGGTTGTGGAGTACACAATTGTAAGACACAGAATTTATAGCAAAAGTTTACAGTGTGATGTAACTGAAATTATACATTGAAAAATACCTTGATTGTTTGTTAAGTCTCTCATCTGTTCAAATGACCATGTTAGTTTCACTTCTTTCAAATGTAAATCACAAAACCTTTTTTTAAAAGTTACATTCTCAGGTTAACTTTAACAATTGGTGTCAGCCCGATAATATGCTAAAGGTGTTAGCCCCGTGTTCCCTGTTTGTGCCATAATGTTTAGACTGATTCTAATCTAAAAAATGAGTTAACAGAGTCTTACATGGATCCATGCAGTTTTTGAGAAAAGTACAATGTAACTCTGCAATGTATAATTTTTAATGTATAATTTCAGTTCCATCACACTGTAACTTTTGCTATAAATCCTGGTACTACAATTGTGTACTCCACAACCACCTGGTGAAGGAGCGGTGCTCCGAAAGCTAGTGCTTCCAATTAAACCTGTTGGACTATAATCTGGAGTTGTGTGATTTTTAATTTCAAAGTTTGCCATCATTAAGCTATTCCTCACATTGAGGATGACATCTATTCAGGGCTGTAAGTTATTCATGTGACAAATTCTTGACCCACAGATCTGTGGGCATGTGCAGCACGATATTCCACAAGGTGATGGGATCCAAAAGCATGATTTGCTCCATTTTTTTTCTGTTTCTGACTCATCATTAAGGTTTTTCAACTCAAAACATGCCACAGCTGGATGGACAAGTTCGTGCCATTTTTAATGCTTTGTAGCAAACTTCTCCCAGTCGTTAATGTCAATGCTGTGACTCTTCAAGGAGAACTTTAGAGTATCTTTGTACAATTTTCTTTGTCTTCCCCAAAACATTGGCCATTTCAGATTGAGGAATTAGAACTAGGCAGGGAGATTTTTCAGACATTCGGAAGTCCAATACAGGCATTTTGCCTGAATGCTTGTGAAGCTGCCTTCAGAAAGGACGCTATCTTTTCATGATTTTTTTCCACTCAATCTAGAGAATGTGGTTGAGGCATCACGCTTAGAGTTATATGGGTGCTTGTACAGGATCATTGTACCTGTACATGGGACCTATAATCACACTGGACATCAGATCAGCAAACTAGACATATTCCCAGGCAACCCTGCTAAGAATATTTTAATTATTGGTTCCTGCGATTCTTGGATCAGTATCTAATGACAGGGGTTGACAGGAAATGAGGGGAGTTCAATCCAGCTGGTTGAAACAAAAGTTGTATGAAAATCAAACATTTTTGATATTTATTTACTTTATGACTCGCCTGATTCAGAGGTGTCTAACATGGCCGGCAATATTGCTACAGACATTTAATGAGTCTGTGGATCAAATAGGCGTCGCTGTCTTTGCAGCTATCAATAAGTGGCCTATTATCTACCCTGTTGCCTTTACACAATCAGGTTGCTCTGAGTGTAGCCACCAAGGACAACACACCGCATAATGAACCAGCTTTAAGGAGACCACTGCCCAGCCTCTACCAGAAAAGAAAGAAATATCTCTTTGAATATAAACCCAGGAATTGAAGGAGTGCATGAACAACATTGGGCTCCCCAATTTCTGCTCACTACCTCATGGTCAACAACCCCCCTCGCTTCCTGTCAACCCCTGTCATTAAACACTGATCCAAGAATCGCAGTAACCAATAATTAAAATATTCTTAGCAGGGTTTTCTGGGAATATGTCTAGTTTGCTGATCTGATGTCCAGTGTGATTATAGATCCCATGTCCAAAATCTAGGAAAATCCAAAATCTGGCATGGACTCGGTCATGAGTGTGTTGGATTTAAAACATTGGACCTGTAGGATGGAAACTCTCAGGTTTTCTTGTGGTGGGCAAAGGAAGTGCTGCAAGGATGTCTTGATTACTTCACTTAGGAGTTGTGATCTTGACTTTGAAAAGAGCCTGCCCAAAATCACTGCATCTGGCGCACCCAAATAAAGCATGGTGTGACTCCTATAGAAGCAAGCATGTATCAGAAATGGAGGGAAATGCAAGCATAGGAAATTCTCAGCCAGAAACTTGTCCAAAGCTCAGTCATCCTATTTGTAGCAAAACTGTCCATGTGCAGATTGGACCTAATGGTCACCTGAATATGACTAAAAGCCTACCAAACACCACAGATGACGAACATGGTTATCGTCAGCTCAAGGGATGAATAAGAACAGAAACAAACATCATTCTATCTTGTCGATGGTCCCATTTATATACTACACATTGTTCCTTGCATCCCAATTCATCAAACCTTTCAAAATGTTCATCTTTCTCCCTTAACACACCAACACCTCTACTTCCTCAGAAGGCTAGGGAAATTCAGCATGTTCACAATGACTCTTATTAATTTTTATAGCTGCACTATAGAAAGCATTCTGTCCAGATGCATTACAGCTTGGTACAGCAACTACTCTGCCCAAGACCGCAAGAAATTATAGAGAGCAAACGCAGCCCAGTCCATCATGAAAACCAGCCTTTATTCCATTGATTCCACCTACACTTCCTGCTGCCTTGGGAAAGCAACCAACACAATCAAGGACTCTTTCCACCTCAGTTATAATCTATTCCGCCCTCTTCCCTCAGGTAGAAGACACAAACATTTGAAAACATGTACCAACAGATTTAAGAACAGCATCTTCTCTGCTGTTATCAGACTTATGAACTCACCCTTCATATTTTAGAGTTGATCTTTCTCTTCACCTTCTCAGTAGCTATAATACTATATTTTACATTCTGTTCTCAGACCCTAATGCACTTATTAAGGTATGGTTTGTCTGATTAGCTCGCAAAACAATACTTTTCACTGCATCTCGGTACATGTGACAATAATAAACCGAATCAAATCAAACCGTATGTTTAATGAGTGCTTGTGTTAGCATGCTCCACATTTTAAATGCTCTTTGACTAAAGACTTCCCTAATGTATTAGTGTCTACCTTGAATTTACTACTCTAGTTTTGGAATTAAAGTGGGTACCTTCCCCACGTAAGCCCTTTCATTATCTTCAAGGCTGCTGTCTGAAAAACACTCAGTCTTCTGTTTTCTGGAGGAAAAGAACCTCAGTCTTCCCTGATTATATTTATCATCATTGTGCATCTTTTTAGCATCTTCCTCAATGCATCTATATCCTTGAGAAAATATTGTCAACATTTACAGAGAAACCTCGATTATCTGAATATCAATTACCTGAACATCAATTATCCGAATATCGGATTATCTGAAGGAGAGCTTGAGGTCCCGCTAGAAACATTACATCAAAGCACTGTTTAAACTCTGATTGCGTCTTTTGTTTACAATGATTAAAAATGAACTCGGCTCACTGAAATGCTGCCGAGAACAGTCCTGGACATCAATGGGAGCCCAGGCACCGTCTCCAAGTGACTGGCCTCCCACCCTCTCTCCCTTTCTTCCCACACTATTCCTGGAGTTCTTCACAGGGGTGTGTACCCTAAACCCCCCTTCCCCAGATAATCTCTCCAACATTGTCCTGCACAGGGCAAAGGTGGAACCTGTCAAAAAGGTTGCAGTGAAAAGTGTGTGTGTGCGCTATTTTGACACTCACCCCCACAAAGGCAGCAGCAGTCTTGCTGTTAGTGTCCAGTCCGGCTGCCTGGGTGGGGGGAGGCACTGAGTAAAGCTTTTAACACACATTTTCAGCAACACAATTAACCAACAAAAGGTTGATGTGCTATAAGTGATCAAAGGACCCGGTTCCATCAAAGATTGCTGTTACACTGAGCTGTTCTAATTTTCAATGATTTTCAATGTTGTGCTGGTGTCATCATGGTAGATGTTAGAATGGCTCAAACATAGGAGTAATTTTTATTACTTTCATGAAAAAAAGAACATTGTTCTGATTAAATAATGTTTGTTAAATTCTATAAATTTGGTGTTAAACAAATTGCCAGCACCAGTTTCTGCAATAAGAATTTTACCTGCACTTTGTGCAAGAACAATTCCTTTTGAAGACATTCCTGGTCACATTCCTATTAGTTAATCTCCTGCTGCAGAGAAAGCAACAAACCTTGGGGGTGGTGTTGGATGGGGTTGGGTGCGCGGATGGGGTGGTTGGGTTGGGGGTGGACAAGGGTGGGGTTGGACAGGGTTGGGTGGGTGGACAGGGCAGAGGTGGAAGCAGACAGCAGCGAGTTGGACAGGATTGGGAAGGTGGGGACTCATGTGCATTGTGCTGCTGCCTATTCTCTTGAATGGGGAGCAGACTTAGCAAGTGCTCGCTGTGTCAATCCCATTGAACTGATTGGGGGTGGAGGATTGGGGATGCAGGAGGCTTCAGCAGGTCCCTTACACACAAGTGTGTGTCTGCTCAGAAACAAACCCTGAGACAGAGAGAGGGAGCAAGGCAGGCAGAGCGAGGAAAAAGGAAACTTCAGAAAACTCCGAGCCCCAGAGGAGAGGCATTGAATCAATTAACCAAATAATCAATTATCCAAATGAAATAGTGCTCGACCATTTTGTTCGGATAATTGAGGTTCTCTGTAGTGCGGTGCAAGGATATACTTTAATGCTTCACAAAGAAGAATAAGGTACAGCTAATAGACTTAAGGTCTGCCTCTGGAATTTGCCTGGAGTTTTGGCAGCATTGTCAGATATTAGCATTCCAGAGTCTTTTTTTTACCAAAATTAAATGAAATTATATTTCAGGTTTATCTTTTATGTCTAAGTGTTTTATATGCACCCAAAGCACTGAAAAATGAAACTGCATTTTCTCTTGGCTTGTGGTTTGAATACTTCTTTCATACTCGGTCAGCTTTTTAAAGGAAGTAAAAGTTTATGTTATCTTCATGCCATTTTAGTGAATTAATTTTACAAATATTAGACGAAATGTAAAATACTTTGAGGTTAAATGTTTTCAAGATCATTGCAAGTATTGAACAACATTTGCATAAATGAAAATAAAATCAAGAAAATTGTGATTTGACCTTTCCTTGTTTATAAAATAAAAGGTGGGAAAGCACAGCATCAGGACCAATGTTTTACTTCGAGGAAGTAAACAAGATGTCTGAATTTGATCCTAAGTCAGTAAAATATTTTACCTCGAGCCAACTTTACTTCAGGTAAACTTGAAGACATTTATTTGTTTTCTGTCGATCTCTTTCAAAAATACTCCCTTCTTTCTGAGTCAAACAAACAATGACAGAAGTGTTACAGTACCACAAAGGAATTATGTGTATGAGTTGAGAGAGAATCAAACTTTTAACTTCATTCGCTGCAGTGATATAAGAGATTTACCATTGAAAACAGTCAAGTATACCAACCAGTTCAATCATTGAAGTTTCATTAAAGTGACCCATGTTTCACAGGATCTTAGGATGGTACAAAAGAAGTCTTTGGTCAGAATGTTTTAAGAGGTCTGAGCAACATGGGCTATGGCAAGATGTGTAGCAGAATCAGATGAAGTCCCTTGAGGCCCATCTCAAGACCAGGAACATCTTGATCCACCTTTTATGCTTTTTAACAGTGGTGTGGTGAGATTCTCACAAGGTAGCAGCAATATGCCGATTGATGCTCATTTATGATTGTTAAATGTTTTGTTAATGCTGCATCTTGCCTCATTAATATCTAGACTCTCATCTTACCAAACTCACCAAACAAGCGAGATATCAGGAAATCTTGGCAAGGTTAACAGTGTGAACAACTGGCAGATTCAGTTCGACATATGCTCCAAATGACCGGTATATTGGAAATCGTGCACCAACTCAGGGCATCTTCATGGGCAGTAGCAACGCACCCTATGTCCATTGAGATTAGCATCCAATATACCAGCCTCTAAGAACATTCATGGTACATGTCCAGTTCACTTTAATGATGCTTCTGCACTTCAGGGCTTAATCTCAGTCTGCGCTGGCAATTATCATTGTGATGCTGTAGCAAAGGCACTAAGCATTCAGGGACATACACCCAGCTCATGGACATGACCAGCCCGCTTCTTCAGCTTTTTGCTTGCTCTCACAGCCCTCATTCATTCTGTTCTAGGAGCAGTGCATGGAAAGGTGAGATGGAAATTGGACTTGAGAGACCCATGGTGCGTGGTAAGTAATTAATCAGGTGAGTTTGGTCAGATATCTGAGAGAACTTGTTGGGCATTATCGTGGCTACCGTCCAAAAACAAAGCAACACAGCACAGTCTTAGCCAAATATAACTGTAAAATTCAACTCTATTTGTTAAACTGTAGTCATGGTCTTTTTACTCTTTAGTTCATTTTGAACATATTAAAAAAAGGAACACCTGTAGGACATTCTGCCCTTGGAGCCTGCTCCACAATTCAACATAATCATGGCTGACCATTCAACTCGGTACCGTGTTCCCACTTTTTCCTCATGCCCTTTGAACTCCTTAGCTCTTAGAGCTATAACTAACTCCTTGTTGAAAACATTCAATGTTTTATCATTAACCACTTTCTGTGGCTGAGAATTCCACGGGCTCATCACTGTCTGGGTGAAGAAATTTCTCCTCATCTCCATCCTAAATGGCTAACCCCATATCCTTAAACTGTGATTCCTGGTTCTGAATTTGCCAGTGATTTGAGAACATCCTTCCTATATTTACCTTGTCTAGTCCTCCCAGAGTTTTCTAAATTCCAGAGAATTTCGTCCTAACACCTCCAATCTCTCTTCATATATTAGACCTACCATTGCCAGGATTCAGTCTGGTAAACCTTTCTTGCATTCCTCCATGACTAAAACATCCTTCCCCAGGTAAAGATACCAAACCTGCACACAGTACTCTAGCTATAGTATCACTCAGGCCGTGTACAATTGCAGCAAGACATCCCTGCTCAAGTACTCGAATCCTAATGTGTATGCTGACAATCCTAATGTGTACACTGATGACACCCAATTCTGCTTCACCACCACCTCTCTGATTCCTTGACTGTTGCTAAATTATCATACTCCTGAACAGATGTATGAGTAAAACATTCCTCCAGTTAAATGCTGGGAAGACTAAAGGAGTTGTTTTCACTCCCTGCTTCAAATTCTGATACTAGATTAATGTTTCCATCACTTGCCAAGCAACATTGTGAGATTAAATCAGTCTGTTCACAACCTAAGATGAGCATGTGTCACAATATTCATGTGATCACTAAGGTGGTTTAATTCCAACTCCGTAACATAGCCTGAATTAGCCCCTACCTCAGTTTGTCTGCTACAGAAATCCTAATTCACGCTTTTGTTGCCACTAGACCAGACTATTCTAACATATTTCTGGCTCATCTTCTACATTCTAATCTATGTAAACTTGTGGTCAAAACTCTGATGCACATGACTTAACTTGCACTATTCCCTATCATCCCTGTGTTTGTTGTCCTAATTCTTTGCCAGGAGAAAGTGAGGACTGCAGATGCTGGAGATCAGAGCTGAAAATGTGTTGCTGGAAAAGCGCAGCAGGTCCGGCAGCATCCAAGGAACAGGGGAATCGCGTTCGGGCATAAGCCCTTCTTCAGGAATTCCTCAGCCCTTCCTGAAGAAGGGCTTATGCCCGAAATGTCGATTCTCCTGTTCCTTGGATGCTGCCGGACCTGCTGCGCTTTTCCAGTGACACATTTTCAGCTCTAATTCTTTGCCAGTCAAACAACAAGCTGATTTTAGGATCGTCATCCTTGTTTTCAGATTCCTCCATGGCCTTGCCCTTCCCTATCTCTGCAACTTTCTCCAACCCAGCAATGACACAAGGCATCTGCATTTATCTAATTCTGAACTCTTCAGCCCTGATTTTAATTGTTCCACCAATCTTGGCCGACATCTTGGCCCAAGGTTCTCTTGCTCTCCTCCATGCTTTCCTCAATTTATGCATTCTGTGATGAAAGGTGTATTACATTTTGGGATTTGGATTTCAAAATAGAGACAGATGCACATGGATCATTTCTGTGAATATACTTTCTTTAAAGTAGGTCAGAAAATCATTTGAACAGTGATCTAAGGACAGCACTTCCAAGAAAACATGTAATTGTGATTGAGTAACTAGGAAAACACTGAAGTGTTAACAATAAAATGTTTATACTGTTTGGTTCATGACAGAGTGAACATGTTAAGGCAATTATGTTAATTTTTACTTCAGAACAGAAGAATCAAAGTTTTAGTTCAGATTCAGTTCAGAAGGGAGAACAGTTTCTTCTAGCAGGGGACTCAACACTGTTCAGGGGAACCCTGGCAGAACCAAACCAGGGGAATCAAACCAGGAAAGTTTGGAAATAGATCTTTAAGGGGTTAGAACTGAGAAGGGTTACGCCATCAGAGCTGTGTAAAGTTCATGCCAATAGACAGGAAAAGAATTGGAAATTGCCTCCACCGTTCAAGAAAAATATAATCAAGGAAAAGTAAGTTAAAATTTAAGAAGGCTGAAGTAGGAGTGATTTTCCTTTGGGATCGAGTTAACAGTTAGTATTGGAAAATAGGTTGAAGCTTTGTTTTGTTGTTTGTTCTAAGATCTTTCTAATTGTCATTTATATATTTGTTCATTTCTTTTGGGTATTGAATTTGTTCTTTTGCCTTGAGTGAATTTGTGTCAGTGACTTGCCACCACATTAATCAACTACATAAATTAAACTTATGATCTGTCAAGCCAGGTTTCCTTCTGGGATCTGACTTGTCCAGTATAACCATCGACTGTGATCATACCAACTCCTTAAAACTTTCCTTTTCAACTAAGTTTTTGATAACCTGAACTATTAGCTCCTCACCTGGTTTATTGTCATATTTTGTTTTAAAATGCTGCCAAGAAGTGTCTTTTTATTGTGCTAAATGCATGATAGAAATTTAAGTATTTGTTGTTCTTTTGTCAAAACACTTGGCCGACAGTGATGCTGCAATATGAAATTCATGACATGACCCTGGGGTTTCCAGCGGTATCAAAATTTCCACAACAACATGGTTTTACCAGACACATCTCGAGACAGCATTGATTGAGAAACAGAGGATGAGGTAGAGCCAGGAATTCATCCATTGTTCTGTCTGTAGTCAGGCTGCTTGTTCAAACAGATTTTTCTAGCCTGAAAGGACCTTAGCCAGCAAAGAATGTAAGCAGGTGAAAGAAAATGTTGAACTACAGAGGGATACATGTGGAAAGTACTTTACACAGAGCGTGGTAGGTGCCTGGAACTCATTGCAGCAGAGATAGTAGGGGCAGGCACGGTAGATTTATTTAAGGTGCATCTGGACAGATGCAGGAGTAGGTGGGGAGCAGAACGATACAGATTCTTAGGAATTTGGCGATAGATTTAGACATTGGATTTGGATCGGCTCAGGCTTCGAAGGCCGAACAGCCTGTTCCTAGGCTGTAAATTTTCTTTGTTCGTTGTTCTTTGACATGAGTGAACCAGATAGGTTTTTAATGATAACAGGATGCAGAATGGAGGAAACTGAAAGGAAAACATTGTGAGAGTGAGGATGAGGGTGTTTCACTGAACACTCTACCCACCAGTATTACATCTGAATGAGCCAGGAGCAATGCCTAAAGTGTCTCAGGCTTTCCTAGGAGGTGTTCACAGAGCTATTTCAGCTCCCTCAGCCCATATCAGTGTAAATATAGCCCTACCATCACCCTCACCTCTTATGCATCTGGTGGGATTAGAATTCATTCTGAGTATTGACCTTCGTTGAAACATCTGGGAGGTGACAAGGGCTATACATGCAAGGAGAGAGGGCTTGATCCACTTCCACCTTAGGATGCAAGAATTAAATTGATGGACACTTGTTTTGCCAGGATAACTGGACTCCCAACAGTACAGAGTAATATTATTGTATCCTGTGTCTCTTCAGGCCATTCATATCGATGAGGAGAGATACAGAAACTGCAAAGGCTACCACCCCATAATTGTACAGTTGGTGAGACCCCACTTGGAGTCCTGTGAGCAGATCTGATCACAACACCTTAGGAAGGATATATTGGCCTTGGAGAGAGCACAAGTGTAAGTTTATAAGAACGAGACCTGTACTTAAGAGTTAAGTTTGAGGCAGAAATCATATTAATTAGGCCTGTATTTTCTCAAATTTAGGTTAAAGGAGTGATCTGATTGGCTTCATAGAGTCATACAACATGGAAAAAGACCCCTTTGGTCCAATTCCCAAACTAAACTAATCCGACTTGCCTGTGTTTGGCCCATACCTTCTAAATCTTTCCTATTCATGTACCCGTCCAAATGTCTTATAAATGTTGTAACCTGAATGTATCAGTTCCTCTGGCAGTTTATTCCACATTGTTCAAATGACATGAAATGACAGGATAAATAAAGATAAACTATCTCCACTGGTTGGGAATTCTAGAAATAGGGGAAGTAGTGTGAAAATTAGAGTCAGACATTTAGGACAGAGAGTTCTGGTGAATTGACCACACTTCCACACTTCCATGGAAAAAATTCACTCATTATTTTCACTTGTGCGGGGGAAGGTGGAAGTGATCGAGTTGAGCACATTACCAACACCCCACCCCCAGTGACAGTTTGGTGGGACCCATAGAGGTGGGTGAGCAGGCTGGTTAGAAGGCTCATCCTGATTGTCTGAGGCTTCAGCCCAGTTTTATAAAAGACTTAGACTCTCTTGCTCTCAATACCCAGTTAACATTGAGCCCCATGTTATCTCGATACTACCTCATTCCCTATGGTATCTCCATGACATTTCATACCACACATGTAATATCCATGCCACCTCCATAACTACTCAACCAATATCACCCATGAGGAATTCAGGAGCTATAAGGAGATAAGATTCCCTACAGTATGGAAGCAGGCCCTTTGGCCCAACATGTCCACACCGACTCTCCGAAGAACAACCCACCCTACGTTTACCCCTGACTAATACATCTATCACCACCCTACGTTTACCCCTGACTAATACATCTATCACTATGAGCAATTTAGCAAGGCCAATTCACTGACCTGCACATCTTTGGATTGTGGGAGGAAACCAGAGCACCTGGAGGAAACCCACACAGACATGGGGAGAATGTGCAAACTCCACACAGACAGTCAACCAAGGTGGGAATTGAACCTGGATCCCATGAGGCGGCAGTGCTAACTACTGAGCCACCATGCTGCCCAATAAGTAAAACAAATTTCCACTAAATTAATAGAACTCTCACTCATGAGCACTTGAAATTGAATGGAAATAAACTTACATACTTCAATCCTGCTCAAGAATTTTAATTTCCCTCAAACTGTTAGTCTCTTACGAAACTAAACAAACTTATATCAAATAATCACATTAAAGACAGCTGATCCTTAAATAGTCTCTTAAAATTGTGGAGAAGTTGTTGAATATGGTAATCCAGACCCCAGGCTCATGATGTGGAACAGAGGTTCGAGTTCTACTATGGCAGATGGTGAAATTTAAATTAAATAAAGATATGGAATTAAGAAGGTAGCTTGATGCTGTTATCATTAAAAACCTATCTGGTTCACTCATGTCAAAGAACAATGAACAAAGAAAATTTACAGCCTAGGAACAGGCTGTTCGGCCCTCGAAGCCTGAGCCGATCCAAATCCAATTTTTAAACCTATCGCCAAATTCCTAAGGATCTGTATCGTTCTGCTCCCCACCTACTCCTGCATCTGTCCAGATGCACCTTAAATAAATCTACCGTACCTGCCCCTACTATCTCTGCTGCAATGCGTTCAAGGCACCTACCACGCTCTGTGTAAAGTACTTTCCACATGTATCCCTCTGTAGTTCAACATTTTCACCATCAACACGTGACCTCTCGTTATTGAATCTCTCACCCTGGGAAAAAGCTTATCTCTATCCATTCTGTCTATACCCTTCAAGATTTTGTAGACCTCAATCAGGTCCCCCTCAATCTCCTCTTTTTCCAAAGAAAACAATCCTAACCTACTCAACCTCTCTTCATAGCCAAGCACCATTCATACCAGGCAACATCCTTGTAAACCTTCTCTGCACCCTCTCTAAAACGCCCACATCCTTTTGGTAATGTGGCGACCAGAACTGTACACAGTATTCTAAAGTCTTGTACAATTTTAACATGACTTGCCAGCTCATATAATCAATAGCCCGTCCGATGAAGGCAAGCATACCATATGCCATCTTGACCACTCTACGCACCTGTGCAGTCACCTTCAGGGTACAATGGACCTGAACTCCCAGATCTCTCTGCTCATCAACTTTTCCCAAGGCTCTTTCATTTTAAGTATAGCTTGCTCTAGAATTAGACTTCTCAAATTGCACCACCTCACCTTTGTATGATTGTAATCCATCTGCCACTTCTCCACCCAACATTCCAGTCTATCTATATTCTCCTGTATTCTTTGACATTTCCCTATGCTTTCTGCTACTTCACCAACCTTCGTGTCATCTGCAAACTTGCTGATCATACCCTCTTCCAGATCATTTATGTATATCACAAACAATAGTGGCCCTAACACTGATCCCCATGGAACACCACTGGTCACCTTTCTCCATTTCGAGAAACTCCCTTCAACTACTGCTCTCTGTCACCTGTTTTTTTTAGATTAGATTACTTACAGTGTGGAAACAGGCCCTTCGGCCCAACAAGTCCACATCTTTATCCACCTAGCTAGAACACCCTGCACACCATGTGAATTCACTTTCTCCATTAGTTTACCATGGGGAACCTTATCAAATGCCTTACTAAAGTCCATGCATATGACATCAACAGCCCTTCCTTCATCTATCAACTTGGTCACTTCCTCAAAAAACTCTATTAATTCCCTGCACAAAACCATGTTACCTATCATTGATAAGTCCATTTTTTTTCCCAAATATAAATCTATTTTATCTCTCAGTACCTTTTCCAGCAACTTTCCCAACATTGAAGTCAGGTTCACTTGTCTATAGTTACCTGGAATATCTCTACTACCCTTCTTGTACAGGGGGACAACATGAGCAATCCTCCAGTCCTCCAGCACTTCACTGTGTTTAAGGATGCTACAAAGATATCTGTCAGGGCCCCAGCTATTTCCTCTTTTGCCTCCCTCTGCAACCTGGGATAGATCCCATCTGGTCCTGGAGATTTGTCCACGTAATATCCTTTAGCCTACCCAACACATCTTTCCTCCTTATGTCAACGTGATCCAGAGTAAACAAATGTCTGTCTCTAATGTCAACATTCATCATGTCCCTCTCCTCAGTGAACACTGATGCAAAGTAATTATTGAGAATCTCACCCATTTTCTCAGGTTGGACACACAACCTTCCTTCCTTAACCTTTCATGGACCATTGCTTTCTCTACTTAACCTCTACCTTCTTACATATGAATAAAAGGCCTTGGGTTTCTCCTTAATTCTGCACAGTAAAGTTATTTCATGACCTATTTTAGCCCACTTGATTCCTAGTTTAAGATTGGTCCTACTCTCCCGATATTCCTCCCGATATTAGCTGCCTGGACCTTATGTACGCTTCCCTTTTCCTCTTGGCTAGTCGCACGATGTCTCTTGTCATCCATGGTTCACGATTCTTGCGCTTCCTATCCTTTGTTCTCAAAGGGACATGCCTATTCTGCACTAACTTCAACCTATCTTTGAAAGCCTCCCACATATCAAATGTGGATTTTCCTTCAAATAGCTGCTTCCAATCCACATTTCCAAGCACCTGCCAAATTTTGATATAATTGGCCTTGGCCCAGTTTAGTACTCTTCCCTTAGGACCACTCTCATCTTTGTCTACGAGTATTGTAAAACTTTCAGAATTGTGGTCACTATTCCCAAAGAAATCCCCCACTGCTACTTCTACCATCAGGCCAAGCTCATTCCTCAATACCAGGTCCAATGTGGCCCCTTCCCTCGTCGGACTATTGACATACTGCTTGAGAAAACTTTCCTGGTTGCTCCTCACAAATTCTGCCCCATCCAGGCATCTGACAATAAGTGTATCCCAGTCAGTGTTGGGGAAATTTAAATCTCCCATCGCAACCACCCTATTGCCTCTACATCTTTCCATAATTTGTTTACCTATTTGTTCTTCTATCTCATGCTCACTGTTGGAAGGCCTGTAGTACAGCCCCAACAATGTAACTGCACCCTTCTTATTTCTCAGCTCTACCCATAATGCCTCACCGCTCAAGCCCTTCATGGTATCCTCCTTTAGCAAGCCCTGATATCACCCCTGACCAGCAATGCAACTCCTCCCCCCACTTTTACTTCCCTCCCTGTCCTGTTTGAAGCATTAATATCCTGGAACATTTAGTTACCAATCATGTCCTTTGGGGAATGTTAACTGTAACTGCCCAATGAAATGGTTGAATAAGTACCTTGGTTATTTAGAGTCAGAGATGTACAGCATGGAAACAGACCCTTCAATTCAACTCTCCCATGCCGACCAGATATTCTAAATTAACCTAGTACCATTTGCCAGCATTTGGCCAATATTCCTCTAAACCCTTCCAATTTATATACCCATCAAGATGCCTTTTAAATGTTGTAATTGTAACCACTTTCTCTGGCAGTTCATTTCATACATGTACCATCTTCTGCATGAAAAAGTTGCTCCTTACATCACTTTTAAATCGTTCCCCTCTCACCTTAAACCTATGCCCTCTAGTTTTGGACTTCCCTGCTCTGGGAAAAAGACCATGACTAGTAAGCCTATCCATGCCCCTCATGATTTTATAAACCTCTATAAGATCACCCCTCAGTCTCTCTGATGCTCTGAGGAAAATAGCCCCAGCCTCTTTCAGCCTCTTTCTATAACTCAAATCCTCCAATCCTGGCAACATCCTTGTAAATCTTTTCTGAAGGCTTTCAAGTTTCACAACATCTTTCCAAAACAGGGAGACTATAACTGAATGCAGTATTCTAAAAGTGGCCTAACCAATGTACACCCAAAACATGACCTCCCAACTCCTATACTCAATGCTCTGATCAAAACAGGCAAGCGTACCACACATCAAACCACTTTGAAACCTAAACAAAGAAACTAAATCAAATAGACTGCCTAGCATGATGTATTAGTCCACCTAAGTGTTGAATACCACTTGGAACAAGCTCTGTGGATGGCGAGGACACAGACTATACCCTGGGTGGGGCACTTCATTGTCCATCACCCAGAGTGGCTCAGTAGCACCACTATTGACTAAACAGGCTGAATCTTAAAGGACTGCTAGTCCAGGTCACGGAAGATTGTGAGGAAACTACCAAGAGGAAAAATGTATTGACCAATTTATCTGTCATACATATATCAATCTGGAATCAAAGGCTTCCAGCATCAGCTCAACTTTGCAAAACTCCAGCCCATTGTTTACCTATGGGGATCAATCTGGGTTCCTAGAGTCTGAACAATAGTGTCACTAAATATGGCAGTCTTTTCTGATCTCTGATTGTACCTGACTCCTTCATGTTCAGTTTTCACAAATGATTCTCAAGCAGCCTTTCAGTTCCGAGCGCAGCCCTCCATGAATGGGGGATGAATCTTTACGGATAGCAAGCTGGCTGTACCACATGATTTGTGAGCTATTGGGTGTAGAGGAAGTTGGCAGAGTTAAGTGGAAGGAAACAGCATGGGGCGCACTCAGCTGGACTCGACAGTCAAGCAGAGGAGGTTGGCACACCAAGTTTATATGTTGCCCACCCCAGTTGTGAACAAGTTTCCAAAGCATTGCCCCCAAGCTCAAAATCATGCACAATATTACATTTTTAACCTTTAATGTTTTTGGGTCCCACCTACTTTTTCTTTCTGCTGCTCTCTTTACTGTTTTACACCATTCGTGTGTACAAAACCCTCAAGGAATGAATAGTTGTAACTTTTACCTCAAAGGTTCTGAGTACATGCTACTTACAAGCAGCATTGCCATTGGCAGAGCATTTGGAAAGTTTTGGGTGTACTGATTATAATTTTCCAGTATGTGTTCACGGCAGACAAACTTCCTCATGGTTGGCATTTATTTGGAAAAAGACCTGCTGTTATGTTTTCATAAAAACAAAATCCTACTGTCAGATGACAGGAAGGTTGAGTGAATTAGATGAAAGTATAATTTATACTAAGTAGCAGCGGTTGCATTCCTAAGTATATTTTTCAATTGTTACAATGGGGTAAAAACAGTGATAGGAACGAAGTTGGTTTTTCATACGACTGGTAATCTGGTTTGACAGACTCGTAAATTGTCTGATGTAAAAATAATGGATTACCTGCAAGCAAAACCAGTTCTTTTGAATGACTTGAACAACTTTTCTCATGGGATGGTTGCAGCACTGACCTGCAGATAAATCTTCAAGTTCTAGACACTTTACAACAAGCCTAGAGGTTTGGCAGACTTACATTTTAGAGTTGTCACTGTTCAATCTCTGGAACCCCATGGCACCAATCAACTCAGTTTCAATAAAATATTTGGTTGTGGTGAATGAAATGCTATGTTTTTATACTTTCTTTAAACTTTTGAATTTAATGGAATGGTTGTGAAATCTGAAATCCTTGTTATTTCCTAAAAGAATGAAGCCGTATGATTCCACAGTTTAAACAAGCTTATTGTACAAGGATTAAACAGAGCCAACACTATATATTAATCTGGGTAACTGCTATATTCTAAACTCAGAATCAACATAAGTGAGACATAAGTTAATCTGCAAATTGCATTCTATTAAAACTTACAAATCACACATGAACTGGAGCATTAAATTAAGACACATCATGCAAACTGGCTCAGCATTCCATTCAGCAAATAGGTTATCATTCTTAGCCATAATGTTTTTCTAAAATTCTGTCTTTTCCATGAAGAATTTCAGTTTCTCTTAAAGAATCATAGAGTCATAGAGTTATACAGCATGGAAACAGACCCTTCGGTCCAACCAGACCACTCTGAGCATGTTCCCAAACTAAACTAGTCCCATCTGCCTGCATTTGGCCCATATCCCTCACCAGTGAGCCTGACGTTGGTGGTGGGTGAGTTGTTGGAGGGAATCCTGAGGGACAGGATATACATGTATTTGGAAAGACAAGGACTGATTAGGGATAGTCAACATGGCTTTGTGCGTGCGAAATAATTTCTCACAAATTTGATTGATTTTTTTGAAGAAGTAACAAAGTACATTGATGAGGGCAGAGCGGTAGATGTGATCTATATGGACTTCAGCAAGGCGTTCGACAAGGTTCCCCATGGGAAACTGATTAGCAAGGTTAGATCTCACGGAATACAGGGAGAACTAGCCATTTGGATACAGAACTGGCTCAAAGGTGGTGGTGGAGGGTTGTTTTTCAGCTGGAGGCCTGTGACCAGTGGAGTGCCACAAGGATCAGCGCTGGG
>NC_057718.1:33320176-33335669 GCF_004010195.1 Chiloscyllium plagiosum | reverse complement strand
AGAGGGTGGTACGTGTATGGAATGAGCTGCCAGAGGAAGTGGTGGAGGCTGGTACAATTGCAATATTTAAGAGGCATTTGGGTGGGTATATGAATAGGAAGGATTTGGAGGGATATGGACCGGTTGCTGGCAGATGGGACTAGATTGGGTTGGGATATCTGGTTGGCATGGATGGGTTGGACCCAAGGGTCTGTTTTCATGCTGTACATCTCTATGACTCTATTTATGAACCTACCCAAATGTCTGTAAACGTCGTAATTGTCCCTGAATCCACCACTTTCTCTGGCAGTTCATTCCACACGAATTACTTTCTGTGTGTAAATGTTGGCCTTTGTGTCCATTTTAAATCTTTCCCATCTTACCTTAAAAATATGCTCCCCCCTAGTTTTGAACTCTCTCACCCCAGGGAAAAGATTCTTGTCATTCCCTTTATCTGTGCCCCTCTTGATTTTATAGATGTCAAAAAGGTTGCCCCTCAAATTGTTAGCCTCCAGTGAAACTAGCCCCAGCTTTTCCAGTCTATTTTGACATCACAAACCCCCATTCCCAGCAACATCCTGGTAATTTTTTTTCTGAACCCTCTCCAGTTTAATATTATCCTTCCTGTAACAGGCTGACTAGTACTCCAGAAGAGGCATCACCAACATCCTGTACAACCTCAACATGGCATTCCCAACTCCTTTACTCAAAGATCTGAGCAAAGAAGGCAAGTGACCTAAATATCTAGCTATCTATCTGTGATGCAAATTTCAAAGAATTATGTACCCAAATCCATAAGTCTGTCTCTGTTCTACAACACTACCCAGGGCCCTATCATTAATTGTAGAAGTCCATTTGAAAACCACAATGATACCAAGACCCATCTGACAGACAAAGCAAGCTGACGAGTCAGAAGGGTGCACTTCGTTACAAATGCCATTCCCAACATTAACCCCGTCTTTCCCCTCTCCAAAGTTGATCAATTGGCTTGATGTGAATTTCCAGTTTTGAGATTTTTGTTAAACACTTTGAATTTCCTGCATAATCAAACCTATCTGAGAGCATTTCTCTCCCAAAAAAGGAGCCAAATGACGCTCGGTGCATGCGCAACTTTAGAGGTCAGGGGTTTTTCCTCTGAACCAATCCCCGATGATTTCACTAAGGCTGGGCTTCTCTCTCCCTCTTGCCAATGAAAGCGGAATTGTGAGTTGAGCAGCAGCCTAATTATGCAAAGTGGTTGCATGGGACTGCCTCTGAAAGCTGCGCCCCCTTCGAGAGAAAACCCAATTTATCATTTTTAACACCTTTTACCCCAAAATAACCATCAAAATAAAAAAAGAATATGGGAAATGCAGAAGTTACACAATTTATTCCAGCTTTACAGAATAATTTTTTTCAAAAACATATCACCATATAAAATTCTGGATTAAAACTTTTCTTCCAGCTTAACTCGATAATATTTTTTATTATAAAATTACTTACCACATGGGGTGGCACGGTGGCTCAGTGGTTAGCACTGCTGCCTCACAGCGCCAGGGACTCGGGTTCAATTCCCGTCTTGGGCAATTGTCTGTGTGGAGTTTGCATATTCTCCCCCTGTCTGTGTGGGTTTCCTCCAGATGCTCCGGTTTCCTCCCAGAGTCTAAAGATGTTCAGGTTAGGTGAATTGGCCATGCTAAATTGCCCGTAGTGTTAGGTGCATTAGTCAGGGGTAAATATTGGTGTGGACTTGTTGGGCTGAAGGGCCTGTTTCCACACTGTAGGGAATCTAATCTAATCTCAGCCCATTACCAAAATGGAGAAAGTGAGGACTGCAGATGCTGGAGATCAGAGTCAAGAGCGTGATGCTGGAAAAGCACAGCAAGTCAGGCAGCATCTTTGGGCTGAAGGGCCTGTTTCCACACTGTAGGGAATCTAATCTAATCTCAGCCCATTATGGAGAAAGTGAGGACTGCAGATGCTGGAGATCAGAGTCAAGAGCGTGATGCTGGAAAAGCACAGCAAGTCAGGCAGCATCTGCGGAGCAGGAGAATCGACGTTTTGGGCATAAGCCCTTATCAGGAATCTGTTTAATTAGGATAATTACCAAAATGAAGTGCCTCACATTTATCCAAATTAAACTCCATCTGCCACTCCTCAGCCCATTGATTCAACTGATTATGATCTCTTAAATAACCTTCATCACTGTCCACTACATCACCAATTTTGGTGTCATCTGCAAACTGCCTAACCATGCCTCCTGTATTCTCATCCAAATCATATATATAAATGAGAAAATGGACCCAGTACCAATCCCTGTGGAACACCACTGGTCACAGGTCTCCAATCCATAAATCAATCCTCCCCAACCACACTCTGTCTCCTACCGTAAAGGCAATTTGTGTCCAATTGGCAAGCTCACCCTGAATCCCATGTGATCTAACTTTGCTAATTGGTCTACCATACAGAACCTTGTCAAAGGTATTATTAAAATCCATGTAAATAATGTCTACCAATCTGCCGTCATCAACCTTTTTGGTTACTCCTTTTCTAACAGGATTTAACTTGATCCTCAGGGGAAAACAGTGCACATGCAACCTCTTTTTTTCCATCTGTTTGATCTTATATATTACACAACTATGGAACCTCTTCACTTCTGCTTACAATTGTCTGGATGGTGTTGTTCCACCAGTTTTATCTTCAGGTAACAGAAAAAGCTACAGGAACTATATCTTTGTTGACTCTCATCCTCTCGAGCCAGCCTTTGTCTTCTTCAGATTTGTACTGCATGACTGGAGTATAATCAACTGCTGAGCCTGATTTTATCTGTGTCCTTCTATATGCTTTCCACTAGATTAAATCTAGGAATGGTGACATACTGCCCAGGAGATGGATTCCAGTTGCAGGTTGTTAGTTCCCATAGGCACTGACCATTTGAAAACAAAAGCATTAGGACAGGAATCAGAAGTGATAATGCATGTATGCAGTTTCAAAAGCACAGATTTGTTTTAAATAAATATGCTGACATTTTGATTTGTATTGAATCTCATGATAACATAATGGATTTGCAAGATCTGAGATCCTGCCAGCATGTTAGATTGTTACTTTGTTACTTTGCGACTTGTGGATTTCAGCATTATATTGAAAAGGATTCACAGGTTGTCAGCAGGCTGATGATTAAACAATTCACTGTTCACCTTTCTAAGTTTTGTAAGTGAGATTTCTTTAAATAAAATATTCTCGAGTGACTGAGGTTCAGGAAATGGATGAAATTTCTCACTCACAATGGCCCTGACTTTAACTGGGGCCTGATTTTGGTGGATAAATTCAGCAGTTGGATTAAAACGAAAAGCCATGTTAACATAACTGCCTCATTTAAGTGCTGCTGGCTGACTTCTCACTTGATATGACAGTAAGTTTTGGGGAATGGTGCAAATTTGCATACCATTGGCCAAAGGCAGGTAAGCTGGTCTTATCGGATCTCTAAAAGAGATACCGCATTGAATACAATCATGGCAAGAGAGGTTTGAGATTTTCTCAATGGATCCTACTCTTGCTCACTCATAGAGGAAATTCAAGCAAATGAATAAACTTGCCTTTTTTGGGATGTCTGATGATCCCCTAAACTGGTTTGAGCTGGGAAAATCTGGCAGTAAAGCACACAGCCATTTCCTGCTCAGGATTGCTTGCAAACGTGCGCTCATTTCAGTGATGGCATTGACACCCAAGATCTTAGAGTCCAAAGATCTCACTAGTTTTGGACAGGTGTCCTCACAGTCTGCCATGAACATTCAGGCTTGTTAGTTCTCAGCAGGTAAATGACATGTCGGGTTTTAATTGCCAACTGATCCAGCTTCTGATAGGCAACTAGGATTAAAATTGTCCTTTTTAAATGTTGTTTTTAGAAAGTTGAACTGGTAACCCTTGGTAACGTGGCGGATAATTTCCTCTGATCATTGACCCAGAATCATAAACTTCTTCAAAAAAAGTGTGTGCTCATAATTTTTCCAGACATAACGCACAGAAGAAATCTTTCCACTTGTCCAATGTCCAAAACCAGCGGTTCATTAAAATGTAGTCATTATAAAGTCACCCTTTCTAATGACATATTTAATCCCTTAAAACCATTTCAAAAGCTTTTCTTTTTGGATTTGATTTTTCACTTCACACTGAGTTAATGAGAGCCACAATGATATAATGTAGAATGCACTACGAGCCTGTTGCCTCATTGCACCAAGTTCCTAATGATCATTGTTCATAAGAAATGGCTGCAGCAGTAGGTCCATTCAGCCCATTAGCTCACTCTGCTATTCAGTGAGATCACAGCTGATCTGATTGTGGACAACAATTTACTGCCTGTCTCATAATCTTTAACTCTATTGTCAATCAAAAATTAGTCTTACTCAACCTTCAATAGTCTAGCTTCCACTGCTGTTTGTGCAGGAGAATTTGAGATTTCAAGACAAGGTGGGGGCGGGGGGGGGGGGATGACGTTTAAGGTGAAAAGAGTAAGATTGTTAAAAGACTTGGGGACAATTTTATCAGACATCGAATGATTCGTGGTGTGTTACAATATTTAAAAAATACTTAGATAAGTTCATGAATAAGAAATATTTGGAAGGATATGGGCCAAGGACAGGAAGATGTGATTAGTTTAGTTTGGGCTTATGGACTAGAATCTTAGAGTCATAGAGTTTAGTATGGACTAGAATCTTAGAGTCATAGGGATGAACAGCACAGAAACAGACCCTTCAGTCCAACTTGTCCATGCCAACCAGATATCCCAACCTAATCTAATCCCACTTCCCAGCACCAGGCCCATATCCCTCTAAAGCCTTCCTATTCATATACCCCATCCAAATGCCTTTTAAATGTTGCAATTGTACTAGCCTCCACCACTTCCTCTGGCAGCTCATTCTATACATGAACCACCCTCTGCATGTAAAAGTTGCCCCTTGGGTTCCTTTTACATCTTCCTCCTCTCACCCTAAACCTATGCCCTCTAGGTCTGGACTCCTCCACCCCAGGGAAAAGACTTTGTCTATTTATCCTATCCACGCCCTTCATGATTTTATAAACCTCTGTAAGGTCACCCCTCAGCCTCTGATGCTCCAGGGAAAACAGTCCCAGCCTATCCAACCTCTTCCGATATCTCAAATCCTCCAACCCTGGCAACATCTTTGGACCAAAAGGTCTGCTTCCATGCTCTAACATTCTCTTAGAGTCATAGAGAGATACAGCACGAAAACAGACCCTTGGGTCCAACTCGTCCATGCCGACTAGACAGTCCAACCTGCCAGCACCTGGCCCATATCCCTCAAAACTCTTCCTATTAATATACCCATCCAGGTGCCTTTTAAATGTTGCAATTGTACTTGCCATCACCACTTCCTCTGGCAGCTCATTCCATATACGTACCACCCTCTGTGTGAAAAAGGTGCCCTTAGGTCTCTTTTATGTCTTTCCACTCTCACCCTAAACCTATGCCCTCTAGTTCTGGACTCCTCCATTCCAGGGAAAAGACTTTGTCTATTTATCCTTTCCATGCCCCTCATAATTGTATAAACCTCTATAAAGTCACCCGTCAGCCTCCTACACTCCTGGGAAAACAACCCTAGCCTATTTAACCACTTCTTAGGGCTCAAATCCTCCAAACCTGGTGTATGGGAGAAGGATTATATTTTTGGATCATTGAAAGGTCTTTTGGGGTAGAAGTGATCTGTACAAGGATGGTTTGCACCTAAATTGGTAGGGACTAATATACTGGCAGGGAGATTTGCTAGAGCTGCTCAGGAGGATTTAAACTATTAAGGTTGGGGTGGGGGGGATGTGGTGGAGACAGTGAGACCCAGGGAGATAGTGAGGAAAGAGACCAATCTGAGACTGGTACAGTTGAGAACAAAAGTGAGTCAAACAGTCAGGGCAAGCAGGGTCAAAGCAGAGCAGAGAGCAGGTCTTGTGTAAAATTCTAAGAGGACTGCAGGGAGGATGTTTCTCATGACTGGGGAGTCCAGAACCAGAGTTCACAATTCAAAGGATATGGAGTAACCCATTTAGGACTAAACTGAGGAGAAATGTCATCACCCAGAGAGTGATGAACCTGTGGAATTCTGTCACAGAAAGCAGTTAAGGCCAAAACATTGAATGTTTTCAGGAAGGAATAAATATAGTTCTTAGGGCTGAAGAGATCAAAGGGATGATGAGAAAGTGGGAACAGAGTATTGATGTGGATGATCAGCCATGATCATACTGTATGGTGAAGCAGCTTTAATAGGCTGAATGGCCTAATCCTACTCCTATTTTCAATGTAAACAACTTAAGAGACGAAATTTGGAATATTCTTTAGAGACAGAAAAGTCAATTTTATGTAGATGTAATTTTTTAAAAAAGTTTCTTTAAAGGGTCAATTAATTGGTGAATACCTATTACTTACATCTTCTTCCTTAATTCGTGGAGTCAATAGACTGACAATAGCGATAATGATTGCAGTAACTCCACACAGTACCAAGGCAAAGTAAAGGTAATGCATGTTCTTGAGGATGTCTGGTTTGTGATCCTCATGGAACTTCATAAATAAACTCAACAATCATTCAAATTATACCCTCAGCCAGTCCTGCCATAAGGCCCCAGAAAGCACCCTGCGACATAAACAGACGTGTCCCATTAATATTATTGCTGATTATTTCCAGCAAGTCAATTCAGTATCCAACTATCGCATTCACTGCGTTAGGGAAGTAACCACAACAACCTGTAGTGAAAATGATAAATCTTTCTATGTCTAAAGAGAAAACTTTCCTCATATCCACCTTGAATAGGGGACCCAATATGTTTCAACTGTTTTGCGAGATCTAAATCATCCTAAATGTGGAAATACTCTGGCAGCATCTACACTGTTAAGTCCCTTTAGCATCTTATTCATTTTGATAATATTGTCTCTTATCCTTTTCAATTTCAATGGATACAGGACCAACATGCTGAACGTTTCCTCACAAGAGGGCGACACGGTGGCACAGTGGTTAGCACTGCTGCTTCACAGTGCCAGAGACCTGGGTTCAATTCCCACCTCAGGCAACTGTCTGTGTGGAGTTTGCACATTCTTCCCATATCTGCGTGGGTTTCCTCCAGGTGCTCTGCTTTCCTCCCACAGTCCAAAAGCATGCAGGTTAGGTGAATTGGCCATGCTAAATTGCCCGTAGTGTTAGGTGAAGGGGTAAATGTAGGGGAATGGGTCTGGGTGGGTTGATCTTCGGAGGGGCGGTGTGGACTTGTTGGACCGAAGGGCCCCTTTCCACACTGTAAGGAATCTAATCAAAGACCATCCCCACTGTTCCAGGAATCAGTCTTGTGACCCCTCCATGAACTGTAAGTCCAGTAATTAGGGAGGTGATGGCTTTGAGGTATTATCACTAAACTCTTATTCTAGAGACCCAGGTAATATTCTGGGGACCTGGGTTCAAATCCCACCATGGCGATGCCCTCATCCTGTTACAGAATATAGAAAAAAAAGTCTGAAAAATGTGTTGCTGGAAAAGTGCAGCAGGTCAGGCAGCATCTAAGGAGCAGGAGAATCGACGTTTCGGGCAGTATTACAGTATTTCAGGTGTGGTCTCACCAATGTCCTGCAGAGTTGTAACAAGACTTTTTGAGTTTATACTCCATCCCCTTTGCAATAATGCTTAATACTCTATTTGCCCTTCCAATTACTTGCTGTACCCGCAAGCTAACGTGAGACCACACCTGAAATACTGTAATAGATCTGGTTTATTTGCTTAAGGAAAGATGTCTCTTTGTTGAATACCTTTTTTTTCTAGAAGAAAGTGAGGTCTGCAGATGCTGGAGATCAGAGCTGAAGAAAGGCTTATGCCCGAAACGTCGATTCTCCTGCTCCTTAGATGCTGCCTGACCTGCTGCGCTTTTCCAGCAACACATTTTTCAGACCTTTTTTTCTGTATTCTGTAACAGGATGAGGGCATCGCCATGGTGGGATTTGAACCCAGGTCCCCAGAATATTAACTAGGTCTCTGGAATAAGAGTTTAGTGATAATACCTCAAAGCTATCACCTCCCTAATTACTGGACTTACAGTTCATGGAGGGGTCACAAGACTGATTCCTGGAACAGTGGGGATGGTCTTTGATTAGATTCCTTACAGTGTGGATAGGGGCCCTTCGGCCCAACAAGTCCACACCGCCCCTCCGAAGAGCAACCCACCCAGACCATTCCCCTACATTTACCCCTTCACCTAACACTACACCTCCTCCCACCCTGCCCTCTGTAAAAACGCCATCCCATTCTCCCAATTCCTTCGTCTCCGCCGCATCTGCTCCCAGGAGGACCAGTTCTAAAAACGTACAACCCAGATGGCCTCCTTCTTCAAGGACCGCAATTTCCCCCCCCCCGACGACGTGGTCGACGATGCCCTCCACCGCATCTCTTCCACTTCCCGATCCTCCGCCCTTGAACCCCGCCCCTCCAACCGCCACCAGGACAGAACCCCACGGGTGCTCACCTACCACCCCACTAACCTCCATGTACAGCGCATCATCCGCCGTCACTTCCGCCACCTCCAAACAGACATCAGCACCAAGGATATATTTCCCTCCCCTCCCCTATCAGCTTTCCGTAGAGACCACTACCTCCGCGACTCCCTTGTCAGATCCACACCCCCCACCGACCCAACCACCACTCCCGGCACCTTCCCTTGCAACCGCAGGAGGTGCAACACTTGCGCCCACACCTCCCCCCTCACTCCTCTCCAAGGCCCCAAAGGAAACTTCCATATCCGCCACAGATTCACCTGCACCTCCACCCACATCATCTACTGCATCCGCTGCAGCCGGTGTGGCCTCCTCTATATTGGGGAGACAGGCCGCCTACTTGCGGAGCAATTCAGAGAGCATGTCTCAGTCACAACCCTCGAACTCAGCACCACCTTCCTAACGTGCAATCTTCTTCCTGACCTCTCCGCCCCCACCCCCACTCTGACCTATCACCCTCACCTTGACCTCTTTCCACCTATCACATTTCCAACGCCCATCCCCCAAGTCCCTCCTCCCTACCTTTTATCTTAGTCTGCTGGACACACTTTCCTCATTCCTGAAGAAGGGCTTATGCCCAAGACGTCGATTCTCCTGTTCCCTGGATGCTGCCTGACCTGCTGCGCTGTTCCAGCAACACATTTTCAGCTCTAACCTGTTATCACTCATACAAGAGGACACCAGATCCCTCTTGTAATGCAATATTCTGGAGTCCTTCCCTATTTGCGGGGAGATGATGATGTTGAGGTAATTATCTGGATTAATTATTATATATCTAATAATTAAATTCAAATCCAACCAGGTTAAGTGGTGAAATTTAAATTCCAAAAATAAATTTGAAATTGAAAGCTATTCACAATAATAGTAAGTCTGAAATTATCCATTACTGTTGTTAAAAACTCATCTCGTTCTCAAATGTCCTTTGGAGGAAATTTACAATCTTTATCTGTCTGGCTTATATCTGACTCCAGACCCACAGCAATGTGGCTGAATCTTAACTGCCTCTCAGCTCAAGGACAAATAGCAATGAAGCAACAAAATGATGGCCTTACCTGTGACATCTAATCACATGAAAGATAAAACAAATATCTGTTTTTCTTTTCTTCTTGTCAAAGTGGACAATCTCACATGTTCTCATATTATGTTCCATATGTCAATTTTTTGACCATTTACTTAATTTATCTGTATCCCTTTGACACTTTTTACCATCTTCAAAATTTGCTTCCCTACTTATGTTTTTGTTAAACATTCATTCATAGGATTTGGATAAGGCTGGTAAGGCCTGAATTTATTTCCCTTCCCTCATTGCCATTGAGAAGATGTTGGGAGCTTTGCAGTCCATGGCAGTTAGATACATGCACAATGCTGATAGGAAGAGAGTTTGAGGATTTTGACCCAGTGACAATGAAGGAATGGTGATAAATTCCAAAGTCAGAGTCATTTGCCACTTGGAGAGGAACTTTGCAGGTGATGGTGTTCCTCTGCACCTAATGATCTTGTACTTCTAGGTGTTAGAGGTCATGAATTTGAAACGTACTGTCAAAGGAATCTTAGTGAGCTACAGTGGTGCAACTTGTGGATGGCACATCCATACAAGCACGACACATCAAAGGTAGTGAATAGTGAAGATAATGATTTGTCCGGGATAACGTCAAGCTTCTTGAGTGCTATTGATATCACATTCATTGATGCAGTTGTACAGTATTCCATTGCATTCATGACTTGCACCTTGTAGATGGTGAGTTACTCTACATTGAATTCCTAGCCTCTGTCTTGCTCTTGTAGTCACAGTATTTGAATAGCTGGTCCAGTTCAAATTTACTCAATGGTAAACCCCAGGCTGTTGATAGTAGGGGATTCACTATCAATAATGGCATTGAATATTAAGAAGAGCTTGTTAAAATTTCTCATGTTGGAGATGGTCATTATCCTGTGCTTTTGTTGTGTGAAGATTACTTGTCACTTATTTACCTAATATTGTCCAGGTCTTGGACAAAGATATCTCCAGTATCTGAGAAGTCATGCTTGATGCTGAACATTGTGCAAACATCAGTGAACATCTTCGCTTCGGATCTTGTGATGGGAGGTGGGGGATGGGCCTAGGACATTATCCCTGAAAAACTCCTGCAGCAAGGTCCTGGGACTGATGTTCTTCAAAAAGCAGAGCCATCTTCCTCTGTGCTAGGTATGACTCCAATCAGTATAGAGGTCCAACTGAATACAAAAAATGAATTTATTTGTTGTGTTTCTCTTTTAGTGTCTAGTTTGGAAGCAATTCCATTTTTTTCCCAAGATATTCAATGCTGTGTTCTACTTAGCATACCTTTGAAATGAAGTCATCTTGGCAGTATTATTTCTGTTAGCCTGCCTAGCTAATGGGATTATTTCATTTCCTACTTTAAAGGATTTTAATTCTGCAGAGTAACAATGCTACTATTGTACATACAAAGAGCAACAAAGAGCAACACACCTCCAATTAAACACAGGAACAGGCCCTTCAGCCCTCCAAGCCTGCGCCAACTCACTCTGCCCTTCCATATTAAAATTATCTTCATTTACAGAATCCATATCCCTCTATTCCCTTCCTATTCATGTATTAGTCCAGGTGTTTCTTGAATGCTGCTATTGTGTCTGTTTCCACCAACTCCTCTGTCAGTGTGTTCCAGGCACTCACCATCCTTTAGGTGTAAAACATGCCTCAGACATCTCTTTTGAACTTTCTCCCCAACACCTTGAACCTGTGTCCCCTAGTAATTGACTCCTTCACCCTGGGAAAAATGCCTCATCTTTTCCACTCTATCCATGCCATTCACAACCTTACAAACTTCTATCAGGTCACCCCTCAACCTCCTGAGTACCAGTGAAAACAAACCCAGTCTTGCCAACCTTCCTTCATAGCTAAAATCCCCCATACCAGGCAACATCTTGGTAAAACCTTTTTGTACCGCCCCCAAAGCATCCACATATTTCTCGCAGTGTGTTGACCACAACTGTATGCAATATTCCAAGTGTGGCCTAACTAAAGTTCTATAAAGCTGCTGCATAACTTTCCTATCCTTATACTCAATCCCTCTTCCAAAGAAGGCAAGCGTGTCATCGGCCTTTTTAACTACCTTACCTACCTGTACTGCCACCTTTAGTGATCTGTGGACCTGCATACCCAGATCACTCTTCATATCAATACTCCTTAGAGTTCTGCCATAATCTCCAACTGTATTTGACCTTCCAAAATACAGCACCTTACATTTGTCCAGATTGAACTCCATCTGCCATTTTCTGACCATGCCTCCAACTGATCTGTATCCTGCTGTATCCTCTGACAATCCTCCTCACTATCCGCAACTGCAACAATCTTTGTATTGTCTGCGAACCTACTAATTAGACCAGCTACGTTTTCCTCCAAATCATTTATATAGATCTCACACAGAAAAGGTCCCAGCACTGATCCCTGTGGAACACCTCTAGTCACAGCCGTCCATTCCGAAAAGCGTTCCTCCACCACTACCCTCTGTCTCCTATGACAAAGCCAGTTGTGTATCCATCTTGCAGCTCACCCCGATACCAGGTGACTTCACCTTTTGTATCTGTCTGCCATGAGAGACCTTGTCAAAGACTTTATTGAAGTCCATGTCGACAACATCAACCGTTTTTCCCTTATCAATCATCATCTTCATCTCATCAAAAATCTCGATCAACTTAGTGAGGCACAACCTCCCCTGCACAAAAACATGCCGTGTATTGTGAATAAGTCCACTGTCTCTAAATGCTTATAGATCTTGTCCCTGAGAATCTTTTCCAATAATTTCCCTACTACTGACATGAGGCTCAGGGCCTATAATTTCCTGGATTATCTATGTTACCCTTTTTAAACAATAGGACAGCATTAGCTATTGTCTAATCCTCTGGGACCTCACCTGTAGCCAAAGAGGACACAAAGATGTCAGCCAATGCTCTAGCAATTTGTTCTCTTGATTCCCTTAATATTCTGGGATAGATTCCATTGGGACCTGGAGACTTATCTATTTTAATACTTTTAAGATGCACAATCCTTTTTAATAGCAGCTTGACTTAGAAATTCAACACTCCCTTTCCTGAGATCATCTTATATCAATTCCTTCTCTTTGGTGAATACCAATATCACTGCAGTGGAAGCTATAACTGCCCTTGTATTGTAAAAATGGAGGTTACCCATCTTCTGCAAGTAAAATGAATAAAATTCCTAGCTTTTCTGTGGCTTCTCCAGATGAATCTTGCTAATTGCAGCCTTAACAAATGATTCCAGTTTCCTTAACAGCTTTACTGAAGCAACCCTGTGCTTTGTGGCTCAATAAGATGAATGCTATCCATATAATGAGGTTTCCTAGATGGTTCTCAGTGTCTGTGGTACTGTTAATATTCCCTGTTGCTTTTCAGTCTTTTCCTGGATGTGGTTTTAAAAATGCATCCCGCCTTTACCATGGTTTAAATAATGATCTTGCACTTTTTCTCTGACCTCAATAGTCTCATAATATTCTATTCCTATTAGATTTTGTCTGTTTCTGTTTACAATTTGCCTCTTTATTACTTTAGTTCTGGCCTTGTGATATTCCCTGGTCTGTGACATCATGTTAAATTGTTTCTTATTTCCCTTACTGTACACATACTTTGTGCTATGGCTGACACTCAATCTGAATCGTAAGTATTTAGCCTACTTCAACCTTTCCCTGCCCACAAACTGCTACATTTTTAAAGAAATGTTTTCCCAGACCCACCAAGGGTTTCAAATTTACCCATGAGCCAATGATGTCCATTCACCTTCCAGCTTAACCTTGACTTTGGACCGAACATACAGAATGTTGGGCATCCAATACTGTCTCTTCCTGCCTTGGTTTGATTCATGTTCCAACTCCATGGAAGTTCTATCTTTCATATATGTCTGTGCTGCCCTTACCTCTTCCTCGCTCTGAAATGCATTTTATTATTGACTGTAGATTCTGCCTTGTTTCAGTTTGCCAAAAGTTTCTCTTCCGTGGGACTGTCGAAATGCAGCTTTCAGTTGCTGACTATTTGCCTGAAACCCTTCTAAAAGCTATGGCTGAAGCATCCTCAGATTCTTAGGGTTTCCAGTGTTTTGTATCCTACAGCTTAATGGATTCCTCATTACTTCTCAGCGTGTTGTAAGATGAATCTTCACCACAGCTCATCAAGCTGTAAGATCCATTTGGTAGGTTTGCTGCCACCATTTTCTTTCCTGGTCGTGATCTACAGGGCCTGCTCTGTCTAGTGCAGTACAGGAAAACCACTTATATCAAATGAGAAGATGCTCTTACCTTAAACCACTTGTGATTTATTGCATTAAAGCAACTGGGTACAGGATACACTGATACAATAAACATTATTTCTGAAACTATGAAGGTTAGGTCAATAACCTATCAATAGTTAGGTCATAATCATTCAGGATGTAAAGCTATTTTCCCCCCATCTCAGTCCATCTTTCATCATTTGTGGAATTATTCCATTTATTTTCCCAATACAATGCATGTAAACAACCATTAATTTTGCCATTTTACCAATTTTCCTCCCTTTGACCTTATTTACTGCTGTCTTTCTATGTTTGCTTAGTCTGTCTCTTCTTGTCCCATGCTGGGTATCATTCTTCAAGTAGCTGCTGGGTAATGCTGCGATTTCCTTTTGTTTTGTGAGTGTGCATTTCCCCTCTGCCACTCTTATTAGTTTCAAGCCATCTCTACAGACCTAGTTATTCAATTTGCTAAGACACTGTCACCAGCACAGTTAAAGTGAAGCCTATTACACAAGGTGTTGCATTTTGGTAAGACAAACTAGGGCAGGACTTAAACAGTTAGTGGTACAGCCCCAGGGGGTTTTGTCAAACAGGGTGACCTAGGGGTTCAGGTCTAAGGGTTCCTTGAAAGTGGCATCACAGGTTGACAGGGTGGTAAAGAAGGCACTTGGAATGCTGACCAGGTTTCCCAAACTACACTAGTCCCATTACCCTGCATATGGTCCATAACTCTCTAAATCCTTCCTATTCATGTACCTGTCCAAATGTCTTTTAAATATTGTAACTGTACCTGCATTTACCACTTTCTCTAGCAGCTCGTTCCATACATGCACCACCTTCTGTGTGAAAAAGTTGTCCCTCAGGCCCCTTTTAAATCTTTCCCCTCCCACTGTAAACCTTTGCCCTCTAGAGTTGGATCAAAGGGTCTTTTTCCTTTCTTTATGACTCCGACTCTATGGCACCATAATAGCTCCCTTTGCCACATGCTAGAGGGATATAAATGATTTGGAGAGCATGCAGAGGAGGTTTACAAGAATGGTTCCAGGAATGTGGCATTTCAGTTGTGAGGATAGATTGAAGAAGTTGAGACTGTTCCCCTTGGAGAAAAGAAGGTTAAGAAGAGATCTGCTAGAGGTTTGCTAAATCATGAGCAGCTGTTTAGAGTAGATAGGGAGAACTGTTCCTGCTTGCAGCCAAAACAAGAACAAGAGAACATAGATTTTAAAGTGACATGAAAAAGAAGGAAGGATAATGTGAGGGGAAAGATTTTCACTCAGTGAATAGTTAAGATATGGAAGTATGGTGAAGGCAGGTTTAATTGAGATACTCAAGAGGGCATTGGATGGCCATCTTGATAAAAATAATGTGCAAGGGGAAAAGATAGGAAATTGGCACCAGGTAATGATGCTTATTTAGTGATGAAGGCACAATGGACCAAACAACTTTGAGTGCGAGCAGCAGCTAAGGTAAGACAGTTTGTTTTAAAATTACTTACTGGTAGCGGGCAGCGGTGTTTTTTTCTCTCTTTACAGAAAGAGCGGGAGCAGCAGGGTGAAGTGACGAAGACCAGAGGGGCAGCCGGGAAGGAAAGCAGTGAGTATAAATACTCACCCTTCGACGCCAACGGTCACTTTGAGTGCGAGCAGCAGCTAAGGTAAGACAGTTTGTTTTAAAATTACTTACTGGTAGCGGGCAGCGGTGTTTTTTTCTCTCTTTAC
>NC_057718.1:33267381-33315544 GCF_004010195.1 Chiloscyllium plagiosum | reverse complement strand
TGTTTTGTGCAGTCCTTGGATGGGATTTTGTACACTACATTAGTTTTGCTCATGCTGGGTATCGGGTCCTTCGTTCTGGTGAGTTGTTGTCTGAGGGTGGCTGTTGGTTTGTGTGCTGTTATAAGTCCTAGTGGTCGCAGTAGTCTGGCTGTCAGTTCTGAAATGCTCCTGATGTATGGTAGTGTGGCTAGTCCTTTGGGTTGCGGCATGTCCTCGTTCCGTTGTCTTTCTCTTAGGCATCTGTTGATGAAATTGCGCGGGTATCCGTTTTTGGCGAATACCTTGTACAGGTGTTCCTCTTTTTGCAGTTCTGGTGTGCTGCAGTGTGTTGTGGCCCTTTTGAATAGTGTCTTGATGCAACTTCGTTTGTGTGTGTTAGGGTGGTTGCTTTCATAGTTCAGGACTTGGTTGGTGGGTTTTGTGTGCTACTAGGATTCCGAGGGGTCTTAGTAGTCTGGCTGTCATTTCTGAAACTTCTTTGATGTATGGGTAAGGTGGTTAGGGTTTCTGGTCTGCTTGTCGTGGTTTGTTCTTGAGGAATCTGCGCACTGTGTTATTTGAGTATCCCCGTTCTTCTTGAATACGTTGTATAGGTGGTTCTCCTCTGTTTTCCGAAGTTCGTCTGTGCTGCAGTGTGTGGTGGCTCGTTGGAATAGTGTTCTGATACAGCTTCATTTGTGTGTGTTGGGATGGTTGCTGGTGTAGTTAAGTATTTAGTCAGTGTTTGTCAGTTTTCTGTTCTGTCAACCCCTCAGAAAACGAACAGGAAATGATATCACCACAAACCCCAGGAACCCCATCCAGGAGAAAGATATAAATAGAAAGCAGGAGACAACAGCTTCGCTTCACTTGGAGGTCGCCACTGATGATGTTACCTAGCCAGGTAATGAAATGTCTGGATATCAAACCTGCAGCTCAACGAGCAAACCTACATCCTACTTAATTTTATTTACTTTTGCCAGTTTGCCCATGGCACAGATAGTAATCCAGCAACTATTACCTTGGAGCTTTTTAATTCAGCTCCTAATTGCTTAAAATCTTTCAGCAAAACCACATTCTAGTCCCATTAATGCGACTGATAGCAAAACAAGTAAAAGTATGAAAGATTGTTATACTTTGAGAAATGCTCTGATGGTACTGCAAAGGCATCTTTTACACAGTTAATGGATTTGGATACCTGACCCTGAAATGATCATAAAATCAGTGGTAGGGAATGTATGCAAACATTTCATTAAACAATTGCTGCAAATTATTTTAAAAAAAGATTGAAACTATTCCAATTTCCTGTTGTAACGAAAGAAAAATGGAGATGAGGAAAGAGGAGATTGGATCCATTTGCTTTAGTAATATGGGATACTCAAATATTTTTATTGGGATTAAACCAATATTTGTCTCAATAGAAGGTCCAAAAAGTTCAGGAACAAATTGCTTACTCTTCAGTCTCCTAGGCAGCCAATGCAACCGCAGATCCTTCTGCTTTAATAAATGTTGTATCTTTTTTAAGTTATTCATAAAGAAGAAATGTTAACTGTGTAAGATTAAGCCTCTACTATAGACCTGCCAGTGAGTTAAATGATGTCTTGCAGATGTGAGAGACGATCTCAAAGGAGATTCCATAAATAATTTGCCAGAGTCATTGGCTGGACACTGGATTATGTAGAAGACCACCTTTAGCTCATCTCTAGTGGAGTTGTGGTAGGACAGACTCCTTTTTCTCATCTTTTATAATTTGTTTTCTGCAGACGAAACCTCTTCCCAAATGTCAAAAAAGAAAGCACATTCTTCTTAGCATGCTATATGTATGCTGAATTAGGTTAGGTTTCAAATCCAAAAGAGCTAGGGTCAATTGCATGGGCATACAGCCCAGGCATAATTCTCTGTAAAGCAAGTTTTCAGCGGGAACTGGGCTAATAAGCAAGTCAGCCAAGTTTCCAATCCTCACTTGTCTGAATTCTGACAGTACTCAAGGTTTGCTGGATGGTAAATCAATCTTTGTGGCTTAAACTTTTGTGTGTGTGCTGCAATGAATACTTCAGAGATAATTTTCTGATTGTAATCTTAATGGTCAAGGTCGCTTGCCACTAATGCATCGGTTAGATGTCAATATGCTGTGGTATTGCTAAATTATTTAATTGCAATATCACAAAAAGTCTTTGAGCCTTCAGTGGGCTGGGAGATTTTCTTTTGGACTGGATTCATGTCTGTGTTAAAGCCAATGAAAATATTCAATACACAAACAACTTATTTATTTATATCTACCAGCTTATTGTGTGACTATGTTAGGCAATGCAATGCATTTATTTATTGTGCTTAGCAACAATATCAGCCAGTCCGAAGCAAGATATCTTTGGGTCAGAGATGATAAATACATGCCCCTCCTACCTTTGGTATGACAAAATGATGCCTGAAATGTAGTCTCAGCAGAGAACTTCGCAAAACATACAAGGAACACCCTTAATCATAAGAACGCCATGCCTGAAACAGCCTATCCTCTGACCTGTTTGACTGTGACCATTTTTATGGTATTAATTGTGTCAGATTGGTTGGCAGTATTTTGTTCACTGGAAACTAGGATGTGGTTACCCAAAAATGTAACATTTTAACAGCTGCCAGAGGGAGGAGACCCATCTGGGATAGATTCAAACCCAGATCCCAGAGGTGAAAGGACAAGCTGTTCTAACCTACTTTGCCATCCAGTTTCAGATGTCAGAGCTGACTTATTACAAACATCAAAAGCAGCTTTTTTTTATTAACTTACTAAGTCCATTAGTTTGCTGCAGTGCTAAACTGAAATCCTAATTACAAAGTGCATCTATTTGTCTTAATATCTGAAGTGGATCCAAGCTATTAATCAATACTTTTCCAAATATTTTTGACCTTATTGCTTGTCACTGTATTATATCATTATATTGTAAGTAAACTGCTCCTGTGATGTAGGTTTCCTTCCAGATGGGTATTTGCACCTGACGAGGTAATGTAAGTGTTATGAATAATGTGGTATTGGAAGATTCAGCAGGCATTGAACCAACTAAGACATAACACATCAATAAATGTAGCAAGAAGATTTGCTTTGATCACTACTTACAGTAAAATTGTAAACATGGAAGTTGTTCTGGGCTATAAGTGCACCAGAGTAAATATTCTCTAATTTCTTTCTTTCCTTATCCTTGTGTACATGTGATGGTTGAAGGTGGCTTCTGCTGAACAGCATTAATATACCTGATTGCAGGAAAGACTGCCAATGCATGATCACTTATTTGTGTCATTGACCTTGGACCAGTTCCTCTGCATTGACTGTACTCTAAGGAAAGGCAATCAGGCATTACTCACTGATGGAGTTCAAAATGGCATCAAAATTATCCATGAACTGTTAGAGCAGAGGGCTGACGTTGGATGGTTTAATACACAGTGAAACAACTTCCATGTTAAGATTTATGCTGTTGTGATTTTGGAAGCTGATCATAAGCAGGTCCAAGACAAGGATAGATGATAGATTCACCAGATGCCAGCTCTTTATTTTTCTCTGTGAATCACGAATATATATAGTAACAATCAAATAACATCATGACTTGAAACAAAAGTAAAGACAGGCTGTACCATGAAACTCCAGGACCAGTTTTACAAAATTGCATTCCTGGCAGAACACCAAGCCTTCTGGGAATGCACATCATCAATTTGGTGAGGGGCCACAAGCAATTTTTCCTCCATCAATGGACAGGAGATTGTGGACAGCACATTTCTGAATTCCAGAAATATGCCTCTATTGGGTAGCCGCCCTGCTGTGAGCACAATTTTGTAAACTTATTCGTTATGTGACCAATATATTGAACATCTGCTGTAGGGATTATCTTTGGAAAAAAAGAGTCTTGAGACAGCCATTGAGAGAATGTTTACTGACTGTGGCCCTGCTGAAATCATTCATGCTTCCAACCTGACAGGACCAGTGGTGAGGTCAAGCCTGTTTACGAGCATAAACCAGTGATATCTTCAGTTACTTTAGGAAAAGATACAGCAAGGTTTGGTAGAGATATAGATTTGACCATCCTGTTAGGTATTTCATGTGACAGGTCACCCACGCCATTCTCAGTAAACCTCATTCATGCAGAAATATATGAAGTCCCTGGTAGATCTGGCAACTTGCCAGCTTACACCAAATTCAGAGAGCAAACATTTGCATTACACTGCATCGTCCTGCTGTGAGTCCTCAGAATTATTGAATAGACAAGGATTTCATTCCCTCAATTTTAAAGTATTCTTTGACCAGCTTTACCCAATCTTGTATGCTAATACAACATTTGCACACATTGTCCATGATGTTGTTCTCATGAACAACTGCAGCCGCCTTGCTGCTTTGGGGAAGGTAACTATTGGGGAGTTTTCTGGGAAAACAGGCAAAATGCTTTTTCCCTTGATTATTAACTGCACAATGGCTGCCAAACATACCAATAACACGTTGCTGCAGTTAAATCATTCAACAACTTGAGAGGTCACTGAAAAGGATTCTGAAGGCAAGGTTTTGCTGCTTGATATATTTGGGCCTTACAATTTAGAAATGACTGAAAATGGAATTCCAGAAGAGAGGCCAGATTGCCAAGGATTGACTGGGGAATTTTTAACTCAGTGTCTCGAGAACCGGGGCTCAAGAGACCGTCCTTTAACAGCAGCCAAGGAATATCTTCCTCTCTTTGTTGCTGAGCTCTCTGTGATAGCAAGGCCAGAACAATGCCCAGTTGATATCCTGGAGAGCTGGGCTGAATAATCTAGGAATATCTGGAGGATAAAAAAAGGCAGATGTTCCAGAGACATTCTGAGCAGGGTAATATTTAGGGGAGACTACGTGGATTCACAAGTTGATCATCCCATTCAAATTCTTATGAAAATTTTCAACCATCCCTCTTCCAAAAGTATTTTTGGTTTGTGGAACTTGGGAGGCACTGGAATTTGTTGCCCTTGAGAGGTTTGGTGATGCCTACAGGTATCTCAGGATTTCTGACAAATCCCTCATTGTCATATTTTTTTTTCTCTAAATGAGAGAGCTGCAAAAATCCTGTGTACACCTGTTGCTTAACTGAGCTGTTAAGCTGTTCTAACCATTTCCATTTATACCTTGAGTTCTTTCTCTAAACAGTCCGTGAACGATGACATACCTTTAAAGAACTATTGGCCAGTTTCTACATGGTTCAAATGTACAGAATCAAAAGTAACATGTTCTGTTATGTTGCACCTTAGGTATGACAAGTCCCAGGCTTTGAGGTGCACCTCAATTGCCTCAGAGATTCTAGAAGTTATTTCCTTGCCATTTACGAGTCATTGAACTGCTTTTGGAAATCCTGCCAAGTCTCCTTATTGGACAAAGAAATGACATTAAGTACTTCAGGGACCTGCTGTCAGCGGCTGCTTTAGACTCTGAGGTTTTGATGACTCATGGTTGCCTCCAAGCTAGAGGCCATGTTTTCAGAGCTCTTCCAAAATCATTCATACCTCCTCCATCATAATTCTTGTGTCAGTTGTCTTAAAAAGGAAAAAAAAAAGTGTTCTTACTTTTTATAGAATAATAGTCTTGTCATAAATTCCTTTGACAACCTTTCCATGTTATTGCTGTATGTAGTAGACTTGTATGTTGTAGTTTGGCAGCATTGGTGACACCACCAACAGAGAGTTTCCTGGAGTGACTCCACAGAAAACAGTGCCTTCAAAGCAGCCTTGCACAAATGGCTTCCTCCTGAGCTGTAAAATTTGATGATTTTGTGAAGCCATGGCAATGCAAGAAACTCCACTGCAAACAGTTTGACTGCCAATAGTGCAGCTTGCTGGGGTCAGCTGTCTCTGGATGAACTTTTTGCTTGAAATCACAACTTTGTGTACAACTCTTGTTGGTGTGCAGTTTTGGTCTCTTTATTTAAGGAAGGATGAAAATGCATTGGAGACCATAGAAAGGATAGTTTCAGAGTTCTAGATTGACACCTGGAATGCGTGGATCATCTTATGATGAAATGTTAGACAGAAGTTTTAGACTGGAGTTTTAGAAGAGTGAGGGGTGATACTGAAGTGTTGAAGTTCTTGAAAGTCTTGACAAAGTAGATGTGGAAGTGATGTTTCCTCTTGTGAGCCCAGTATTAAAATTAAGGGATCACCCTTTTACATCAGAGGTGAAGAGTTCTTTTTTACTCTTGAGTGTTGTGCAACTTTGGAACTCTCTGCCTCAGAATTGTTGGAGATGTAATTATTGAACATTTTTAAGGTGGAGTAAGATAGATTTTTGTCAGGTGATGGAGTCAATTCTTATCAGGAGGAGATGGGAATGTGGATTTCAAAACACAAATATATCAGCCATGGTCTTCTTGAATGACAGATCAGATTTGAAGGGCCAAATGTCTATGTCTGCTCTTAATTCATACATTCATATATTCATTTGAGCCATATGACATGCGACACAACAATAAAGACGGAGCAAGCAGCTTCTGAACAATCTTCATGTCAGTAAAATAAGTTAATAGTTTTCTAAATTGTCAAATGAATTGATATCAAGCCCATTGTATGATCTTAATAAAAGGGACAGAATTTTAACTCAGTGAAGACCTTTCTTTCTTAACTCTAACCCTGTATTTCCTTTTAAATAAAGATCTATTTTGCATAACATTGTTATTGATAGTACCACATGTTAATTTTCAGAAGTTTAGCAGCTTCATTGCTTAAGTTAATTATTGAAAACATTCTTATTGAAAGTAACTTACCACACAAAAATACAAGAAAGTAGGTTTCTGGTGACTAGGTGTTATTTATATGCATGTTCCACAAAGTGTTAAATGAGTCTGAGTAGCTGGGGGTATGATGATTGCAGCCATTTTTCTAATGAGCATGTTAAATGTTCCAGAAATTGAAATTGCTTCTCTCCGGCATTTTCCTTACAGAATTGCAAAAATGCAAAATCCTGAATTCTGGCTGTCAGGGTAAATTAAACTTTACCTACAATCTGGCACAGCCTGTAATGTTTGATTCAGTAATTAAAATCATTAAGAAAAGAAACAAACTTTAATTCAGTGACTGTCAGAAACTATATTAGAAAAGTCCTATCTGTCCAATTGTTCCCAATTATATGTGTTAGCTTCACAGAGATTTGCCTGTTACAATATTTTCTATAAATATTTAAAAACTAATTAGTCAGGACTCAATCATACATGTAAATGTTCCAGAGTGCCACATTCATGGCTGCTTTGAAAGATCAAGTTATGTGTAACAGGTCAGTTACCTAAGGCCATCACCCTAACTGGCAGCATAAACAGTTGAATTAAAGACAACGTATTCAAACCTCTTCAAGCCAAAAGTGCAATTGTTTCTAACATCTGGAAGCCAAAAAACCAAGCAGTTACAACATTAGTATTTACAAAGACACTATAAAACTTTTCAACCTAATTGTTGTATTCCTGTTGTATAATGGTTTGTAAGATTAGATATTGGACGAATAGTGTGAAAGTACCTTCAATGAATACATTGCCTGACATATTTGTTTAAGAAAAATGTGTTTACCTCTGCAGCCTGATTTACCTTTGAGCTTTACTGTTGATTTGACTGCTGGGTGATCAAATAAATCAAGTTACTGCTACAGCTTTCAGGGTTTCTAAGGGTCTGTACATCTCTATGAGTTTATGTTGGCAACATTCCTATTTAAATGAATACCTTTAGGCCGTTGCAGCCTGAGCAGAACATGTAAGTAATGCTCCTGGATGTGACAGCTTCCAGCTTTTTAGGACCCCAGCTAATGATTCATTGAATGGCAGAACAGCTTCGATGGTCTGAATGGTCTACTTTTGCTCCTTCCATGTGTGATCTTGTAGTTTGGGTTCACAGTCTATCCAGATAGGCTATTGTCAAGAAAGCCGGCCTTCTTTACAAAATGGCTCCAGGACTATGAAACTTCAGCTATGAGGATAGATTGAAGAAGTTGGGATTGCCCTCCTTCAAGGGGAAAAAAAAAACCTGAGAGGAGGTTTGATCGAGGTTTGCAAAATCATGAGTGGGATGGATAGTGTAGATAGGTTGAAGCTGTTCCCACTTGTAACAGGAACAAGAACGAGAGGACCTAGATTTAGAGTGATGTACAAAAGAAGCAAGTGTGATGAGAGAAAACATAGTGAGTAGCTAGGGTCAGGAGGGCATTGGGTGGTCATGTGGATATAAATAGTGTACAAGGGTATTCGCAAAAAGCAGGAGACTGGCATTAGGTAATGGTCTTGTTTGAAGACATGATGGGCCAAACGGCCTTCTTCTGGATGGAGTCATTTGCATGATGAAGTTAGGGTGTGAATCGCATCTGCAAGAGAATACCAGTGATGCCTAGTTCTATCACTAAACATAAATGCCAGTGAGTTGTCATGTGACAGTTTTGGCTTGATTAACAATGAATGGAAGATACAGCAACCATGTTCAATAATAAAGCAAATCATCTGTTTAAATGCCAAAATTAAGCTGAAATAGTGTCTATACATAATTGGCTTGTGACCACTAATGGGGACCATCCATCATGTGTTGCCCTGTCTAGGTGTGATGTTGGAGCCACTGAGGAGTGAGTGGTTGGTGTTTATTTGTTAGTCTGTACTGATGGAAGCAATAGGGTACAGTGTGATAGTATATCTTCAGAATGTTGGTATTCCTCAACTTCTTTCCTTATTTAATCTGCCAGAGGAAGTGGTGGAGGCTTCTACAATTGCAACATTTAAGAGGCATTTGGATGGGTATATGAATAGAAAGGGTTTGGAAGGATATGGGCTGGGTGCTGGCAGGTAGGACTAGATTGATTTGGGATATCTGGTAGGCATGGACGGGTTGGACCGAAGGGTCTGTTTCCATGCTGTACATCTCTATGACTCTATGACTCTGTCAGGGTCCAAGATACTCCTGTCTGAGATGGAAAGCATGAATTAATGCTGCAAGGTGAAATAGGCTTCCAAGTTAGCATAGTGCAGATCATGGCTTTTAATGTATTGGTGACATTAATTCAATGTTATTGACAAATCCAATTGACAGAACTTTGTTTAATGCTGTTGCCAGCTCTTTGGGACATCCTCATTTCTCAGTTATTAACTCCCCATACTCATGCCAATCTCAACTTCTTCATGGCTTCATGCTCACTCCAGTCTCTCCTTTAAAGCCTTGGCCCCTGTTCTGCAATGAGAACCACAAAGCATTGATGAGTGTGAGAAATGATGGACTATTGCAGATACAGAATATTTGAGGTGGGTGACTGTGAGCAATGTGTACCAGAAGATGGTGGATAAGTGTGATTTGGAGTGATGTCCATGAGAGAAAGATACACCCATCATGAGGTAGTGCCTGATAACTGAAATCTCAGCTTCCATTGTGGCACAACCAACTTCCACCAAATATTCCATTGTTGCAGTGGAATGTCAGACTGATGCCATCCTAGCTCTGGATGCCAGCATTTAAATGGTCTCCCAGGACATCTCGCCAGTCCATCAAGCTGTTCTCCAACAGATTGCTAGAATTGCTGAGGCATAAGTGTCTTTATAGTGCATAGATCTGCCATCCTTTCTCGGGATGTTAACAAGACTTCTTGCTATTTCCTGTCAACCAGGATGATATGGTGCAGTCTGCTTAACTGTTCATCTAGGTTGGTCTGAGGCCATCCTCAGTCATCTGCAGTCTCCTTCACTGGAAGTCAGTAATCTGACACTAGACACACTACAGCCACTAGGGAAGAACCTCAAAGGAGAATGAGGAGAGACAAAGGCACATGGAAATAGTACTAAACAAATGCACAAGAAATTTTAGTTCATATATTGTGGTACAATTTAATTTATAAGTTGATTTGGATTGTGCTTTCTCTTATGGCTTTTCTTTCTGAACTGCCTGAAAGTGATGGGCAGTGACGGACAAAAGGTAAGTTATGTGAGACTGTTGGTGAATGGGGAGTTGTGGTTGCAATCATTGCTATCACTTGTGAATCATTAGATTAGATTACTTACAGTGCGGAAACAGGCCCTTCAGCCCAACAAGCCAAAACCGACCCTCTGAAAAGCAACCCACCCAGACCCTACATTTACCCTATCAACTAACACTACGGGCAATTCACCTAACCTGCACATTTTTGGACTGTGGGAGGAAACCGGAGCACCTGGAGGAAACCCACGCAGACACGGGGAGAATGTGTAAACACCACACAGACAGTTGCCTGAGGCGGGAGTTGTACGCGGGTCTCTGGCGCTGTGAGGCAGCAGTGCTAACCACTGTGCCACCGTGCTGCCCACCAAATGTAGAATGACAATGTAGAAAGGGGCTGTCTATTGTATCCTCCTTTTCTCTTCTTTTTTTTACTTCCAATTGTACATTCTCCCTCTCCTTCTTATACTCCAGCTTCTCAACTCATAGGTAATGTCACAGCTATTCATTCACAATAACAAAGCTTTGCAACATGCTGCACACTAGCAGATTCTCCATGATCTGTCCTGACACCTATTCAGTTGAGTACTGGAGGGTACTGGTTAAAGAAGTGGTAGTGTTTCTTAGAGATGCCAGTGATGTGCTCTATAATGTTTCTTGTGGCAGCATGACTCTCATTGCAGGCCTGCCCCAGACATATGTGGGACTTCTGTAATGTCAAGTTTAGACAATACTTTTTCTCCCAGTAGCCAGACTTTGACTTGCTTTGATGGGCAATAACAGTGGGTGTATCTAAGATCAGGGATATGTGGATTTAACATGCATACATTCAATTAGACTATACACCATCAAGAATTTTGCAATCTCAGCAAATCTTAGTGCTACTCTACGTGCATTTCTTTAAGAAGGGGGAATGGGATAGAAGCATCTCTCTTTTGGGGAATCTTGTAACCTCAAGTATAGGGTAGTATACTGCAAACTATGAAGCGTGACTTATACTTCCAGATCCAGAAGCATAAAAATCTACATCCATAGCCACACCAACTGCTTCATGCAACGCAACCTTGCCTTGCTTTAAGTCTTCAGTTTTGGCTGTAGCAGTTGTCAAATTTCAGTTATCTCTTTAGTGAAGCAAAGACATTTCAAGCATTAATCCCTACTGATGTTCAGGTAACAGAATAGGTCCCTGAAAGCCCATTGTAGAGATGGTGTCTGCTTGCAAAACCCTTCCCCTATTCTTCCTCCCCCTTCTAGCAACTTGTCTCTGTCAGTGGGGCCTCTGATCATTCACCCCATCAAGCTCAAATTAAAGCAGAAGGCCTATCAGGTTATTCACATCTGGAAATAACTTGTTCCAGCACAAAGCTTTAAACCACCAATAAAGTAATTCAGCATCAGCCAGACAACTCCCTGTGTACTCGTGAAACTTCAGACAATGGTAGAAAAACATGAAGAACTGTACCAATAGCCAGAAGAAAGAGTCCAGCAACTAACTTGTAAATAATTCACTAGTCCTGATGTAAGGTCATCGCTTTGAAACGTTAACTCTGTTTCTCTGCACAGATGTTGCCTGACAAGCTGAATATTTCCTGCAGTTTTTGCCTACTTCAGATTTTCAGGGCCCACAGAATTCTGTTTTTGTAATTAAATCGTGCTGGTGTGATGCTGTTCATGTCATTAAGCTGTGTAAAGTTAGGTTCCGCATGTTGGTTGACACCATAGTCGACCTCCTCCACATGATGTCAGCTGTGTTATGGGTTCATGCGCAAGCTCCCTTATTAAGATGGCATGCAGGGATCCAACAATAAGGAGGCAAATTAAAATCTCAAAAGAATGGGTGTGACTGCTGAATTTTTCCCATGATATCTTTCGGTGAAGGGAGAAGAAAACTGGACAAGAAAACAATTTCTTGGAAGCTTTTACACTTCGTACCACAAGTGTGATTCATGGAAGGCAGTGCCAACAAAAATAGGTTTGCCATCCAGAATAGCAGCCAGAATCATCCTCTCTATCATTACCTACCCACATGTCATGGTACTCACAGGAAGATGGCTACATCTGTGGTTTTGGCTTTGCTTCATTTGAGTTTAGTCTTTCAATGTGCCAAGTTTGTCTCCAAAGATGACACCTTCTAATCAAGATAGTTAACAATAGTAAAGTTTCAAGTATGGAACAAGGAATATGTTTAAATTTCCTCTTGATGCTGCAATATAATTAGAAGTCTCTTACTCAAATTTTATCCCTGGAAATGAAACAAAACCACATTGCGTGACTGACTCCGCTGATGGTTCTCTCCTCCAATGTTGAGAGAGTTTGCAGTGTTAATTCAATACAGATGAACAGGTCCGATATAAGACTGGGAACATTACCATGTTTCTGAAGTCTGCAACTGAAGAAAACCAAGTTGAACAGTGTTCATAAATCAAGTTCACTGTTTCAAAACCTTTGAACTGAAATTCCAACTTTTTTTATTATTAGCTAATAATAGTACATGAAGGCACTTTCTCCGTTGAAACAACATTGGAATGGAAAACACTTAGGCATCATAGAGATGACCACTCCACCTCCTTGTTTATTGAGATCATCTGGAATTTAGAAGAAACCATGGTCTGAAGTGCAAAACACAAACTCTATATAACAAACGCTTAAAACCATGACAAAGCAAGAAGGAATGAGGCAACAGATCGACATAACTCAAAACAGGCTGTGTCAATGTATAAAAGAGCACGTACATCCTGCCTAATATGAATCTCTATTGAAGGTAACCTGATCCCACATGTATAGCAGCCAGCGAGTTTGTTAAAATTACTCACCATGTTGTTCAACAGAGTTACTTCAAGTTAACAACCACAAACTCTCTCTGGAGTACAAGCAATATCCTTGTACAACTTCACTGTGTTTGAGTGTGGAGACAAGCAGCCAGGTAAAAAGGAGATCTAAATAGACATACACATCTCACAAATGTTGTGAATTGGATATGGTTGCCATGAGAGAGACATGTGAGAGCCCTCAGTGGTATTGTCCCTACCTGTGGTCCAAGGGATCCAGGCTCAAATCCCACCTGTTCCATAGGTTTATAATAACATCTCTGAACAGGTTGATTAGGAAAAATAGATTAATTTTAAAAAATTAATGATATAGATCACAGAGATGTGTGGTATAAAAAAAAAGACCATTTGGTCCAACACATCCAGGCTGACCAGATTCTTAAATTAGTCTAGTCCCATGTGCCAGCACCTGACCCATATCCCTCCAAACCCTTCCTATTCATATACCCATCCAGATGCCTTTTAAATGCTGCAATTGTACCAGCCTCCACCACTTCCTCTGGCAGCTCATTCCATACAAGCACCACCCTCTGCATGAAAAAGTTGCCCCTTAGGTCTCTTTTATATCTTTCCTTTCTCATCCTATACCATGCCCTCTTAATTTTATAAACCTCTATAAGGTCACCCCTGACACTCCAGGGAAAACAGCCCCAGCTTGTTCAGCCTCTCCCTATAGCTCAAATCCTCCAACCCTGGCAACATCCTTGTAAATCTTTTCTGAACCCTTTCAAGTTTCACAACATCCTTCCAATAGGAAGGAGACCAGAATTGCACGCAATATTCCAACTATTCCAACAGTGGCCTAACCAATGTCTTGTACAGTCGCAACATGACCTCCCAAACTCCTGTACTCAATACTCTGACCAATAAAAGAAAGCATACCAAATGCCCTCTTCACTATCCTATCTACCTGCGACTCCACTTTCAAGGAACTGTGAACCTGCACTCCAAGGTTTCTTTGTTCAGCAACATTCCCCAGAACCTTACCATTAAGTGTAAAACTCCTGCCCTGAATTGCTTTTTCAAAATGCAACACCTCACACTTATCTAAATTAAACTCCATCTGCCACTCCTCAGCATATTGATACATCTGATCAAGATCTGTTGTAATCTGAAGTAACCTTCTTCGCTGTCCACTACACCTCCAAATTTGGTGTCTCTTGCAAACTTACTAACTATGCTTCCTATGTTCACGTCCAAATCATTTAAATAAATGACGAAAAGTAGTGGACCCTGCGCCGATCCTTGTGGCACTCCACTGGTCACAGGCTTCCAGTCTGAAAAACAACCCTCCACCACCACCCTCTGTCTTCTACCTTCCAGCCAGTTCTGCATCCAAATGGCTAGTTCTCCCTGTATTCCATGAGGTCTAATCTTGCTAACCAGTCTCCCATGAGGAACCTTGTCAAAAGCCTTACTGAAGTCCATTTAGATCACGTCCATTGCACTGTCCTCATCAATCCTCTTCATTACTTCTTCAAAAAACTCAATCATGTTCATGAGACATGATTTCCCATGAACAAAGCCATGCTGATTATCCCTAATCAGTCCTTGCCTTTCCAAATACATGTAAATCCTGTCCCTCAGGATTCCTTCCAACAACTTGCCACCACTGAGGTCAGGCTCACTGGTCTATAGTTCCCTGGCATTTCCTTACCACCTTTAGCCAACCTCCAGTCTTCTGGCATGTCACCTGTGGCTATCGATGATACAAATATCTCAGCAATGGGCCCAACAATCACTTCTCTAGCTTCCCACAGATTCTAGGGTACATCTTTTCAGGTTCTGAGGATTTATCCCCTTTTATGCGTTTCAAGACATCCAACACCTCCTGCTCTGTAAAATGGATATTTTTCAAGATGACACCATCTATTTCCCCACATTCTATATCCAGCATATCCTTCTCTACAGTAAACACTGATGCAAAATACTTGTTTAGTATCTTCCCCATCTCCTGCAGCTCCACACATAGGCTGCCTTGCTGATCTTTGTGGGACACTATTCTCTCCTTAGTTCCCCTTTTGTTCATAAGTTATTTATAAAAGCCCTTTGGATTCTCCTTTACCTTATTTGCCTAAGCAGCATGTTGAAATCAAATATACAATGATATAACTGGATCTCAATGGCACACTTTAAAACAAATACATTTTTGTTTTAAAATGTAGATAACCACTGGAAATGTTTGCTGAGCAGTGTGGTATCTCTGCAATAAAACTTCCACAATTGTTGCTCCTGACTGTGCCAGGAATTAAGCCTATTCTAAAATGCCCTGATATGGTATAATGAGTTGGTAACTCCTTCCTACCACACTTTACTTATCTATCTGATGTTAAATCAAGTGAAACAATAATCACTATCCTATTATTGGCTGTGTTTAAAGTACCTGCAGAATACTTGCATTTCTTTTTCACTGCAAGGTAAAACATGTGAACAGATGCATTTGGTTAGAATTTCATAAAAATTGCAGTCAACCTCAATATGCTGGTGCTTACAATCCTGTGTGAAATGTTTTTGGGCCATTTCCTAACCATGTGTCTGATGGGCATGAGCTCACAACATGAAATTACTCATGAATTTGACATTAATCAAACTGGCATTATATTTTACTCTCAGAGAAAGTTAAATGGGATTGTCATAACAAGGAAACCCATCTCCAATGTTGAGACTGACCTGTATATACATGTTTGAGAGTTTGAGACCCTGATTTTTACAGCAAGGTGAGGATGGAGCAGCAGATCATGCGGGAAAGCTGTCAAGGTTGAGAACTTCATTATTATGTTTTTCTTCTGTTTCTCACCCAATAATCCAGCAAATCAAGAGGTGGAAAAGCAAAGATCAGTTGGGGAATTGTAGAGTTGGCACTTGGAAATCTGAAACTGGGATAGTGGTGGAGAATGGTGGGGACATGGATGGAAAAGCAAGCATTTGGGTAGAGAGAGTCCATTCAAGGAGGGAAAAGTGGGATGTCATATCTTGAATTGGGGGATTGGCCATCAAGTGGGATCAGTGAAGAATCAGCTATTGTGGGAGAAAGCAATGAGATGGCAGACAGAGAAAGATTGTGTTCATCAGAGAAGAAACCAAAGGAACCAATTCTGCTACATCCGATCCAGAGAGAATTCTCTAAAAGGCACTAATTTTTTGAGGCCTGGGTGACAAATGCAGCAACCATTAAGTTTGAATCAGGCTCCTTGTCAGACTGAGAGGACATGGTTAATATATTAATAAAGTGTTCCACCTCACCAGCAAATTGCACATCCAGAAATCCTGGTTGAGAATTTTAACTCTCACCCACATCATCATGTCTGAGTTAATGTAGAGCTCTAAATGCCTGTAGGAGAAAAAATGTTCAATTTGTCAGTTCCAGCACTTTTCAGCTTGATGGACAGAGTGACCTCTGAAAAATGCTAAAGATTAATGCCTTGGCAGAATGACTGAATGCTTGGATAAACTGGAGATGATTCAATTCATGCAGATTTGCAAAGGATAAGCAATGTCTACTAATCTCAGTGAAGTTTTTGAGGAGTTAGTACATATAAGGGTCATTTTAGATATTATTTATAAGGGACTTCGAGAAGATATGAGAGAGATCCCCATTCATGACTGTTCATAAAAAAAAGAAAGCAATTGGTTTGAAGAGAACATTTTAACATGAATTGGAGATTGTTTAGAAGGTTGGAGACACAGAATAGTAGTAGTGGGTATACACTTCAATGGACAGGATGTAATTAGTAAAACTCAGAAAACCCAGAAATCCATATCTTCACTAAAAAGCTGTTGAGTCTAGGGCCTGAATTTTCATAAGGGTGGAAGACTCCAGAGATTCTAAGATTTACATCTCTGAACAGTATGGTTAAACTTTTTGAACAATGCAGGAACCCTCTGAGATAGCTTTAAAATGTTAAACAAATTCCATAGAACTTCCACAAATTATAATCTCAAATGTGTGACTGTCATCTCAGGGAATTAAATAGTAGACTCTGCCTTGGACAGGCAAATATTTTCACCCCTTGCGACTCAAGCACCCAAGGGGCAGGCTAAAGAATATACCAAAGAAGGAAAGAGTGTGCATCATGACAAAGTACTGATAAAATGAGAATGGCACCTTTATGTGTTTGCATCAAAGAGGAATATGAGTTTGATCACTGTCAGATAATGTCAGAGGGAATGGACCAGTAAAGCTTGAGGCAGTACAGTGTTCACAAAGGGCATGGAGCTGCCCTGATGTAAGGGTACAACAATTGTCAAAGTGATCTCTCAATATGACTGACAATCAATACAGAAAGGAAACTGATCACCTAACCATGTGCCATGGTCTAGCAAGATCTTGACAACAGTCAGTTGATCCTCATGTTCTGCCTTTGGCTTACAATGGTGGTTCTGAATTTTTATTAGATTAGATTAGATTTAGATTAGATTACATTACAGTATGGAAACAGGCCCTTCGGCCCAACAAGTCCACACCGACCCGCCGAAGCGCAACCCACCCATACCCCTACATTTACCCCTATACCTAACACTACGGGCAATTTAGCATGGCCAATTCACCTGACCTGCACATCCTTGGACTGTGGGAGGAAACCGGAGCACCCGGAGGAAACCCACGCAGACACGGGGAGAACGTGCAAACTCCACACAGTCAGTCGCCTGAGTCGGGAATTGAACCCGGGTCTCTGGCGCTGCGAGGCAGCAGTGCTAACCACTGTGCCACCGTGCCGCCCGACTTTTATTTGCTACAACCTGTTCCTGCATGGTGGTACATGTTACTTTGGAAAATGCCAGATCTCATTTATTCTGAGGAGTTCCTAATTTCCTCAGCTTTTTCATACACTGACACAGATCTGTACCTGTCTTCTGAGGATCTAGGCATATCCTTGGGGAGATAGATGACTTTTATTTTTTGGGCTCAATCAAAGACTTCTGTGCTATCTCACAGTCAGCCACATCAAGACAGTCACTTGTTCCGTTTTTGCTTGAGGTAGGAGAGCACATAACTTCCCAATGGATTTGGTGTCTCAGACGTAGAGGACGAGGGCTTGAAATATTAATGGGTTTTCGCCATGTACAGGAGTCTATTGACTAAACCTGCATCATCATAAGGACAATAAGACATCAACCTGATGCCTCAATGTAGGGGAAACCTTTCAACTCCCTGAATGTATAGGTAGTGAGTGAGAACTACAACCTGTTCCTGCATGGTGGTACATGTTACTTTGGAAAATGCCAGATCTCATTTATTCTGAGGAGTTCCTAATTTCCTCAGCTTTTTCATACACTAACACAGATCTGTACCTGTCTTCTGAGGATCTAGGCATATCCTTGGGGAGATAGTTGACAACTACCTTTTGGTGACTGCAAATGAAGCCCAAGCTATAACAAGTGATGACTCACAGTCAAATAGAGCAGACTTTTGGCATTCTCAAAATAAGTGTCAGGAGCCTTGATTGTACAGGGGGAGTTCCACAATATATCTCTATAAAGGTATCCTGGGTAACAGAAAATCTGAAACCATTATAACTGGATAAGAACATTTGCAAGCATTTGTTGCAGTTACCATTACTGATGAGGTAACCAGGAAGAAGAAAGCAAGCAAGCTGTTTGGGAGGTATGTTGCACTCTTGTCATGTATTCCAAGATCTTTGCAACTCATGCAGTGAAAAAAGACATTGATTTCATCTATGCAAGAAAGATGGTCCCAAGGATGTGACCACAGGCTAAAATAGGAGGCAACATCATGCAACAAGAAGAATCAGGGCGAAGGTTCAAAGTTGAAAACCTTCCAAATTGTGAATATAATGCATTGTATGAATGAAATCAAACAGATGCCATTTGTAACACATGTCCAAAGAAAACTGGCAAACATACACTCAAGTGTCCAGAAATTCAATTTTGTAACTAGTGCAAACATCCCACCAATCAGAATTCTGAAGTTTATGTACCTGGATCATTAGAAGTTAATAATAAAATCTACCACAGCAAAATTGACAGCATATAAAGACATACCCATTCTTGTAATTGTGCATTGATGAAGAAATGAAGCAAGGCAATTCTACATGGATCCACAAGTATTTAATCTGTTGGACATGAGTGGACCAATGATAGCAGGATTGCTGACATGCTCCAATCTCAATACTGTGACTATTCATGAGATCATCAAGATGTCAATTACAACAAAAGAGGCCAAGAATCCTCACACTGAGTCAGTTCAAGACTTGCACCAATTGTGCCCAGACATATTTGATATCATAGAAAACTTCAAAGGCAATGCAGTGTTGCACATCAGCAAAGGTGTAATTCCATTCATTGGTCATCATGGAAGGTGTAATGTCCACACACAAGAGAATCTTAAGAGTAAGCTGGATGACATGGAATGTAAGGGCATAATCTATTGTGTGCATCAATGTATAGACTGGTGCAGTTCTTTATGTATGTACTGAAGACAGTTGGCACAATTAGGGTGTGTTTGGATCCAAGATGGTCAAAACCTACTCTAAAGAAATGCTCACACAAAATTCCAATGCTGGAGAAATTGAATCCCAATCCACAGGAGCTAACTTCTTCCCAAAGAGATGCTAAACATGGAACCTTCTGAAGAATGATCACTGTGCTTTCTCTCCGCAGATGCTGCTAGATCTGCTGAATGTTTCTCGCAATTTCTGTTTTTATTTCTGATTTCCAGCATCTGCAGTTCTTTGTTTTTCCTTCTGGGTATTAATTAGTTCTATGGCAAAGAAATTTCAAGGAGTCACTACTTTCAAAACAGTTTTTAGAAAATATTGCTTCCAAAGACTAGCTTTTGGTCTGTTTGTCAATCAGGATCTATTCTAGTGGCGTATAGTCAGAATTATAGAAAGTATTCCTGGTTGTGTATGTACTGCCAATGATATTGCAGTGATGGGCAAAAACAATGAAGAGCACAACCAAAATCTACTCTCATTACTTACAGCAGTTTGTTGTGAAGGACACACTTTCAACAGCAAGAAGATTAGTGTTTTTGGCTGTATCTATTCAGGTTATGGGATCTGTCCTGACCAGACAAAGGCAAAGATGTAAGATACATGCCTACACCCTAAGAAAAAGACCTGCAGAGATATCTTTGGCTTTGTAAATTCCTATACCATACATATCAAACTTTTTTGACAAAGCACTTCCTTCAAACAAACTCTTAAGGAAGGGTGTGCCATATATGTAGTAAGAGAACTATCAACATTTTAAAATCACTCAAACAAACATTGTCAGCAGAATACAGTATACAACCCAAGAAAGAAGATAAGAAAGAAGAAGAAAGAAGACGCAGATGGAAAGCTCAGATCATGTGGGCAGTGTATGGTGTCAAGGCCTCCTCTGGCAGTCCTTGTGAAGAGGATGTCCCTCCTCTCCACCGTCGGACCTCCACAAAGCAGGGCACCAATTTCCCATTCTTTGACATGTTGGGAACCAATGTCACGAGTTGTGCAGGGCAGCTTCGGACTGGTATGAGTGCCAGGGATCATGAGATCTCCTAGCAGTGACAAGTATCTCTGTCTACATCAGTGGGAGAATCGGGCAGGCGTTGGACAAGAAAAGCAGACTGAAGCTCATGGGAAGCAATTGCCTGAACCTCAGATACTGACATACCCCAGAACATGGGTCTTAGTGCTTGGGACAATAGCACAAGAAAATTCATTAGGCCTTGTAAACAGATATAGTCTGAGAAACGTGATGAAAATGACCTGGTAAATTTCAGGGAAGATTCATGCCTGTATGTTGGAACTGAATGTAACTTATCAGCTCACAGGTGGAAATGTTGCTCTGATTCTCAAGAATAGCAGCTGCTTTGTATAGTTAAGGCAAGGTCACTGTTTCCATTTTTATGAAGCAATAAATTGCCAAAACAGATAAAAATTCCGTAATTATTTGTAATAAAAAATGGAATGCGCTTTATTCACTCACTATAAACCGAAGACTCAAACCATGTCTTATCCTCATTGTGTTTGACTATACATGTTCAATGATTTTTTTTTACAATTCAAGACAGAAAGGTAAACAGCATTAGCAGTACATTATACTTATAAATTCTATTATCAGCACATGCAAATCCTTTGCATGGCTATATAATATTTCACAGCTCTGTGTTTTCTGCTATTGGTTTTATTACTCCACAAGTCGGCTCTGTGATGGATACAATTGGACATACAAGGAGATCCTTTTTCAGAGACTGGTCAGTGTGGACTTGTTGGGCTGAATATCCTTTTTCCACATTGTAGGGATTCTATGAAGCCTCTCTTTCTTCTATGAAGCCTCTTCAATAAACCTGAATCCAAAATTTTGATGTTTTTACCACGCAGAGGTTCCCTGTGTATTTATCTACGTTACATAACTGAAATAATTCTCTGGGAATGAAATAACTTCTGATGCAGGCTTTGCACTAAACTTTATTTGCTAGTATAGCACCTACAACATATAGCAAATTATTTTAGCTCTTGTTACATACTGCATTCCAGAGGAAATGAGAATATAACAGATTCACATAATTCAAGTACATCCATTTGGGATAGAGAGGAGGTAATTCCATACATTTACTTACAGAATACACTGCTGGTACAGCTATTTGAATTGTTGTGGAATAATATGTTACAAGACTGAATACTTTTCCTTCATATATAAGACCAAGAGCTACGTTCTGGGGTATGTCAATATCTAAGGTTCAGGCAATTGCTTCCCATAAGCTTCAGTCTGGGTGACCCAAGCATTATTTACCACATATGCTTTGCTTTTAGAAATGTTGAAAATTAATATTTGACCTCCAGTCTGCGATATGCCACATTGCGCAGCTTCTTATTGTTCTTGAATTTTACCTTTTCACTGTATGGAGTTTCACCTGACAGCAATACACATTAGAAATGCCAGTTCTAATGAAGGAGGCTACACCTGACATTTTAATTTGATTTTTTATTCCACGGATGCTTACTGTCTGAGTGTTTATAGCATTTTCTTCTCTTGTTTCAGAAATTCAGACATGAGCCACACCTTATTTTCTCCACATTATTAGTTGGAAAATGGTGAATATCATCGATTGAAATTTTAACAGGCAGCATGATAGAAATTAAATTCTCCAGTCATGATACAAATGGTTCTGGTGCACAACTACATGTTCTTAAATTGATCATTTAAATTCACCTGCACTGAGTAACCAGTTTCTGATGGTGAATCAATACGATAATTAATATGTGAGATGCCAGTTCTTGGGAATGGATTGCATTCTCCATTTTTTATTATCCAGTGTCAACATGTTGGGCTCTCAGATTCAGTGTAACAAATATAAAATGCAATGCTTTTTCTGCTTTGCTCCAGCAAACTATTTCAATGTCTACTGTGGAATTAATGGAATGTTTTTCCTTTTTGAAGGTACCAGTTTTGTAGACTGCTCGACTCAGTTTATTAATTTAGGTGCAATCACTTCTTAAATACAGACACAAATGCACCAGAAACTGGTGATCTTGCATCATATTTGCAGGAGGTGACTCCCCTCCTGTCTCCCCAGCGCCTGGCCATCATCTACAAGGCACAATTCAAGATTGTGAAGGGATACTCTTCATTTTATTGGATGGGGGCAGCTCCAACAACATGCAGAAAGCTTGACATGATCCAAGTCAACCCATTTGACTTGCACCTCATCCACCACCTTCAACTTTCACTCCCTTCATTACCATCTATAAAATGCACTGCCAGCTCCAACCCTGGTTCCTTGGTCAGTACTCTCAAACATCCAGCTTCTACCATCTACAAGGACAAGGGCAACAAATGCATGGGAATACCTCCCCACTAAAGTTCCTCTCCAAGTCACAAATCACCATGATTTAGTGAGAAGGAAAGATAGAAATGATGGATTAAATGTTCTCTATCTGTGCCTCCTCAACAATGTAAAATAAATAATTTATTTGCCAGTTTGCTTGCCTCTCTTTCTGTCCTGAAGATTTTGGCTCCTTACAGAGATAAAGCTCCATTGACACAAAGCACCATCCTGTGGCTATGACTATGACTGCCAACAAACAATTTCAGTGGGCATCACAAGGGAGGAGCTTAACCAACATTAAATATGTACAGAGAATTTTAGTAGGGCCAACTTCAGGAGTTAGAATCCTGAATAATTTTATTATCTTTAAACCACAACTTGTAGGCTAAGATTAATTAGATCAACAAAGTTTTGGGATTAAACCTGGAATCATTCTCCAACTGAGCTCTCAGCTTGTGTTAGGTAAACTTACTGAACAATTCATACTGTGCTTCAACTTTGATTTTAAGGCTACTTTCTGTTTTCATTTTATGTACTTTTTAATACTCATGATAATGTCAACTGTAAATAGTTTCAACCAGCTGTTGGCTTTGTGTGTCATGCCCTTGTTCTTATTGTCTGAATCAAAGTCAGACTCTCACTCTGATCTTAACAGAAGTGTTACTTGCATCGCCATCATGGTGATGGGACAAGTACAAATATGTTTTTCTCTTATTCAGTAGGTGAGAACAGTACAATTGGGAAAGTATCAACAGCACCAATGTATAATTCATTTTGACTATTAACTCTTGCTTAGTTGCAATGCAAATTTATTAATGTTCCAATTCTCCTGTCTTTTCATTAAAGCATATCAGTTCAAGCACCGGACTACTCTGTAGTCTATAGTTCTCAGTTGCAACAGAACGCTGAACCTGTGGAGCCAATAGGGTCACTATGAGCATTGGTTCCTAGGTAAATCTCCATGTGAATCCATTTTCAGATATTTCTTGATAGGAAACTATAAAATATATCTGTATGAAAAGGTTACAGTAAATCCTTGTAGTCTATGTTGATCTTTTAGTTTTGAAGATTTGCATTGTTTTAGTACTGTACCTTTCTACATAGTAGCAATCTGTATGTAAATAAACCTCATCAAATAGCCTGCTTATACTGTTTTTGACCGTCTTTTGAAATAATAGAAAAATGTGATGAACTGCCCACTTCATCTCCAGTAAGTGAATTTATGATTAGAGATTAATAATTGAATTTGAGCACATTGACACATGTCTTGGAATAAATAAGATACAGGTTTTGGATCATAAGGGGACTGAATCTCTTCTTGCACTGCAATGTAGTCTTAATATAGGAACAAGTGTTTAGAAAAAGTTTTGCGCACCAAATTGAATATTAGTGTTAAAATGCGCATCACTGATAGATTACATCGGAAATAAATTAAATAGACCATGGGTAAAAATGTATTAGAAGTCTGGAAAAAAAAAGACAATTATGTTTTGAGCAAGAGCTGAGAGTTCTGCAAGCTTTTCCTATCGGAGTTTGTACCCAACTTCAAACAGATGTAGAGTATCCACATACCTTGCCAATTAGTAAACTTATAAAGGTCTGATCTTATTTTGTGAGGTGCAAAATACTTATGTGTAGAAAAATAGCTTCCAGGAGGATCCATTTACAAGCTGGTAATTCCTACTCAGGTTCAAAGGTTTAGAGGGATAGATGCCAAATGCTGGGAAATGGGGCTACATCAGTTTAAGATAACTGTTAGACATGGATGAATTGGACTGAACGGTTTGTTTCCATGCTGCATGATTCTATGACTATAAAGCTATCAACACAAATGAGTTCAGAGATAAAATAATTGCTTTTAACCTTTTCTGAGTATGTTCTAATTTATAAAATGAGTATTGTGTGCATTATTTATTCACATTACTTCTTGCGAATATTTTGGGCTTGGCAAAGTAATGGATATGTGTGATATTGAACAGACCATTCCCCATTGAACATAAATTTCTCCTCAGTCATATAGACTGACTAAGTGAAACGTAAAGTTTCATTAAACTCTGCACCAACATGGGCCTTCAATATGTGGAATGCACCAGGGCATAGATTTTTCAATTTTGCAGTTCAATCATCTCAGCAATGCCAATTTAAAGTCCAACATGAGGCAGGTTTGTATTTTGAAACATTACTGATCGAGGAACTAAACTGAAACTGCTTAAACTCATTTCAAGTAGGGGGAAGACTGCAACAAACAGATGAGTCTTTGTTCTCATTAATCAGTGATAGATTTGAACCAACTTCCAGAGATTCATTCCCATTTTTAAGTAACTTTTTAAAAAATATTTTACCATGACAGCTTAATTTGCAAGGAATATGAGGTATTTTTTGGCATAACAGTTCTGAGGGGGATGATGTTCATGTTACATTGGCTCCTCCCATATTACTAATGCCACACACAGTCTGTGGGTGGAAAGAACAAGTTCTACTCTAGTTTTTAGTGGGATCAGATGTATTTGGCCCAGTTCCCTAAGGTTCCAGTCATTGTATGTGACCAAATGTAGTTGTACTTATTGCTAACATGTACTAAATCTTCTTGTTATCTATGAACAGAGCTTTTGCCTGAAACATCAATTTTCCTGCTCCTCAGATGCTGCCTGACCTGCTGTGCTTTTCCAGCACCACACTCTCGACTCTAATCTCCAGCATCTGCAGTCCTCACTTTCACCCCTTCTCAATGTTCTCTAGTGTATTCTCCACACCCAGACAAAGCAAAGCCAAAAGATGTCCTGGCGAAAGGTATGACCCGAAATGTTTACTTTCCTGCTCCTCTGATGCTGTCTGACGTGCTGTGTTTTCCAACTCCACATTTTACCGATTTGACTTCCAGTCCTTACTATCTCAAAGCCAAAGGAGGATCTGCGGCAAAAAACCTTTATCCAGTACCACAAGCTAATAAAGGTGGCAAATACTACAAAGTATCATAAGTGTCATCTGGGTAAATACCACATTATGAACTATGGATAAGAGTGGCTGATATCATTTGGCAGTAAAAATACCTACAAGATGTGAAAAGATATCAACGTAATACATTCATGTTTTGAGTACGCATAGGAAGTTAACACATACATTATAAATGAAATAAAATTATTATAAATTAGGTATGAGGGTAAGTTAATTCAAATGGACAAACCATTTTACATACAGTTCTAGTTAGTTTATAAAGAGATTTAGTTAAGCTGTAAGACTTCTACAAAATTTAGTTTTAAACACAGGATAATCACACAAAAGGAACCAAAAGACTTCCCATCAAATTTAGGTACATTTCAATTTTGTATGAAATGACAGAATTACTGGTATTTTCATGAAAAAGTATGAATGAAGCCCATTGCTTGCACAGTCTTCAAACTAGTTTCTGAAGGTACCTCTTAGTGAATCCAACACTGTGGCAGTTATTTGCCACAGAGAAAAAAAAAGTACTTCAACCATATTTGTTTTTGTTTTATTTTTCACTTTTAAATATAATTCATTGAATAGTAAGTAGGACATCGTAATCATGGCACACTTACACAGAGCAGATTGAAAGGAAACAGTACAAATGTAAGTGCCTTTAAGTATCATAAAGAGATAGTCTTCTGTGATTATTCAGTTGCTAGGTGAACAGGTAAAAGTTCAATCACATATATACTATAGGCTCAGGGCTCTTGAGGCACAATTCTCGTGTCCCTACGTCAGAACTAGTTGGCCGGGTTCAAGTCCCACTTGCTCCAAAAGTGTGTAATAACGTCTCTAAACAGATAGAATGGAAAATATATTTGGTTCCATTGGCAAGTATACTGAGTTAGTCAATTTGAATGGGAAAGCACACTGGGCTCAGTGATAGTAGTAGGAGGGAAAAGGACCAGAATTAGCAGCTTTGATCACTATCCAGCAAATCCTAGGGAAATTACGGGTGTTGGAGTAAGACAAGATTGGGTTTCTGTTAGAAATCAACAAACCTTTGCCTAAATTTACAGATTTACAAATTTCTGATGAAGGGCTTATGCCCGAAACGTGATTCTCCTGCTCCTCGGATGCTGTCTGACTGCTGTGCTTTTCCAGCAACACACTCTCGACTCTGATCTCCAGCATCTGCAGTCCTCACTTTCTCCTAAATTTGCAGATGCAGAGTAACACTTCAATATCTATATAACCATGCCCCAAGATAGGATGACCTCAAATTGAAACCTTACATTCTTGAAATGTTAGATTTTTCATCATTCAAATATATCTAAATTGGTCCACTTCGGAATTAGTTCAGTTAAAACTCCACATAGAAATGCTTCAAGATATTGCTCATTTCTGATTCCATGTGTATGCCCTCTAAGAAAAGCAGACATAAATGTTGTTTTTGACAATAAACTCTTGTCAGGATATCTCATAGGAGAATAAAATGCCCTGCATGCATTTTTCTCCACTTTTTTACCCTGTAAAATAAGCCAGCCAGACAAAATGTAGGTCAACAAATATATTGAAAATAAATCAACCATTTAACCATGTCATGCTGCAATTAGGCAGCTGATATTAGCATGAGGAGCACACAGCCAAGATTCAAACAGGATAACAGGCCAGGCTTTTTGGTGTTACTTACATTACAACTAGATAATTGCTGTTTTCAGTAGTTATTACATTTCTAATTGTGAATTCATTGGATTAATGTTGGAAACTAAAGCAATGTAGAAACTGACTTCTAGTATTTTTGTTAGATAAAACTGAAATAACTGAGAATTTAAGAAATGGATAAAAGAAGGGATAAAAATGTCATACGCTGAGATAGGGTATGCTGAAACACTAAAATGGTACAGTGTGTATTAACCCCTATATGTTGTTTTTCAACATTGTGTGTGGGGGTACTTTGTTGCAGGGAGGAGGGTGATACAATGGCTAGAACACTCCTGGCTCTTTTCCCCATTGTTGGAAAGGGACTTAGCCTCTTTCAGATGTTGATAGAATATAATGCTCCGAGAGTCCAAAAGTGAAAGTGTAGTAATTCCACAGTCCCTTTTGAGAGGCTGGAAGTGAGATGTGCCAGGACTTCTGCTGTTTTACATTGCACTCCTCCCTGACCGCTCTCAAATTGTGGGGAGGCCAAAATCACAGATCATCAGTAGATCTAAAATGAACCTTATGAGTATTTAAGTTAAGTTATAGATGGGGAGGCAGTGACCTAGTGGTATTATTGCTGGACTGTTAATCCAGAGACCCAGATAATGTTCTGGGGACCTGGGTTTGAATCCCGCAATGGCAGATTCAGTAAATATCTGGAATTCAGAGTCGAATGATGACCATGAATCCATTGTTAGGGGAAAAGCTAATTTGATTCACTAATGTCCTTCAGGGAAGGAAAATGCCATCCTTACCTAGACTCCAGACCCACATCAAAGTGTTTGATGCTTGACTGACCTCTGAGCAATTAGAAATGGGTAATAAATGCTGGACTGGCCAGCGACACCCTCATCCCATGAATGAATAATAAAAATTACTAATAAATTGATTTTGTCTATTGGAAAATGCCCTAATACACTCTTCAACCAGTTTATACCAGAACTGAGATCAGTGTAAAAATCAATGAAAAATCAACCTGATCTGAAACTCGCACTAACATGCACAATCAGAATCCTTTGAATTTTAAATGGTTTGAAAAAGCACTGTATGATTTCTTTGGTTCCTGTCAAACTGTTTTTAATTCAGTGACATCATTATTGTTTAGACTAAGATATGCACTGTGGCAATCCACACAACTTAAAACATTTCATTTAAGAAAATGATCAGATGTTGCTGTGAAGTGTTTTTATGTTTTGCTTTTGTCTGATAATTGTTGCTTTTGCTTTATTCATTTGTCCCCTGTAGCTGCTAACTCTTGCTAATCAATAGTTTCATGGGCAGTCACAACTAACAGATATTTTACCAATTTGACCGTTTTCTATAGTTGTATCTATACAGCCGCCAAGATGTTCAATTGTCTGTTATGAGTATAACAAATGAGTCGGATCCTGTTTATAATCTGTGTCCTTCAGTATGCACTTTTTAGCAGAGTTCACTGTGTATTTGTCAACCGTTAGAACACTTTATCCCTCTCCCTAACCCATTGGCCCAACTTGAAACACTGGATATAAAACAAGATTTTACTGTTTTTTTCCTCCCTCCTTCTTGTTCCTCCTTCACTGTTCCTCCAATCACTGCTTGACATCAGCTGGAGTCTGTGAAACGGACTCCTGGGTCTCTGTAACAGGCTCTGGGCTTTTGGCGTCCAAGGCTGCTACAATCAGGACTGTTGCATTTGAGCTGTAGCCATGGGCCTAGGGATGCATGGGTTTCACCTCTCCTCTTCCCCATCCCACGCTCGTCCAGATGCTGCCACTGATCATTAGTTGTCGGGGTCCTCCACCGTCTCTTTCACCGATGCTTCCGCTCCTTCAGGTGCCTGGCAGTCAACCTGGAGCTGCAGCTCAGCCTGCAAGTCCAGGCTGGGGAGAGTCAGAATCAACACAGAATCAGTGATGCTGCCTTAAAATCTGGGCAGGGTGTGTGTCCCCGCTTGTGGATAAAGTGGATGGAATATGTTATCTTACTGCTGTTCTTGTCATCAAGTCTCCTCAGCAATATTTGCTGTTGTTTAGGGAAGAAAAACAAAACATTCCAATTACTTGTGATTTTTCGCTTTGTGGAATTTTCTCCACCCCACTTCTTATTATCAGATGAGTTGAATGGCAGAGACTGTCATTTGTAAGAAAGGGGGTGGCACGCCCTATTTCTGAACTATAGTGGTCGTCACATTCACTTTACAAATGAATAGGCACTGGTGTAACATTGAATGTGAAATAGTTCAGTACTATTTGTTCTATTTTTCTCAAAGGTTTAATGATTCTGCATTAGGTAAATGCTGATAGCTTTTAAGCTTATAATCTTGCACTTTATTAATGTGGTTTTAATTCTCTTGTTTTACGGTCTCTTCAAACATTTAAATCATGTGTGATAGTAACATTGCAGTATTTTATTTGTCTGCACGTCCTTCAGCTCTGTTTTATCATGATATTATATGTTATTTCAATAAAGCTTTAAACTCTGTATTGTGGTAAATTAGCATTTTATTTTCTTTAATAGTTCAAGTTCTGGTAAATAGCTACACCATATCACTGCACTAAAAGAGAAGCAAAATACCACAGCTGCTGGAAATCTGAAATAAAAACAGAAAGCCCTGGAGAAATGTTATGGTCTGGCAGCATCTATGAAGAGAGAAATAGAGCTAGTCTTTCAAGTCCAATTACTCTTCTTTGGAAGTGGTGTATCTCTGTACTGCTAGTCAGGGTTTCCCACTTTCTTTTGGGGATCAAAATGGTTCTCATCTTTTGTGGGCAACATGAAGGTTTTCCCACCTTAAATGGCTGAGATTTCGTTCTTCCTCGGTTGCTTTCTCACCTTTCACGGCCCAAAACACAACGCATGAGTCACTTATAAATGTTCCCACAGAAATTACAATTTAAATTGTGAACATCCGGATCTTACCACAACCTTAAAATTCTTCCAACTGACATCTTTTTCCATGAAATTCTGCCTTTAAAATATTTTAAATTGCCTTTTAACACTTTAGTTATGCTCTATGACTTTTCCAATACTACAACCTCGATATGAACTTACATTCTGCCTCTTTGTCCCTCAACAGTGGCCGTGCCTCATGAATCCTGCTTGCGATGAAAACAATGTTCACTTATGAAGGGTAAGTACTCCTTTTTCCTTCTATCCTTCAGACAGGTCTTTTGCGCTAGTGTTTTAAAACTTTAGACATTTCATAGGGATTTCTAACTACATATTGCTCTTCAAACTGCTGCCAGAAATGTGTCTTCTGTAAGGACTCTCAGCATAATTACCTTTTTGCTTTTGTAAATATATGGCTTACTTGTAAAACAGAAGGCTGGCTGCGAGTGTAAATGTATTCAGCATTCGGAAGCCTGTGGTGACGTTGTGTAATGCATGCAGAAGGTGGTCATGTGACGTTCTGTTTCGCGCCCCGGCAGAGTGCGGGGCGGTCACGTGACGTTCCGTTTCGCGCCCCGGAAGAGTGCGGGGCGGTCACATGACGTTTCGTTTCGCACCCCGGAAGAGCCGAGGAGGTAACGTGATGTTCCGTTTCGCGGGCCGAGGAGGTCACGTGATGCTCCGTTTCGCGGGCAAAAGAAGGTCACGTGGGGTCGGACATCCGGGAAGGCGAGGAGGCGGAGAATGGAGTCAGATCAACAGCCAATCAGAAGATAATTCTACCTCAGTGTTTGTATGACGTTTTTTATTGTATAAAAGACTGGGTCAGGGACAGAACGGGGTCTTACTTTTTGAACTGGCACACTTTGTAGTTTGTCAGGGACAAAAAGGTTTAGACCCAAAGCTCTGAATGCTTTATCCACTTACTGTTTAAAATAAATTAAGAGTGTGAGACCGAATATCTTCTCCTATTGCTTCATTTAAAAGAACACGCAGGACTTGGCTCACACATAGAAGAAAGTAAGTTGGTAGATTGAGCCAAAGTCCATCCCTTTCTGCCCATATTGTTTGTCCAGTGCTTTTCACCTGCTCTGAGGTTGAAATTATATTTGTGAGTGCAGCTTTTGCCATAATGCTGCTTTTTGAGTGCTGATAATTGCTTACCTGATGACTGTTAGCTTGAAGAATCTTCTTAACACAGGAATGTTATTAATGTGGTAAACACACTTTTCTTCTGCAAATCTTTTCTCCTGAATTGAAGGGAATTTTTCACCATTATTGCTTTAACGTATTTATGCAATGATTCTCGATGCTGACCACCATGTGAATTGTTGCAGGACCAACGATTACAGCTTGTGATTGAAGTAGAAAGCAGCCATCAATCCTACTTCTATGTGGAGTCTAAGAGTCTATCTAATTAGCAGCGATAGAAGATAAACCACAATCGAGGCTATTGAGTCATACATTGCTGTCATGCAATAAACCAGTTACTTAATCTTAATTACAAAGATTATCAGGAATCAGGGATGACACATCTGTCTCCATTGGGATCTCATACAAGACAGCTTCATCTTTATCCGGAACGTGAGATATCATCACATTCGGCTTAATGCAACTTTAACATTAACTCTTTCAGAACCATTCCTTTTACAATGGAAATTACCTCACTTTGATAAATGCAATGTTCATGAAAGCTTTTTATCCACAGAAAGCCAAAGCAGCAAACTCTTAATGTCTTATTAAGTGTTACGGTCAGAGCTTCTTCATAAACATCCCAATCACAATATATCCTGCACTTAGATACAATGTATAAAAGAAAACAAATCAATGTGGTCTAAAACTAATGTAACCACATTGTGTGAACTAACAAAGTGATACCAATCATTTCTAAATTTTAGTGAGTAGTCTGACATCAAATATGAGAAACGTTCCTTTCTGCATGTTGGTCAGAAAGGAGCTAGATGCAGAGCCATGTCACTGCTGCACAGACTCTTGCAGCTATCATGTAATACTTGGATGAGCCCGTCCACTCCAAGCTGCTCCCATTCTTTTTCTCTCTCTCCTTTTCATATTTTTTCTTTTTCTTTTCTTCATCTTCCTAATGTGATGGCTAGGCTCGAGTGGTTTTGGCAATTCCTCCTTGCTTGTTGGTCTGATACGTGGACTTGTGGAATGGTGGTATGGACTCTTTCGGCAGTGGGTGGGGGGGCGGTATGGATGGTATAACAGAGACACACATAGGACAACCGGCCACGATTACCCAAACAGGGACAAAGGTGACAGAGCTATTCCATTACTTGCCCTGAACTACATGCTTGTATCGAGGATTCCCTTTGCTTTATGTTTGCATTTCTTCACTGCTGCTTCTTTGGGTTTGAAAAAATCTGCTAATTGTTTGAGGTGCCTTTTCACTATCTGAAGAAATTTTGTTTCCCGTAACCTGACGCAGCCAGTTAATTAGCTTCACATTTTAAGGTTTGCTTTTTTCAATTTTTAAGATTTTTACCCCTTGGATCTACTTGAAAGAGAGCCTCTTTCTGAAGGAGATACTCAAAAGGATATATTTCTGCAAAGAGTTGGAGGAATTCTCAAGAAGCTTATGTTATGGCCTAGGATGTGGTGGACACCAAGTATTTTGAAATAGAGGGAAGAGAAAAAGGTAATGTGCATAACATAAGAGAAGGCTCAGCAGAGTAGCTGGAGAGACCATGGTGTATGTTGGTGAGAAGGGTTACTCTGTGAGGTCAAGAGATTTTGATCTATATCACAGAGAATCATTTTCAAAGATCAGTTTGTCATTCCAGAAAAAAAATCAGGATGCATGATTAAAGTTGAATTAGGAAAAATAAAGCTCAAAACTGCACTACACAAATCACGGAGATGAAAGGCTTTGAATCATGTGATGAGTCAGCTGAGACCTTCCAAAAGCTGCTCAACCTATGCAAGTAAGTTCAACTGACAAGTAATCTTGAGTCTTGAACCTTCTAATCAGCGTTCAACCATACACAATAAAGTAGAACCGTGGTTCATTCTTTAAACACTTGCATCATTTGAGACATTTCAAATAATATGTCTATATTTATTCGCTGTTCTGTTCACTCACTTCGTATTCCAAGATGTGCAGCTGCTCAAGGAGACTAGTGATAACAGGCGTAGGAATAATCAAAACCCTTGCCATTAAATCTTGTCAGCACCAATCACTGCAAATGAAATATTAACAAAACATTGGGGATGAACTGGAATATGTTTAACAGATGTAACATTTCAAGATTTGTTTTAATATTAAATAAATAAAATCAAAAAATGATTAGCCCTTCCCTCCTCTTCTAAGTTTATCTAAAGGGCAGCCAACTGCTAATTTTATATAGTAGGATCCTAAGTGAGAACTTTGATACTATTTTAATCAAAAAGCTTATGACATGTCTACACAGTGAAGTATATTTAGAACAGATTAAGCTGCATCCTTACTGTAACCTCACTATAACCCTGATTAAAAATTAGCACAAGCAATGCCCCTTGCCATGTTATTCCATACTGCTCTGCTTCATTACTGAGCATATGTATTTACACTTCAAAATTGCTAATGCAAATTGCCAGGGTTAAATTAAATGTGCATACACCTGAATGTTTATGTGGAGTCCACAGAAAAAATGGAATCTATCAAAATATTTAATCAATTAAGATTAAAAATGATACTGGTTACAGGACAAGCTGGCTGCTCAGAACCTTCGATACAAAAAAGCTTAAAACTATTAAAATATTCAAGGGATATGTATTGAATATTAGTCATGATGCAATAATCTGTCAGTATGGTAACTCAATTACACATGATTAGACATTGAAATATCTTAAATTAGGAAAGACATATTAGTGTTGGAGGCAGTCCAGAGAATGTCCACTAGGTTGACACCAGGTATGGAAGGACTGTCTAATGAGGAATTGGGTAGTTGGGTAGATTGGGCCTGTTCTCATTGAAATATAGAAAAATGAGATGCAATCTCATTGAAACATATAAGATTCTTAAAGAACATAACAGGGTAGATGCAGAAAGATCATTTCCCCTTGTGGGAGAGCATAGGACCAGAGGGCATAATCTGGCAATAATGGGTCAATCATGTTAAGACATTGAAAAGATGAGGAGGAATTTATTTTCTCACAGGGTTGTGAATCTACAGAATTCTTTACCACAAAGGGTTGTTGAGGCTGGGTCATTAAGTATATTCAGGCTGAGATAGACACCTCTTTAAATAGTAAAGGAATGCATTAGATAGTAACTGATTTCAATATAAATTTTTAATTTGAAGTTTTTAATCCCACGGCTAATTTTCACCTTTGGGTTTGTCAGGATTAACTCACTTTATGGTTGCTTGCGATCCCAGGAGTAATTTAGTCTGAGTCATCCTCTTGTGGATCCTTTGATGTATTGCCGGGACCTGTTTTCTCGAGAGATAAATATTAGTCAAGCTAACAGAGAGAACTCCCTTGTTCATCTTCCAAATTTACTGAGAGAGTTTGGACATCCACCCCAGAGGGCAAACAATGTATCTGTTTAATGTTCTCATCTGAAAGGTGTCATATCCATAACACAATGCTGTCACTTTAAAAAGGTTATTTTGTCTTGGTTTTTTTAAAAAATGAGAGGTTGTAAAAGCAGAGGTGCTGAAATGGCTGCAAGGGACTGCATAAGTCAACAAACAGAAGGGCCCTTTAGGAATTTTTTTTAAAGTTGTGCAATGGAAAAGAGTAGCCAGTTCACCCCTTTCAGGTTTTTCTAGTTTCTTTTCGCTGTAGCAATCACAAGCTTATGAGTACCAGAAGGTTTGCAAGCTTCAGTGAAAGATTCCTAACTGACTTCTTCCAAATCTCTCTGGATGTTGTTCTCTGTAAGAATCTGGGTTTGAATATATCTTTTTGCCCAGTGGTGTGTTTATGTGATGTTACTATTTTGGAACAGTTAATTAGTTAAATTGCTGCATCAAGTTGGTTAAGTTTTCCAATAATTAAGTTACTCTAAATTCCGTTTTCTTTTGTTCGTGTTTCAACTGTAGTGTTTAAGTAAATTGTGTTTTGCTTAAAGCTGAGTGATTTGACCAGTTGCATTACACCTTGGAACATCTGCCTTTAAAATAAAATAAAAGTTAGGGTCTTGGCTACCTTCTTAAAATATTTTGAAGGAGTCTGGCTTGGTCCACAACAGAACCTAAAGGGCTGGTCTGATGGCTGATTTATGCAGTCTCTTGTAGCCATTTACAACCTCTGCCTTTATAACCTCACTTCAAAAAAAGCCAGGACAAAATAACCTTTTTAAAGTGGCAGCATCATCACATCCCGACAGTTCAACCATTGACTGAAGTGTTACCTCAGGTTATTTATTTTCTCAGGTCTTGGGAGTGGGATCTGAACCCACAGCATTGTGACTCAAGCTGAGTCACAGCTAACACTCTGCAGTTGAAAGTGAAATGCTTACTGCAGGAGACCACACCACCTGATTGTGTAATCTAATATCAACCAGCCAGGCTTCTTAAGTCTCTTTGACACCTCATGCTCAACTATATATCTTATATTATCCAGGACATTTCAACTCCATCATAATTATTTTCTTAGCTATTTTTCTGGCCATCAATCTCACTGACGGATTCAGGGATCCTACACACTATAAAATGTTCCTAATTTAAATATCTCAGTGCAGGGTAAAAAAAGACGGATTGAGATCATATGAAAAATAATACTTTTTTTAATCATAAAATTACATAAATCATCCCAAATGCCTTTTGTTCCACAAATTACAGAGCTACTTCATGTATTTTGTTTTTAAAACGTTTTTTTAAACAATCTTTCTTTTCCGCACAAATTGTCAGAATTCCCAGCATAGTTTGAGTGAGAGGCTGTAAGGTGATACAGAAGGCACAAGACACTATACATTGCTGTTTTGCTAATTTCCTCATTCAGTTGTCATACAACTTAATATCTAGAGAACCATTACGTAAATAGCAGTTATATACATAGCTCTTGTTAGACCTGAAACACGGTATTCAAGTCTGGATGATACATGTTAGAAAGAACATATTGGCCTTTGAAGCAGTGCTGCATAGGTGTAACAGAACGATAATTTAACCCTTGATGCTTTAGCAAGAGGATGGATTATACAAATTAATATCCTGAGATATTCAAAAGCTAATTTGAGATGTGACTTAAGATTTTGAAATATTATCGGGAACTGAGAGTGGATGACTCATACAAAACAAGGTGGAGAAAATGACGGTTATTTTCTTAAAGCAAATGATGCATGCTAACTCCAGATGGTCGTTCTGTGCAGACATTTTCCAAGTTTCTTCTATTCCACTTTATGGGTGGAAAGTTGCTGACAGTGTACAGGTCACTGACAGGTGCTCCCAGTGCATGACATTCTGTAATTAGAATGCTAAAATCAAACAAAAAAGGTACATGGGCTCCACAATCAAGCTCATCAGAAGTCAGGTTTCCTTCATACTTTTAAAAATTAGTTGGTTTTACTGCATATAATTCACTTAAGGGCATCCTGCCAATATTCTTTCTGACATTGTGGCTAAGAATCCAAAATTCTTAACCATAACAAGTGGTTCACTACAATATGTTGGATTGTTATTCAACTTCCTGTGTGCAACAACTTCATGAGTGATTGCTTTCAAAGCCTGACAAATATTAGTCACATAAGCTTGAACCCAATGTCTAGCCCTGGGACAATTATGAGCAATGGTCAAGTGAACCTAAGTAGATTGTCTATGCATGGATTTCACCATCATTTTCTCATGTTTAAAGTCCATATACCTTCAGAACATTTCTCAAATTTGAACACTAATTCTGTACATGTTTCCTATGACTCCTATTTTACAGAATGTGGAACCTGTGCCTGAAATTCATCATATTTCACATATATGTGAAGAAAAATAGATGAGAGACAAATGAGCAGGAGGCTATATACAGCAACATTACGTAAGTCTGGTAGAGGTGTGGGGTGTTACAACAGCATCAGTCAAACCTCCATAATAGCAAAACTTCTTGGAATAAACTGTCCCTTTTTTTCCCTGTAACTCATGCAGGCAGCTAAATTACACAGTTAGCAAGGACAGCTAAAATTTACATTGTGGCATTTCGGCCACATGATGTGCATGTCATTAGGGGGGAGTTTTTGAGTTATATTAAAATACATTAAATTAAAGAATTGTGTTAAACCTGTTTCCTGTAATGCATTGTGGCATTATTTTTCATCATTTCTCCTCTGAACTTGCTACTCTTGGACTTTCTTCTTGCATTTCACAGGTTTTGATCGAAGAACAACTATGTGATGCCACTGGGTGAAGATGTACTGTATATCTAGGTCCAATCTAGGGACATGTTCTTGACATTCTTGATATTTAAATTAATCATTTTTAAGTGATTTATTTTTCTGGTGCTTTATGTACATGGGAATAGTGCAAAGAGCAATTCCAACCAGCCAGGGAGAAAAACTTCCTGCCACAAAATGAATCAAGTTCAAATGATTAAAGCATCATCAGATGACTAGGCCACACAGCTGTGGTGCTGAGGAACCTGCCCCCCTGCCCGGCTTCTCTCGATTATGAACTTGGCAAACTCAAAAGGTATACATGTCAATCCAGGAATCTCGTAAAAGTTGACACTGCCCCTAAAATAATAACAAGTTGAGAACAACGCTGATTATAAACCTCTACCATGTGAGAACAAATAATCTCATAGATTTTGTAACTCAAGCTGTTGGTATGTTTGTTATCTGTTCACTTGCATGGCAGGAAAAGAGAACAAAGTTTGGGAACTGGAAATCCAAACTGTGAAGGTATAACCTTGGTGGTATGTGCTCAAATATTGACATTCATGTGAAAAATGTTACATGAATTTTTTTTAAATCTGAAAAGGCAAAACCACAACATTTAGATTTACAACATACCAACCAGCACATCAAATCACAGCAGCCCTTGCCAAATCCAACCTCCTGCTTACTTCAGACACGTTACCCCATTCAACTTCCCATACTTACACCGGTACACACTCTCCTCCAACTGCCACCATTCACTTTAGTCCTCAACCCTTTCAATTCAATGTGGAACTCCTCTTACCCAGTCTATGAGTTCTTCAGCTATTACAAGGACTCAAATCAATCCCATGCCAGACCAGAAGCTGAACCATGAGTCAAATCACGTGTTTTTTGTAGAACATCAAAGCTTCATCCTTACGCCAGTGATTGGTGGGGCTCGCTATCACACATAATTTTCATTTAGGAAGAGAGGGACATTTTAATCAAACTCCCTCAACTTCCTTGCAATAATAGCCACTGGCTAAAAGGATAATGGATGGATGATGAACAGATGAAGGATGGAAGGCAATGTTAACAGATCAATGACAATCTTGTGGATAATCTTTTAAAAATCACATCAAATATTTTTTCTACCCAATAGAAAATCCAAGTGAACATCGGAGAACCACATAACTCCCTATTATTATATGAATATTTTAGCATACAAACTGTGATGTGTTTTAAAAATATTTGTATGTTTGCAGCACTGTTACAAATTAATCAGTGGTAAATCTCACCTTCTGTCAGGTTCCATCTTTTGAAACCCAACCATCTGTGTCGTTTCCCTGCGTTCCAAAGACAGAATATGCATTTTGTGCCATTCTTCTCCATCTTGTTGTTCAAACAAAAGGACAATAAGGTTTTTCAAATACAATAGGAGAGAGGTGGTTTTCCACAAAGCCAACTGTAGTGATTGTAATGAGGTCTGTCAGCTGGACCTCATAGAATATGAGTTCCCTAATTGGGACTGTTAATCTGATGGCTGACAGATATAAACAGGAGTGTCCTCATGTGTCTGTCTGAACCTGCACACACACAACCCGGGTGCTAGGGAAAAATAAGCACTACCGCTGTAAGGCAGTGAAGGTATAACATTGGTGGTACATGCTCAAATATTGACATTCATGTGAAAAATGTTACATTAATCTTTTTAAATCTGAAAAGGCAAAACCATAACCGCTGTCAGGCGGTAGTGTGGGAGAAAAGGAGTTTTTTTTTTAAAAAATAAAATAAATAAATAAACAGGAGTGTTACTGCTGTTAGGCAGTAGTGCTTATTTTTCCCCAGCACCCATGTTGTTTGTGTGCAGGTGAACACAGTGAGGACACTCCTGTTTATTTATTTATTTATTTTTTAAAAACTCCTTTTCTTTTCTCCCACACTACTGCCTATCAGCGGTTGTGGGTTTGCCTTTTCAGATTTAAAAAGATTAATGTAACATTTTTCATATGAATATACCTTCACCACCTGACAGCAGTAGCGCTTATTTTTCCCTTGCACCCATGTTGTGTCTGTGCAGGTTAGGCAGTATTGTCAGGGAAAATATAAAAAAAAGAAAGAGAAAAAATGTTAAAATAAACAGGAGTGTCAGAGGTTCTGCTCACTCTGAGAGCTGGCGTTGAGGGAGCTGAATCAGTGCCTAGGACTCTCCACGTGTCAATAAAGGGTGACTTGGTGATGGGACACCAGCCTCTGTGGAGCTTTTTCAGTGGCAACAAGAGAAATTCACTCATAACAGTCATCTTTGAGGTAGCATAAGCATTTCTGGCTTCCTGCCTTTATTTGGGAAGCTTGACCCATTCAATCCTGCCGTCAAAGACTGGGCCCAGTATGTAGAAAGCATGCGTATTTTTTTCCAGGCAAATGACATTGGGGCAGCTGTAAAGCAACAAGTAATTTTCCTGACAGCTTGCGGACCTGATGCTTTTTTGGTTATTAAGAACCTAACTTTCCCTGAGGCACCAGATACTCAAACCTTTCAAGAGTTGATGAATTTAGTGAAGGAATATTATGACCCCAAGCCTCCTGTAATTCTGAGATGCTATTGGTTTTACTCAGCAATTCAAGATCCAAGGAAATCTATCTTGGGATTTTTGACTAGGTTAAGATGACTTGCAGAGGCATGTGACTTTGTTTTAACCCTTAATGAGATGCTGAGAGACCGTTTGATATGTGGGATTAATGATTTAACCATGTAAAAGTAGCTACTAACTGAAGCTCAACTGGACTTCAAACAGGTACTACAACTGGCCATATCATTGGAAAATGTGACAAATGGAGCATGTGATTTGCAGTGTATTCTGTGGAAGTGGACACCCTTGCCAATCTGACGGAGATTGGGAACACCACTTGAGTGAAGGCAATTGTATAGCCTCACTCAGGCCATAACTTGAACAGAGGGATGCTAGCTCAGCCGCCAGCAAAGCCCCAAACCAAAGCCAAGCTTCAGCTAAATGCTTGAAATTTTCTTCAGATCCTGGCTGTCAAGACATTATAGTTGCTACCAATGTGCAGACTTGAGATAGTAAATGAATCGCACTAGACCGAAATGGAGTAGGAGAACTCATAGTATCTAGGAGCGTGCACGGCCTAGAAAGTTCACCTACCTCTGCTTTGGAACAGTTAAAGTTCCTAGCAACATCCAAATTAAAATAAATCAAAATAAAAATCTGGTTTAATGGTCACCTGGTTCTAGTGGCGGTCAATACCAGCATGACCATTTCAGTGACCACAGAACCAGTCTTTAACAAAATTTTCTCTGGACTCCAACCCTCCAGTTTGCACAAGACCTCAGCTAGACTGAGAACCTATACCAGCGATCCTTTAGAACTTAAGGGTATAACTTCAGTTCCGGGCACTTATGAGAAGCTGTTTCCCACTGATTGTAGTAAAAGGCTTGGACCCAAGCTTGATGGGACAAACGTGGTTGAGGAGGATTAAGCTAGATTATCTTGCGGACAAAAGTAGAGGCAAAAATCTGAAGGCTGGAAAGCAAAGGAATCATGAAACCAGTCCAATGTGTGGAAAGGGCAGCACTGGCCTTGAAGTGGGATGGGTCAGTGCACCTTTGTGGGGATTTTAAATAGACAGAAAACCACTTTTCACAGCTGGATAAATACCCAATTCCTTGCATAGCTGATATATACACAAATATGGAAGGGGACTGTCCTTCACAAAGCTGGACATGCATATTTGCAATTCTGGTTAGATAAGGATTCCGACAAATATTCTACAAATAATACCCATAAGGTTTTGTACTAACATATAAGACTGCCATTTCTGGTACCCATCAGCCTGTGCAATTTTTCAGTGGACAATGAGAACATTTTACAAAGTCTACCCCAGGTCACCCTTTATCTAGATGACGTGCCAAGAACAGTGAAGACCAATAGAAGCACTTAGAAAACTTGGACATAGTCCTTAGACTTACACCCAGGCAGGCATATGCCTTAGAAGGGAAAAATGTGTGTTACAGGCATCTCAAGTGACCTACTTGGACTACAGAGTCGACAAGACTGAGCTACAGCCATTGGAAGATAAAGTGAAGGTGGTCAAAGGTGCCCAGCTCCCCCATCCATACTGGAGCTTAAGTCTTTCCTTGGGCTGATGACTTATTACGGAATTTCCATACATAACCTGGTCTCCATCCTGGCACCATTGCATCACTGTTTAAAAAGGGTCAGCCTTGGAAACAGTCACGTAGCCAAGCCATCCCTTTCAGGGAAGTAAAGAAACAGCTATCGTGCTTTCAGGTGTTGGCACACTATGATCCCAAGTGAGATTGGGTATTGACAGGCGATGCCTCCCAATACAGCATCAGGGTAGTATTAGATCATAGGGAGATTTGGTAGTCAGATTTGGAGTTAGGAGGTTCTATCAATAATTTTTGGACATAAATTTGTAATAATAACAACATACCGCAAGCTCCTGCAAGGTCTACTTAAAGAAGACAAGGCAGTGCTGCCCATATATTCAGGCGGTGGGCTCTAATACTAAGTGCATATAATTCCAAGTTGGAACACTGTCCGGGAGACCAAGTAGCAAATGCGGATACATTGAGCTGCCTCTCATATGCAGATACCCAATCAGTGGTATCGTCACTGGAAAAGTCCGTAATGGTTTTAAATCTTCTGGACACACTTCCAGTCACAGCCGGCAATATCACACTTTGGAGGCAGAAAGGTCCGGTCCTGGGAAAACTGAAACAGCCAGTAGTGATGGAGGAAACCAAAGGGCCGTCACCACCAGAATTGAAACCTTTTTGGACATGGAGAGACCAGATTACAGAGGAGCAAGCGTGATTGTCCTGAGCAAAGGTCACTGCCAGATACTGGCTGAACTCCACCAGGGTCATCCAGGGGTTTCCAAAATGAAGATGTTGGTGAGATGTTATGTCTGCTGGCTAGGATTGGATTTAGACATAGCTGGATTATTTGGGCAGTTCTCTCACATTCGTGAGAATGGCCGGCTAATCCCTGGATCTGGTTACACTTTGACTATACAGGTTCTTTCATGGGCTCAATGTTCTTAGTCCATTCAAAGTGTCTGGACATGTATAGAGTTTAATCATCTAAAAGAAATGACAATAGAGAAACAGCACACATCCTTTGCAATATGTAGACTCCTGGAAGTGTTGGTCACAGATTATACCATCATTTACCAGCTCAGAATTTGAGTATTTCCTAAAGTCAAATAGTATTCGTCATATAAGGACAGCTCCATATTATCCATCATCCAATGGGTTGGCAGAAAGAGCAGTCCAAACTTTGAAGGCAGGCTTAAAGAATTAGCCCTCAGCGTCACGAGATACCAAACTGTCCCAATTCTTATTTGATTATAGGACCACCCCTCATACAACCACAGAAATAGCTCTAACAGAGTTGGGGAGAAGACTCCACACCAAGTTAAATCTGACCTAGGGAGGAGGGTAAGATGGCATCAGGAACACCAATGCCACACATGAGACTTGACTAAACAAGAGAGACAGTTTACTTCAGGGGATGAAATTTCCTGTAGGAACCACAGAATTGGCCCTGCATGGTTAAGAGGTACGGTCAATGTGAGGTCGGGTCCAGTGACGTATGAAGTTCGAGTAGGTGCCATGATCCTGAACAAGCATATGAAAGCTGCAAACTCTCAAACAGTGCAGGAGCAAAATGTTCCCACTCCTTGACTGCCTTTCTGATTGTTTCAGAATCCATGGGTTCTCCCTTTCTGTCAAGCATTGAAGATTCCTTGGAATCTGAGATGGTCACAATGGATGTCACTGCCTCGATGCCTTTATCAACTGAAAAGGAGAATTAATTTCTTCTGTGGCACTCCAGGCACAGGAGGTGAGCTACTGAGTATTACATGTTGCCAGTATCAGAGACAGAGTTGGAAGAACCTGATCCAGTGCTAAAACACTCCAGAAGGAGCTACAAAAAAAGACCCAGTGAGAGAGGGATGTCAGTAATTGGAATGAGGTCAGCCAGGTGGCCATCATGGAATATGAGTTCCCTGACTGGACCTGTTAATCTGGTCCAATCAGGGAGCCCTGGCTGACAGATATGAACAGGAGTGTAAGGGGTTCTGTTCATTCTGAGAGCTGGCTCTGAGCTAGCAGGATCAGTGTCAAGGATTCTCATCATGTAAATAAAGGGTGGCATGGTGATGGGATACTAGCCTCTGCGGAGTTATTTCATCAATCAAGCCAGCAAATTTCTTTGCTTAGTTACTGAGGGAAAGAATATTGAGTTGGGATATGAAGCATCCTCATTCCAATGTTTTGTTTTAAAAATATAATTGTAATAATATATTTGTTTCACAAAACTCCATGTTAACGGTAAATTAAAGATTTACTGAAGTTTCACTGCTGCTGTAGAAAAGTGTGGCACAAAGCACTGTCCAATAAACAAGATAGCTGGCCTAATTTGATGACGATCGTTAAAAGAAAAGGTCGAGAAAAGATTAGGTGACTCATCTCAACACGGTGCAACATTCATACACCAAAAACCAAATCAATACAATTTGTGCCTAGGCTGCTTACACAAGAGGATTTGTCTTTAATATCTTGCTGTTTCAGGACTATCCTGGAGGCATTCTACTTAAACTCAGTCAGTCACTGAACATTTTCATAAGTGGCTGCCAATGTACATTTAACAACAGAAAATATGTTTAATCCACAAAATATAAGAATAAGATCAAAGATGAACTTATCATAAACTACGAAAAAGTAAGACTTGTGATGAAAGTTGTGTGAACCCTGTTTCTTAGGTTTCAGATTTTAAACTAGTGGCATATCAGTGTTGATTTTTTTTTGAAGGACTTTAAATATTAACTAGGAAAGTCTTTCTGGAACCATGATTTCAAATGAGTTAATGGATATTAACAATACTGGATTGTTAATGGAAGGTAATTTATATTTAAAACTAGAAAGAGAAAACATCAAGCCATTAGCTGAGTAGAACTTATGATGAGTAAGCTTTTTAAAGAAATAATAATTCAAAAGCTTTCAGATAGTTGAAGGGAGATCTGACTGGGGTCAGAATCACTTTAGTCTCTACCAGAGGAGGAGATTGTTTAGAGCAGTTAAGGAAATAAGCTACTTCAGTGAAAGAGTGTAGTTTGTGAAACTACCAGAACAGGAGTGTTTGGTCAGAACTCTGAGATTATTAAATGATTAAAGTCTAAGCTCTCAGTGATGAGAGGTCAAGTGAAGAGGTCTCACAGTTTACAGGATCAGAACTGAAATGAAGCTGTTAAGTCAAACCTGCAGATTTGATAGGAAAGTAGTTTCACTCAAGTTTTGAGTACCTGTAATATGATTGGGTTGGGGAATTAGAATAACTAGAGTTATGTTTTATTGTCACATGCTTTCAAGGACAGGGACCAAGGAGTATAGGGAAAAGTTCACATCTTTGCACTGTGGGAGGAAACCAGAGCACCCAGAGGAAATCCACACAGACATGGGGAGAAGGTGCAAACTCCACACAGACAGTCCTGATACTGATTCCCACTCCTGGTAGGGGTGCTATAAGATCTGTTAAGACACTGCTAAATGGTTCTTCAAAAGCTGTTACAGCCAATTCTTCTGTAACGCGATGGTCGTGTTCTTGTGCAACCTTGTGTTATAGAAAAATCATGCTTTAGAAACAGCGCTTACAGTATTGGTGCTGTAATCATATTATACACAACACACGTCTTAAAAGTTCACTCTTTAGAAACAGCGTCCCAATTTGTCAATCACATTACAGTAAAGTGGTGTTGATGAAATGCGCATTATAACAGAACAGCCTGTATTGAAAACAAAGGTGTACTTTTAATTGATATTAGGGCTTTCCCACTTCTTGATGTGCATGAATATCTGGCATAATGTAACCATATTTTTATATAATATGGGCCAATAAAAATGTATTAGTATTTTAGCCTTTGTTTTCTTAATACCTAAGTGACATGGCATTGAACTTTTGCTAGCCACTCAGCCCAGACAGAAGATGCTCCCGAGATCTCGGCCTTTAACAATTTTGTCAAAATGTGCAGACAGGTACAGGATTGGCAGGAAGGTTTATCAAAGGCAGTCAGTTAGCTGAATTGAAGGATGGAGGAGTCCATCAATTTTACCTGTACCGTATTGACTCCGGCGTGTGAGCATTGACTATACCCAAGGTCTAGTTAATGACTGCCTTGGCAACCCAGACCAGCACAGTGTCTGCTGGATTTCTGCTGAATTTGATGCCAAGCGCCAATGTGAAAAGGAGAAGGTGCCTTGACCTCACGCCACATGCCTCTTCCACTCATGGAAACAGGATACTGTCAGCAGGCAATCATAGGGAGGAGAAACTACACACTGGAGTCCCTAGTGGCTTTTTTCTCTGGATGCTCCAGAGGTGTCCAGTCTCTTCACCTCCACCCTGCCTGTCATCACAAAACTTTTGGAAAACTTATGGAGAGGGAGCTTGTGTCTGGACAGGAGACATTCAGCAGGCAGAATGGTTATGACTTCTTCTATCAAACTGATCATAACTTCTCGGAGCTAATCATGCATAGTAAAATGGGAAAGCAAGAAACTGCTGAATATGACTTCATGTTCTTTCACAGATGCACTGTTGAAATCCTCCTCGACTACAATTAGCGAACTGCCAAAAAATTTTCCTTTACATTGTGTGTGTTGTTGTAAATACTTTTGAAAAAGTTACAACTTATGAGGTGGATTGGGGTTTGAAACGTGTTCAGCACTGAAGAACAACCTCATATCTGAAAACTAATTTTATATTTGTGGAATTTGAAATTTCATGATTTTATTTTACAATGTCTAATAAATATTTCAGCTTCCAGCTTTAATCTGTTTTGATAATGGTAAAAAAAAATCAAATTTTGACTTCCATCATTTTATTTTTTAATTCTTAAGACCTATCATGGAGTTGGTTTTATAAAGGAAAAACGACATGTTAAGATGACCAATAAGCACCAACCATCAATAAATAAGGCCCAGTCTGAACTCAAATTAGCAAGTATTCAAAATATCTGAAATCAATTATTCAGATCTGTATTTCATGTTTGATTGACAAGTTTTTGAAAATTACACATATTGAAGTAGAAGCTGACTACAAGTGTTCCAGCTTGGGAAAAAACACAATGGAAGCAGGCTTGGGAATATACAAAGAAATTGTATTTTAGACAACTGTTTTAGGCAAGGAATGATATATCAGTAAGAAAATGGTTGGAAGGCTTACTCTCTCTCACCCTGTTTTGCTCTCACATTTCAAAGACAATGTCTGGAGAAAAGCTGATCAGAGAAAAATCCAATAATCAATTAAACAATCATGATCTCAGGTTAAAACCAATACCTCAAGAACTCTAAATTTTTCAACTTTATGTTCTCGCTCATTGTTTTTGCACTAGATGTTCATCACTTTTTAAAAACTTTCTGCCAATCATTTATGTTTGATATTGTGTATTTTTCTTGGTGAAAACTCTACTTTCACTCAAAGAAACCTTGCCCTTGATTCTTTCATTTTTGTGAATGAACAAACTGCTTTAGATGAAGTACGATATAGCTACAAACTCAAAAGAATTTAAAAATCTTTGTTGTAGCTTACGGAAGGTGGCAAAGAAGATAGAAGTTGATTCACCCTCCCTCATCTTGTCATAACATGCCATTTATATTAATTGACAGTGAAAAAGTTCAGTCCAGTTTAGTTCCTAGTTGCTGTCTGTGAGAATACTTCAAGGACAGATCATCTACTTGATTGCATTATTGATACGATAGAGCGTTCTGACCTGATATCACATGCAAACCGCTGTTGGGGAAGGGGTACCTTGTGCCATACAGATGGCTAAATCCTTGTGGACAGCTTTCCTAGAGGATATGCCAAGCATTATTGACTTTTCACCTCAAAATAAGTTGATATGCTGCATTCAACCAGATCAGCTGAGCATAAGAAAAGGACTTGTCTTCTAACTTGAAATGTGATAACCTAAATAAATCTGCAAACCCTTTCATTTTCATAACAATGATTCAAGAACTAAAATTCCTCAGCCCTTTTCCACTTCACAGTCATGACCTTGCACATGTACATGCTTGGAATAGTCCTCACCTGAAAATACTGGACACACTTTCCTCATTCCTGAAGAAGGGCTTATGCCCGAAATGTCGATTCTCCTGTTCCTTGGATGCTGCCTGACCTGCTGCACTTTTCCAGCAACACATTTTCAGCTCACCTGAAAATATCACACCACACTTACCTATATTAAAGCACAGCCATCAGGTATTAGATCCAGATATCTTGGGTGAATATTAAAGTATTTTTGCCCCTGTGATCCCAAATCAGACCTATAAGAGTTTTACGGGTGCCATGTATAATTTGTTCCATGCCTTTATTCAAATTAAGAGTAACATCCTAAACACTGATTTCTGTGGAACTCCACTAGTTACTGATTAATCCCCAAGAGAGCCATGATTATTAATTTAGCAAACTAAGCGAAGGCAGCCAGTTTATTGTTGTCTAAATCTAAGATCATCCATCGTCATTTCCGCCACCTCCAAACAGACCCCACCACCAGGGATATATTTCCCTCCCCTCCCATATCAGCGTTCCAAAAAGACCACTCCCTCCGTGACTCCCTTGTCAGGTCCACACCCCCCACCAACCCAACCTCCACTCCTGGCACATTCCCCTGCAACTGCAAGAAATGCAAAACTTGCGCCCACACCTCCCCCCTTAATTCCCTCCAAGGCCCCAAGGGATACTTCCATATCCGCTACAAATTCACCTGCACCTCCACACACATCATTTATTGCATCCGCTGCACCCGATGTGGCCTCCT
>NC_057718.1:33226819-33267225 GCF_004010195.1 Chiloscyllium plagiosum | reverse complement strand
CTGGCCTATCACCCTCACCTTGACCTCCTTCCACCTATCGCATTTCCAATGCCCCTCCCCCAAGTCCCTCCTCCCTACCTTTTATCTTAGCCTGCTGGACACACTTTCCTCATTCTTGAAGAAGGGCTCATGCCCGAAACGTCGATTCTCCTGCTCCTTGGATGCTGCCTGAACTGCTGCGCTTTTCCAGCAACACATTTTCAGCTCAAAATCTAAGATTAGTTTGCCAATCCCAAAAGCAATTACCTTATTTAGGTTTTGGTGCAGCAGTTTTTCCACCAACTTTGCATAATTACCGGGCTTTCACCGTCTATCAACTTGGTCAGCTCTTTATAGGAAACCAAATTGGAGAGTCAGCACCATGTGGGCAGCCATGTTACAATTTCCCACTTGCCCCATCTCTTTCAAGACAATCATACATGTCTCTCATCACTCCTTCAGACAACCTGCCCCTATAATAGAATCAAATTAAGTTTTCTGGTTCTGTCTCACTGCCCAAGGAGGAAACTGCTCTTCAAATAGTGCTTAAAGATTTTTTCTATTCACTTGACTAGGCAGACTCAATAAAAAGTTGGCTCCTTGAAGAATGGAACATTTCCTTAGCATTATACAGCTTAGATTATGTAAATAAGTCTAAAGTAGGGTTTGAGCCAAAATCTTTGCCTGTGAGCCACACGCTACCATGTGAGCCAGCCACTATAATGATCTTACATGAAAAGTCATAATTATTATGTTAGTTTAGGTTTGCAAAAGTTACATTAGACAATATTACAGATTAATTGCATTTAATTTGCTCTTCTAAAAAGGAAAACTCAGGTTTTTAAACCAAATTTATTTTGAAGAACAGATTAAAGGTATTGAGACATCAATGTCTTTTTGAAGTATAGAATCATAGAATCCCTACTGTGCAAAGAGAGGCCATTCAGCCCATCACATCTGCATGACCTTCCAAAAAGCATTCTATACAGCGCACCCCCTTCCTATCTCTGTAACCCCGCATTTACCATAGTTAATCCACCTAACCTGCACACCATAGGGCAATTTCCCACAGCCAATCCAGATAACCTGCACACATTTGGACTGAGAGAGAGAAAACCAGAGCACCCAGAGGAAACCCACGCAGACACGGGGAATGGTGAAAACTCCACATAGACAGTCGCCTGAGGTGGGAGTCGAACCTGGATCCCTGGCGCTGTGAGGCAGCAATGCCACTATGCCACCCCTACAGTGTCATATGAGACACAAAATGCTAACTCTATTTCTATCTCCACGGATGCTCAGTTTCTCCAGTATGCTTTTACTTCAGAATACTTTGACTTATTGAAACTGGTTAAAATTGCCAAAAATAATTTGATTTAATTTATTAAACATCAGTTTCCTCATCTGGAATGTACTCATTTTGCATCAATCCACTTTTTGCAGAAAAAACACATGCTTCCAGGGAGATACCTTCATCTTAGAAATAATTCCGCGTGTTCATGGACTTCAACAGATGCAGTTCCTTTGAAAAATGGCAAGGGGTTCTAGCTGGTCCAAATAAAATGCTGCTACAAGGCAGCACTTTCTATATTCCTGAAGAAGGGCTTATGCCCAAAACGTCGATTCTCCTGTTCCCTGGATGCTGCCTGACCTGCTGCGCTTTTCCAGCAACACATTTTCAGCACTTTCTATATGACCATAGCATATTAAGGCCTTTGGTACTAACTATCTATAGTGTAATAGGAGAAGATCTGCAAGTGTACAGAATCACAGAAAAATGACAGTGCAATAGGCCATTTAGTCCATTGGGTTCACACTGGCTTGCTGAGCATTTTAACTTAAATGTCAATTTCCCACCTTTCCTCCATAACCCTGCACATTAGTTTTATTTAAATAATCATTGAATACTCTATTGAATGCTCAACTGAATCTGCCTCCACCACACTTCTATCCAGTGCATTTCAAATGTTAGCTACTTATTATGCAAACTCTTTTTTTTCTCCCCCCACTCATCTCACATTTGTGCTTTTGCAAAATACTTTTAAAACTGTGCTCTCTGGACCTCAATCCTCTTACAAACTGTGGATGTAAGTTTGGTTACTGAGCTGGAAGGTTCACTTTCATACATTTCATCACCATACGAGGTAACATCATCAGTGAGCCTCCGGTGAAGCACTGGTGTTATGACCCGCTTTCTATTTGTGTGTTTAGGTTTACTTGGGTTGGTGATGTAATTTCCTGTTCTTTTTCTCAAAACTTGCTCTTACAAACTACAAGTTTCTCCTTATTTACTCTGTACAGATCCCTCATAATTTGAAAATGTCTATCAAATCTCTTCTATACCCCTACCTTCTCCAAAGGAAAACAGTACCAACATCTCCACTTTTTCTTCATCATACCCGGGAGCATTCTCTTCTGCAGCCTTACCAATGCACTCACTCACATTCTTTCTATCGTGTAGCTCCCAGTATTATAAACAACATTCCTGGTGGGGTCTAACCAATGATTTATGTAAGTTAATCATAGCCTCCCCATTCTTGTACTCTAGTCCCCATTAATAAAACTAACAAGTACCACCTGTTTTATTAACAGCACTACTTGTCCCATTAATAACCCAACAAAGGTGTAACATTTACAGTTCTCTGGCCCTCTGGCATCATCCCTAAATCCAAGAAAGATTGAAAGATAAAATTGCCAGTCCTCTAATTTCCACTCTCACTTCCTTCCATTTCGTTGAATGCATCTTGACCAGTCCTGGTGCCTTATCAATACTAATTACTGATCAATTTTACACCTTTCTGAGTTTTTTTTCCTTTATCACCCAGCCTGGGTAACAAATGCCTCAGCTAATAGCATGTGCAACATATTCACTTAATACTTCAGCCAGACCTCTCTGCAAATCCAATTTTGGTCTCTAATCAGCCATATTCCTCCTTTTGCCAACAAAAACAGACGTTGCTGGCAAAGTTTAGCAGATCTGGCAGCATTTGTGAAGAAAGTGAGGATTGCAGATGCTGGAGATTAGAGTCAAAAAGTGTGGTGCTGAAAAAACACAGCCAATCAGGCAGCATCCAATCAGGAGAGTTGATGTCTCGAGACTAAGCTCTTCATCATTCCTGCTCCTCAGAAGCTGCCTGAGCAACTGTGCTTTTCCAGCAACACACTTTTTGACCTATCATCTGTGAAGAGAAATCAAAGTTAATATTTCAGGCCAAGTGACATTAAACCTAAAAAAGGGTTATTAGACGTAAAATGTTAACTTTGATTTCTTTTCACAGATGCTGCCAGAACTGCTGAGTTTTTCCAGCAGCTTCGGTTTTCATTTTTGATTTACAGCATTCACAGTTCTTTCGGATTCCTCCTTTCACCATTGGTCTACTTACAGACTTTGGATGCTTCCTTTTATAGTAGGTATTGGACTTTTTCCATAACCCATCTTTGCTTCTCACATTGTTTTAACATTTCCTTTCTGAACATTTAATACTCAGCTTGTCTCTCAATTAAAATTTTTACCAGACACTTGTTGTAATTGCACTTTAATCTTCTCTTAACCTCATTATGCAAAGCATCTGAACTTGTTTGTGCTACCTTTCCCTTTTGAAGAAAACTGCCTGAATAATCTCCCCTTGGAAGGTAACCCATTATTCAACTATTGTTTTCTCTCAAACAGTCTGTTCCAGTCTATCTGGCCAGTTCAGTTCCTCCACTGACGTCAGCTCTCCACCAGTTGATTCTTCTTATTCTGTATTGATTAATGTAATTTTCCACCATCACCCTAAAGCTTACGACAAGATCACTGTCTCTGTTCTCCCCATGATCACCTGGTCTACTTGGCCTCCTCATTCCTAAGAATCAGGTCTAGCAATGTCCCCTTTCTTGCTGGTCTAGATATATATTGCTGTAGGAAATTCTCCTGAACACAATCCAGGAATGCTTGTCCTTGCTGCCCCTTACACTATTACGATCCCAGACTATAAAAGAGTAATTAAAATCCCCATTATAACTACTCTATAATGATTATTCCTTTATTTTCCTTGCAAATTTGTCTTCTGCATCCTTCCCAGTGATTGGAGGCTTATAAGTTAGACAGAAATAAAATTAGGCAAAAGTGAGGACTGCAGATGCTGGAAACTAGAGTTTAGATCAGAGTGGTGCTGGAAAAGCACAGCAGGTCAGGCAGCATCTGAGGAGCAGGAAAATCAATGTTTCGGACAAAAGCCCTTCATCAGGAATAGAAATAAAATTGTACACACATTTCTTAATTCTAGCCAAGTTCAAGCTGCTCTTAAACCTTTTGGAACATCATTCTTCTTCAGTACTGCAATGTTCTCTTTCACCAAAAAGAAACTTTTATTCCCCCTTTCCTTTTTTCTTAGCATCTTATAACCAGGAATATTTAACAGTCAGATTTACTTACCTTATGCCAGGTCTCCATTATAGCTACATTAGAATCCCACAAGGAATCTATGCCTGTAGCACTTCAACTTTAACTATACTCCATGCAATGTAACCTTGATTTAGACTTCATTACGTTCTCCCTTTCTGACTCTACATATTAACATACTTTTCTAAATTTGGCTATTTGCCTCTCCTAGCATTTTGTGCACCCTGGTATTCCTCTCTAATATTCTCTTCTGGTTCCTATACCCCCAATGAGTTAGTCTACATTCTTCCCAACAGTACTAGTAAAACACCCTACAAAGATCTCACCCCTGGTTTTGTTCTGATTTGGAGATGCCGGTGTTGGACTGGGGTGTACAAAGTTAAAAAGCACACAACACCAGGTTATGGTCCAACAGGTTTAATTGGAAGCACACTAGCTTTCGGAGTGACGCCCCTTCATCAGGTGATAGTGGAGGGCTCGATCGTAACACAGAATTGATAGCAAAAATTTGCAGTGTGATGTAATTGAAATTATACATTGAAAAATTGATTGTCTGTTAAGCCTTTCATCTGTTATAATAGTGATAGTTTCACTTCTTTCATGTTAGAACTAAGTTCCTTGAAGAAAGCTTGAGAGGACATTTGATAGACATATTCAAAAATCATGTGGTGTCTGGATATGGTAGGAGAGCGAAGAAACTGTTCGCATTGTTAGGATCTAGAATCAAGATTGACATAAGCAGCAAAGGTGAAATGAGGCAAAACATTTTCACACAGGTTAAGATCTGGTATGTAATGCCTGAGCATGTGGCAACAAGATCAAACAAAGCAAAACACAAAATTGGATCATTACCTGAAAAGAAAGAGTATTTAAGGCTGTAGAAAGAAGGCAAGGAATGGCACTAGATTACAGGTGGTGTAGAATTTCATTCTGTTTGGTAACCAATTTGTGAACTACAAATTTCCTGGAGCAGAACCTCAAGTTGAACTATGATAAAATGTAATGATACAAAGGCTTTAGGAGGTGTATTTGTCATTTTGTTTTAATGAAACAAAGATTGAAACAGAGGTGATGAGTAGTCTGCTCAAAGCCAATGAAAAACTTGAAAGGCCTTGGGGGGCTTTTTAAAAAAAAGTTGGAATAACAGAAGCAATCTGAATGGGTGGGGTCAAGCTCCCACTGAAGGAGGATTTTCAGTTTTAGCTTTCAGCAGTTGCTGGGGTCTTAAAGCTGGATGTGGAAGTTTCTATTCCTCTCTGTTACAGTTAAAAGCTGGGGCTCTCAGTCTCACATGCAATTCTAGCAGTAGGAAATCTGTTTTACTGACTTGCATTTGCTAAAAGTGTGTTTAATGAATATTACTAGATTGGAACAGTTAAATAGTTAATATTTTTAAACATGGATAATTACAGTTGAGCCAATTATTTCCTTTTCATTTTGTCTATTTTTACAGTGCAGGTAAAAAAAAGTGTTTTGCTTAAAGTCAAGTTGTTTGACCAATCAAATTGCATCTAGAACATAATGCCTTACACGTACCTTTAAAATAAGAAAAAGTTCAGATCTAGACTATCTTCTTAATAAATTTTGAGGGGGTTTGGTCTAGTCATAGAGTCATAGAGACATACAGCATGGAAATAGACCTTTTGGTCCAACTTGTCCATGCCAACCAGATATTCTAAATTAATTTAGTCCCATTTGCCAGCACATGGCCCATATCCCTCTAAACCCTTTCTATTTATGTACCCATCCAAATGCCTTTTAAATGTTGTAATTGTACCAGCCTCTACCACTTCCTCTGGCAACTCATTCAATACACACACCTCCCTTTGCATGAAAACGTTGCCCCTTAGGTCCCTCTGAAATCTTTTCCCTCTCACCCTAAACCTATGCCCTCTAGTTCTGAAGACTCCACCTCAGGGAAAAGACTTGTCTATTTACCCTATCCATGTCCCTCATGATTTTATAAACTTCTATAAGGTCACCCCACAGCCCTCACCGCCCCACCCCAAACCTGGCATCAACCTTGTAAATCTTTTCTGAACCCTTTTAAATTTCACAAAACTCTCCCTATAGGAATGTGACCAAAATTGCATACAATATTGCAGAAGTGGCTGAACCAATGTCCTGCAGAGCTGCAACATGACCTCCCAACTCCTATATACAATGCTCTGACAAATAAAGGAAACATACCAAACGCCTCCTTCACTATCCTATCTACTTGAGACTCCACTGTCAAGGAACTATGAACAGGTACTCCAAAGTCTCTTTGTTCAGCAACACTCCCCAGGACCTTACCATTAAGTGAAAGTCATGCCCTGATTTGCCATTCCAAAATGCAGCACCTCACATTTATTTAAATTAAACTCTATCTGCCACTGGCCTGTTTGATCAAGGTCCCATTGTACTTTGAGGTAACCTTTTTCGCTGTCCACTACACCTCCAATTTTGGTGTCTTCTGCAAACATACTAACTATTCCTCCTATGTTCACATCCAAATCATTTATATAAATGACAAAAAGCAGCGGATCCAGCACTGATCCTTGTGGCACACCACTGGTCACAGGCCTCCAGTCTGAAAAATAATCTTCCACCATCACCTTCTTCTAATCGTAATTACCTTTGAGCCAGTTTTGTATCCAAATGGCTAGTTCTCACTGTATTCCATGTGATCTAACCTTGCTAACCAATCTACCACAAGGAACCTTATCAAACACCTTACTGTCGTCCACATAGATCACATCCACCATTCTACCTCATCAATCCTCTTCGTACTTCTTCAGAAAACTCAAGTTAGTGAGACATGATTTCCCACACACAAAATCATGTTGATTAGCCCTGATCAATCCTTGCTTTTCCAAATACATGTAAATCCTGTATCTCCAACAACTGACCCACCACCAATGTCAGGTTCACCAGTTTTCTTTGGGTCTTGCATTCACCTGGTTTAAATATGGTACACCTTGTCTAATAATGGCTTTTCAGTCACTACAAGTTTCCTGGGGGTGGGAGGTGGAAGGAGTCACTTTGGCAGTTTTACAGAAAGTGAGCAAGGCAAAGCATTTGGAATGAGCAGACAAACTGGAGTTGGGATTGCTTTTGGCCATGGGAGATAATTGCAGCAACAGCTCTACATTTATAATTGTCGGAAATGCCACTGGAAGAATTGGAAATGGTGAAAATTCAGTTGCAAATGAAGCAAGCAGCTTGAATGCGAAAATGAAACGAAATAGTTTGAATTATGATGAAAAGCAGGGGGGCAGGAGAGAGAGAGAAAGAAAAGAATGTGAGAAAGAGAGAATTTGAACTTTGGAAGTGAGGAAATTCTATGTAAACAGTAATTGAAAATAAATCAAACATATGATGCTCCTAGGGAGATGATTAATTTGGAGGGGTTCATAAAATTCACCTCCTGAAGTAGTAAGAACGCATGTGGAAGAGCAGAGAATTAAAACAGCAAGATTCGCAGCTGAAATGGCTGATGATTATGAGTTGTTTCAGAAATGAAAGTTTGGCTTCTGACACCAATTTCAATCTGTGAGATATAGAAGTTGGGGAAAAGAGAAATCACCAGGTGATAAATGAAAATGCAATCTCATTGATGATAGTAAAGGTAGTTTACCACCGGGTAAAAAGGAAACACAAGGAGTAAAAGGGAAGTAAAAAAGCACAGGTGTTTTCACTGTAGTGAAGTATGCCACATGAAGATGTAGTGTTGGTGGTTTAGAAAGACAAAAGCAGTGGGAAGATGGATGTGGGCAAACAGGATAAGCCAGTGAATTTTGAAGTGGTAAAGGAAAGCACAGTAGAAGCTATTAAGCTGCAAAAGAATGTATAACCTGATCAGGTACTGGTTGAGGAAAAGGTGCCAGGTCTCTTTAGAGGATTTACTTGCATGGGTAAGGATTACTCATGTACGCCAGGAGGAGTAGGTAAAGAAATTAAAATTTTAAGAGATTCTGAGTAATCTAAGATGTAGGATGGGAAAAATTTCTTGCTGGAACAGGCTGCTCCTTTTTTTTGAGGTATTATAGGTGTTGGAGGTGATTTCCTCGAATTCAAGGAGCAGCAATTATTGTTTTATATGTTGTTGCATTGTTTTAGAACTTTGGAGAAAAAAAAGTCAAAACAACAGCACTTTTAAAAGGGAGACGTACAGACAAAGGAAGTGCAGGAGAGAAAGCGAGAAACCCACATTGCTAACTGACACAGCAGAGAACCTGCACAGGTACTGCCTTTGCTGTTTGAATTCACGTATCGCTGGACATCAGTGCGTGTCTGGAAGAATTAACAAACAGTGAAATTCACAACTAATCTTGGAGGAACCTGTTTGGGAGAGGTCACAGCACAGAAACATAAGTGAATATTATAAGTGTGGCCTACATTAAGTCTGCAGTAGTGAGTAGAGTGGGTTATTTCTTGATTATATGTTACATTGAGATATGTCTCTTCATTAAACTTTAAAATATAAGCCATAAGTATTAACTTAACCTGCAGTAGTGTTTTGTAGACAGTGCTATTTTCTGGCTCTGTAGATTGAAAAAAGCAAAAGTGTCCTTTAGTAGTGTGATATGCTCTTCTTGTTGGATGTGGGAGCTTAGGGAGAGTTTACATGTTACTGTGGATTATATCTGCAATAAATGCTGTTGGTTGCAAATCCTATCAGATCAAATGGATCAGTTGGAGAGACAGTTAGTGGCAATGAGGGATTTACAAGAGCAAGGGGATGTGATGGATGGCAGTTATAGGAAGAGGGAAAAGTTGCAGATACAGACACATAGATGGGTTAACTCCAAGAAAGTAAGACAGGTAGGCAGGTAGTGCAGGAATCTTCTGTGGCTTTCCCTATTTCAAACAAGTATGCAGTTTTGAAAAAGGTGATGGAACATACCACGAACAACCATGTTTCTGTACTGAGACTGGCTTTAATGCAATGAGGGGTACGTCGGGTTCCAAGAGATCGATTGTGTTAGGGGACTCTCTAGTTTGAGGAACAAACATTTCAGTGGCCTGCAGCAAAAAATCAGATTGGTGTGTTGCTTCCCTGGTGCCAGGATCAAGAATGTCTCAGAGAGGCTGCAGAATGCTCTCAAGGGGGTGAGGGGCCAGCAGGAGATCATTATACACATTGGAACCAAAGACATAGGAAGGGAAAAGGTTGAGATTCTTAAGGGAGATTACAGAGTTAGGCAAGAATTTTAAAGAGGTGCTTGAGAGTAGTAATATCTGGGTTACTCCCGGTGCTACGAGCTAGTGAGGGCAGGAATAGGAGGAGAGAGCAAATGAATGCATGGCGGAGGATCTGGTGTATGGGAGAAGGATTCACATTTTTGGATTATTGGAATCTCTTTTGGGATAGAAGTGATCTGTACAAGAAGGATGGATTGCACCTAAATTGGAAGGGGACTAATATACTGGCAGGGAAATTTGCTAGGCTGCTCAGGAGGATACAAACTAGTAAGGTGGGGTGGGATCCAAGGAGATAGTGAGAAAAGAGATCAATCTGAAACTGGGACAGGGACAAGATAGGACTAATAAATTGAACTGAACTTATTTAAATGCAAGGGGCCTAACAGGGAAGGCAGATGAACTCAGGGCATGGTTAGGAACATGGGACTGGGATATCATAGCAATTACAGAAACATGGCTCAGGGATGGGCAGGACTGGCAGCTTAATGTTCCAGGATACAAATGCTACAGGAAGGATAGAAAGGGAGGCGAGAAAGGAAGGGAGAGGTGTTTTTGATAAGAGATAGCATTACAGCTGTACTGAGGGAGGATACTCCCAGAAATATATTCAGGGGAGTTATTTGAGTGGAACTGAGAATTAAGAAAGGGATGATCACCTTATTGGGATAGCATTATAGACCCCCTTCTGGTCAGACGGAAATTGAGAAACAAATTTGCAAGGAGATCTCAGCTATCTGTAAGAATGATACGGTGGTTATGGTAGGGTATTTTAACTTGCCAAACATAGACCAGAATTGCCATAGTGTTAAAGGTTTGGATGAAGAGGAATTTGTTAAGTGTGTACAAGAACATTTTCTAATTCAGTGTGTGGATGTACCTACTAAAGAAGCTGCAAAACTTGACCTAATGTTTGGAAATAAGGCAGGGCAGATGACTGGGGTGTCAGTGGGGGAGTACTTTGAGGCCAGCGACCATAATTCCATTAGTTTTAAAGTAGTGATGGAAAAGGATATACCAGATCTAAAAGTTGAAGTTCTAAATTGGAGAAAGGCCAATTTTGATGGTATTAGGCAAGAACTTTCAAAAGCTGATTGGGGGCAGATGTTCACAGGTAAAGGGATGGCTGGAAAATGGGAAGCCTTCAGAAATGAGATAATGAGAGTCCAGAGACAGTATATTCCTGTTAGGGTGAAAGGAAAGTCTGGTAGGTATAGGGAATTCTGGATGACTAAAGAAATTAAGAATTGGTTAAGAAAGGGAAGCATATGTCAGGTTTAAACAGGATAGTTCGAGTGAATTATTTGAAGAGTTAAAAAGGCAGTAGGAGTATACTTGAGAGAGAAATGAGGAGGGGAAAAAAGGGGATATGAGATAGCTTTGGCAAATAAAGTTAATGAGAGTCTAAACGGTTTTTACAAATACATTAAGGACAAACGGTAATTAGGGAGAGAATAGGGCCACTCAGAGATCAGCAGGAGAGGAGGGAAATACTAAATGAATATTTTGCATCAGTATTTAGAAAGGACATGGAAGATATAGAATGTCTGGAAATTGATGGTGACATCTTGAAAAATGTCCATATTGCAGCGAAGGAAGTGCTGGATATCGTAAAACGCATAAAAGTGGATAAATCCCCAGGACCTGATCAGGTGTACCCTAGAACTCAGTGGGAAGCTAGGGAAGTGATTGCTGGGCCTCTTGCTGAGATAATTTGTATCATCGATAGTCACAGGTGAGGTGCCAGAAGACTGGAGCTTGGCTAACATGGTGCCACTGTTTAAGAAAGGAGGTAATGACAAGCCTGGGAACTATAGATTAGTGAGTCTGAAGTGGGTGATGGGCAAGTTGATGGAGGGAATCCGGAGGGACAGGATGCACATGTATTTGGAAAGGCAAAGACTGATTAGGTATAGTCAACATGGCTTTGTGCGTGGGAAATCATGTCTCACAAACTTGACTGAGTTTTTTAAGAAGTAACAAAGAGGATTGATAAGGGCAGAGTGGTAGACGTGATCTATATGGACTTCAGTAAGGCATTCGACAAAGTTCCCCATGGGAGATTGATTAGCAAGGTTAGATCTCATGGAATACAGGGAGAACTAGCCATTTGGATACAGAACTGGCTCAAAGGTAGAAGACAGAGGATGGTGCTGGAGGGTTATTTTTCAGACTGGAGGCCTGTGACCAGTGGAGTGCCACAAGAATCACTGTTGGGTTCACTACTTTTCATCATTTATATAAATGATTTGGATGTGAGCATAAAGGGTATAGTTAGTAAGTTTGCAAATGACACCAAAACTGGAGGTGTAGTGGACAACGAAGCAGCTTACCTCAGATTACAACAGGATCTTGATGAGCTGGGTCAATGGGCTGAGACTTGGTAGATGGATTTTAATTTAGATAAATGAGAGGTGCTACATTTTGGGAAAGCAAATCTTAGCAGGACTTATACACTTAATGGTATGGTCCTGGGGAGTGTTGCTGAACAAAGAGACCTTGGAGTGCAGGTTCATAGCTCCTTGAAAGTGGAGTCGCAGGTAGATAGGATAGTGAAGGCGTTTGGTATCTTTCCTTTATTGGTCAGAGTAACAAGTACAGGAGTTGGGAGGTCATGTTGCGGCTGTACAGGACATTGGTTAGGCCACTGTTGGAATATTGTGTGCAGTTCTGGTTTCCTTCCTATCAGAAAGATGTCGTGAAACTTGAAAGGATTCAGAAAAGATTTACAAGGATGTTGCCAGGGTTGGAGGATTTGAGCTATGGGGATGTTGAATAGGCTGGGGCTGTTTTCCCTGGAGCGCCAGAGGATGAGGGATGACCTTATAGAGGTTTATAAAATCATGAAGTACATGGATAGGATAAATAGACAAAGTCTTTTCCCAAGGGTGGGGGAGTCCAGAACTAGAGGGCATAGGTTTAGGATGAGAGGGGAAAGATATTAAAGAGACCTAAAGTGGCAACCTTTTCACGCAAAGGGTGGTACATGTATGGAATGAGCTGCCAGGGGAAGTGGTGGAGGCTCGTACAATTGCAACATTTAAAAGACATCTGGATGGATATGTGAATAAGAAGCATTTGGAGGGATATGGGCTGGGTCGTGGCAGGTGGGACTAGATTGGTTGGGATATCTGGTTGACATGGACATGTTAGACCATAGGATCTGGTTCCATACTGTACATCTCTATGACTCTAAGAGATATAGGAGCAAATTAATCTTTGATGGTGAAATATGAGGAGATAAGCAATTCAGAGGAATTGTGAGAAAAGGTGGCAATATGTAGAATTCATGGTGAGAAGAACAGTGTTCCATGATGTAAAATGAGGTTAGGAAGTCTGGTGAAGTAATGGTAAGAATAATAGAAATTTTTGGTTCTGGAAATACAGGTGGGGAGTGATGCCTACTTTGGTTGAAAGCCAGCAAAACAAATCAGGCAACTGTGGTGGTATTAGTAGCATACACGGGGATTTTTCCCAACTGTGTAATAACAAGGTCACAAACCCAAAGGTAGGAGGAGGAGAAATCAAGGAAAAAAAGTTAGAAAATTGAAGTTCAATTGTCCAAAACTATGTTTAATCAAATGTTTGAGAAAAAGAACAAGTGGAGGACAAAGTGGATATTTTTAGTTCAGAGAAGCTAGCGGAATTACAACAGAAAGAGAAAAAACTAATGCAGTTGTATCCAAAAGCATACACAGAAGAATAATCACATATCCCAGAATGTTGCTACCTTAAAAATGAAGTCTTGATGAGGAAATGGAGACCATCATATATTCAGATGGCCGAAAAATGGTTAGAAGTTCAGAAAGTTGCATTACCGGTGCATCATAGAAATGTGGTGTTGCGGGTAGTATACGAATTACCAGGAGGTGGTCATTTGGGAGTGAGGAAAACTCAAACTAAGATGCCAATAAAAATATTATTGTCATGGACTGTATAAAGAAGTGGTTGACTTTTGCATCAGGCTATGATAAAACTAGCACCCTTAATTCCCATTCTCTCATTTGGGAACCCTTTCTCAAGACTCTTAATTGATTGATTAGGACACCCATCTGTTGATCATAATAGATGTATCTGTGAGGTTTCCAGAGGCCATTGCATTATGCAGTATCACAGCTAAAACGATTGTAGAAGAGTTACACTTTTTTATAAAACAGAAAACAGCTAAGAAATCAAAATTTCCACTAGCAAAATTGCAAATTTAACTGTTAAGTGTTAGGTGTACCTTTAAAGACAAGGCTTAGTGGACCTTATGAAGACAAAAAGAGTGAGGTGAATTATCTGATGAGAACACCAGATGGAAAGCAATTTCACAATGTGTCATGTGAATCTGTTCAAAAGATATTTTGAAAGGGAAGGAAGGGAGAATGTATACTAGTTACAGTACAAAGCAGAGACCTACGTTCAGATGACTCTGAATTGGACATTCTCTAATTAAAGTTGACAATGAAGAAGTTTTCAAAATAATGTGATAAAGTGAGTTACCTTCCAGAGCAAAATCAAAGTGACCGGAGTTATTACAATCACATGAGAGATATTTGTTATTAAACTGGGAAATACTAGTCTGATTATGCACTTAGATACAGGAAATGCTGTTTCAATCAAACATTGTTGTAGACTAAACCCCCTGAAATTGGCACAGGTTCAATAAGAGATTGAAAGCATGCTCAAAGCCTACATAATCAAAGTGAGTTGCAACAATTGGAGCTCACCCGTGATAAATGGTGCCAAATCCAAATGGTACCCAATGATTATGTTTTGACTAATGCAAACTCAATGCACTTACATCTAATTCATACCCTATTTTGTTTGGAAGACTCTATTAAGAAGGTGGGACAAACAACTTATGTTTCTAAGTTGAACTTACTTGGAGGATTCTGGCAAATGAAATTTTGGCTTTCGTGACACAAAATGGACTGTATCAGCTTGAAGTCATGCTGTTTTGTATGAAATATGTACCAGCCATATTTCAAAGATTTTCAGTTACACATGGAAGGAACATTTGGAGTATCTGTCAGAATTGTTTGACCGACTTTGGGAGGTTGGCCTGGTGATAAATCTGGTTAAGTGTCAGTTCGCAAAAGCCCAAGTCATATTCCTGGACCATGTCATTGGCAATGGACAAATGGCTCCACAGGATATGAAACAAAAAGGTTATTGGGGAGTTTCCCAAACCATTGATGAACAAGGAAGTACGATTTCTGGGATGAGGGATTTTAAATCAAGTTTGCATCAAATTTTAGCAGTGTGGTTGCTCTACTGACTTCTTGAAGTGCAGAAACTTAGTGGATGGAATGTCAGAATACATTTGACAGCCTGAAAGTTGTGTTAACCACTGCCCAAGTGTTACCCACAGTTAATTACACAAAGCCATTCAAGATGGTTACTGATGCAAGTGATATGGTTGTCAGTGCTGTACTCTTCCGAGAGGATGACAAGACAGACAGACCGACCTATTGGGTGTTTTACCAGAAAATTGAATATTCATCAACATAAATATTTGCTATTGCCAGTAATGTATCTGAGACAATTGTATATACTGATCGCAACCCCTTATAAGTTTGAGATAAAGATTAAAATACCAGTTTAGATGGAGCTTATTATTATAGCCAATTTGAAATTATACATTTGGCAGGATGACGGAATATAATTGCCAATGCATTGCTGCAAATATTGAAGACTGAGGCATTCAGTGGTGGGGAAAAACTGACTAAAAAGGACTGTAGTAGTGAATGTTTGCGTATTTACATTACATTTCTAAACATGCACTGTAGTGTCATAGTGTAAGGCTAAAGAATTCTTTTTTCAAAAGCCATCTTTGCATATTGACACACTTTAAGGCAGTTTTGGGTGGTTTTGGGAGGGGAAAGAGGTGTGATACACTTCTTAAAGCCATTGTAGTACCTTGTTCTGGTCAAGCTCCCACAGAACCAAGATTTTTAATTTTACCTTTCAGCAGCTGCTGGGGTCTTGAAGCTGGATGTGGAAGCTCTTATTTCTCTCTTACAGCTAAAGGCTTGGATTCTCTTCCTGCTGCTAAACTTGCATGTGAGAATCTATTTAACTGACTTTGCCTAGGGTTTGTTTATGGTATGTTACTACATTGGAACAGTTAATATACATTATTTTGTTAAGCATTTCATTAGTTAAGACAATTCTTTTATTTTGTCTATCTTTTACACTGATTAAAATTCAAAAAATGTTTTGCTTAAGTCAAGTAGTTGACCAACTGAATTGCATCTGGAACATAATTCATTGCTTGGAACACACCACCTTTAACTTTTTTTCTTATTTTAAAAGTGTAAGTCCATGCTGTCTTCTGGGTATACTTTGAGGGAATCTGGTCTGGTCCATAACAAAGAGACAATAGCAATATCTCCCTCAGGGCAAAGCACTTTGTAGACTACCATGCCTAATACAGGCTATTGGAAAACTAAAAAAAACTTAACAGCATAAATTCTTGATAACTCGCCTGCCAACTGGCAAAGACCATCTCATTCTGTACTCTAATGCTGCATCCAATATGGAGGAGCAGGAGCTTTACCTCTTGTACAAGATGGGCTCATAGTTGATATATTGGTGAGGACAGAGGATTTGAAGCATAGGAAAAACCAGAAATAACCTGATCATTTTCAGGTTGGCAGGCAGTTACTAGTGAAGAACAGAATGTATCGGTCCTTTCATCTCAGTTATAATCTATATTAATGGCTTATATGAAGAACAAGTGTAATACGTCCAAAGTTTGCTAATGACAGAAAGCTAGGTAAAGATGCATGCCTGAGAGGAACTTCAAGCCTAGAAATAGGATTTAGACATAGGTAAAAACAATGACTGCAGACGCTGGAAACCAGATTCTGGATTAGTGGTGCTGGAAGAGCACAGCAGTTCAGGCAGCATCCGAGGAGCAGTAAAATTGACGTTTCGGGCAAAGGGCTTTTGTCCGAATGTGGCAGATTAAATGCAATACATGAAGTGTGAGTTAAGTCACAGTGGGAGCAATGGAAAACTTTTTAAACAAGTTGAGCAACTATTGAAATATTGATATTCAGGGGCATTTCAGAGTAATTTCACACAAAGATAACAGAGGTACAGAACAAGTAGGAAAGCAAAGTGCTGAGGAAATTCAATTCAGGTCATCAGACTGGAAATGATAACTGTTTCTCTCCAGACCTGCTGGATTTTTCCAATACATTTCTGAAAGAAAAAAAAAATTAGTTGGTCACAGTTGATGCTAAGAGTCTGTTTCCTCTATGTGTAGCAACCAATACAAGGAAGTAATGAACCGTACTGTAGCAGGACAAAAGGATTGTCAATTTAGGATAGAGACATGTTTGTTTTTTTTACCGTGGGACATGGATGACATTGGGACCACGAGCTGCCCTTGCCAATCTCCAATTGCCCTTGTGGTGTACTAGGCCATCTCAGGGGACAGACAAGTGTCAACTGGAATCACAGTAGCCGGATTTTTAAAAATTCATTCATAGGCTGAAGGTGTCGCTGGCTAGGTCAGGATTAATTGCCCAGAGAGCAGTTAGGAGTCAACCTATTGCTGTGGGTCTGGAGTCACGTAGATCAGACCAGGTAAGGACAGCAGTTTCCTTTCCTGAAAGGAAGTTAGTGAATCAGATGGGTTTTTCTCAGACGTTCATCATCAGATTCTTATATCCAGACATTAAGTGAATTCAAATTCCACCATCTGCTGTGGCAGGATTCGAACCTGGGTCTCCAGAACATTAACTGGGTCTCTGGATTAATAGTCCAGTAATAATTCCACTAGGCCACTGCCTTCCCCATAATGGTAGATTTTTTAAAAATAGATATTTCTATTGAAAATTTAACATTTTTACAAGTTTACAAATAATAAAACCCAAGTATAAACATTGAAATACAATTAAATCTTAAATAAATAATATCCAAAATTTATGAAACGGAAAAAAGATACCAAGAAAAAAAAACAAAACTCAACTAGCTACTAATCTAACCTACAACTAACCAGAGTGTATAATTAAGTCTCTTACATTCTCAGAAAAAAAACGACTGATAACACAGAAATTGAGTAGTGAGATACATGCTCAATGTGTTATCATCAGATCATAACAAAACCCGTATTCGTGTGGGATTCCTCTCCCAATAGGCCCTGGACCAGCCAGGTTCGCTGTCTCAATTTAATAAAAGCCCTTGTTAGGATGGCCGAAATATCTGTATTTATGTAATTCAAGAAGGGCTGCCATATTTTATGGAATAATGCGGTCTTTTGGTGCACCATGTTTGTAAGGCAGTCAAGGGAAATATATTCCATGATTATTCTGTGCCAATTCGAGAGTCCAGGAGGGCCCTCAGCCACCCAGTTTACCAAAATATTTTTCCTTGCACAGAAAGAGAGAATAGAAAATAATCTCTTCTCATGCATATCCAGGAAGGGTAGGCTCGAAAAGCCCAAAAGGAAAGATATAGGATTCACTGTAATTTCCGTTCCTAAGATTTCTGTCAGAACACTTGCTACTTTAGTCCAATATCTACGGATCTTATGATTTGTACATTGCTTTTGGACCTGAGTGCCCACCTCTATTTTACATTTGGCGGGGGGGGGGGGGGGGGGGGGAGAAAAGAGAGAGCAAAACATCAATTAACTCTTACAATTTATCTAAGAGTCCAAAAATTCCTTGGCCTTTTCCGGCAATCCGAAGTTATACTCGGACCCTTCATGGTTAAAGCGTAGCGTTGCTGGGTAGCACAAGGAGTACTGAATATTTAAGTCACTTAAACACTTCTTCGCTTCGTCAAACACCTTCCTCTTTCGGACCAGAGCTGGGGAAAAGTCCTGGAATAACAATCTTGGATCCTTTATAAATCATGACTTGGGGATCTTTCCCAAGATTTCTGGAAGCTTCTAAAAGCATCTGCCTGTCCTTATAGCTCTGCAGCCGGAACAGGACCGGGCGAGGGCGCTGGTTCGAGCCGGGCCCGCATATTGCAACCCGGTAGGCCCATTCTACCCTTACCTGGCCTGATCCAGCCTCCAGATTTAAAATCTGTGGAAGCCACTGTTCGAGAAACACTAAGCTGGCCTTCCTCTTCCCGTTTGGGAAGGCCCAGCAAACAAATATTTTTTCGACGACCCGATCCATGGCCGATTCTGCTATAGTCTCGGAGGTCGTGGCCTTTAGCTCCGCCCCTCCGATTCAGTGCTCGATTTCCTTGATGTCTCGGTTGTGCTTTTGTAGTGCAGCTGAGAGTGAATCCTATCGGCTCCAGGACTCTTTGATGAAGGCGTCGATCTTCGCGTCAAGTTTAGAGATTATTTCCACGAGGCTCGCCACCATAGGTAAGTCCCCCGGTGCGGCTGCGGACGCCTCTGCTGCAGCTGGGGAGGGGTACCTGCCTGCTGAGAACTGTGGGTTCGCTTCCCTTTAGTCATTTTTATAGGAGATTAGATTGTTTAAATTCAGTACTGAGCAACTAATTACATTAAGTAAAAACTATTTTAAATGATTTGGAGAGTGTGGAGGAGGCTGATAGCCCACTTTGCCCAAATCTTGGGAGGAGCACTATAGACTCAGACTTGCTGGGTCGCCACCATCTTGGATCCCCCATAATAGTAGATTTAATTCCCTAAAGGGCAATGGTGAACCACATCGGTAACAGACTAATAAGCCTCATATTCCAGATTTAACAATTAAATTTCACCAGATGCTGTGGAAGGATTTGAATGAGTACATCCACAATATATCTGAATCACTGGATTCTACTTGAGTGATATTATTGCTATGCCACTGCTTCCCCAGGATTGGAGACTTTTCTCTCAGAAACTGTATCTTTGGAATTCTATCCAGAGCCCCAAGGGATAGGGTCAGTTTTTGGGAATAATCAAGATTGAGGCAATTATTTTGGGAACGCTAAGTAAATAAAGGGAAATAGGGTCTGAGCAGGAAAGTAAAGTCGAGAAAAAGAGAGTTTTAGCTATGCTGTTATGAAATGGTGGGACAGACTCAAGGGGCTGCATTGGCATACAGCTGCTACTATGTTCTTACAGAAGGTGTAAAGAATTGCAAAATTAACTGACAGAATTCTATCTACTTGTAACATCAATGCTACTGACCAAGATTGACATACAAAGTGATTAGAATGCAGAATTCAAAGATTTTCTGCTTATGTTAAGCAAATCAATTTTATTAAATGTGGCTTACAACACGCACCAGCCTTAAAAAGTAGTCCAGTCATTTGCAAGAAGCAGCAGCACTCTAATTTTGATACTTGATAATCAGAGAGAACAAAAATGCACAATACAAAGGCATTTTGTGTCTGTAGTCTTTATTTCATATTAAGACAATGAAGCCAGAGTGAACACAGAGGAAGCCTTCAGGATGTAAAGAAAAAAAAAATGGTTGCAATATTACAGCAAGTGAACAGAGCTGATAATACAAATGATCTGTTTTATACAACACAGAATGAGCATTAATCTACAGCTAACAGAATCAGATTATTTTTATATGCAAGGTAAACAATACCCTGGACAGGCATTTTCATGTTAATATAACAGAATACATTGTACAATAAATGCATTTATTGGCCATGTGCGAAAAGCTGGATCTTCAAAAGCAAATGTAGCCAGGTTTTTAAAAATTCAGAAGAACTAACATTTAGTTATAAACAAAACATTACTTACTTTACATACCAATAGCAATTAGCTTACGTCAAAGCATCTGATACGTCAATTGGCACACAATTCCCTCACAGAAAAAGAGATTTATGAAAATCTCAAAGTGCACAAATGTATTTGTTTGAGGGGATCAACATATATGCAAATAATTACTTTCAGCTAAGCTGCAAAAATACTGTTTAACAGCACATTCATACAACTTCAATGCAAGATAAAGCACAATTAGAAATAAATGACCAGGTATACTACCATACAATAGGGGGTCCCATGCTTACATTGTAGAACCCACAAAAAAAAACTGCACATTTTCTTTGAAATAGAAGTTTTTTTTTCCTTGCTCAGAAAATTTGCTAACAAATCCTAATGGATGGATTCAAAACATAACACGGCAGCTGCTGTATCAAATGGACCTTGTCACCATCTTGCTCATAAAAGTCTACTGAAATTAAATCATTAAAAAGATGATCCAGCTTTTAATTTCTTAAAACTAAAATCTAAATAAAGTTTTCTACGAGCTTAAAACACTGAGATAAGTTCTTGCTGCTCAAACAGGTGGTGGAACTTTGTTATTTTAGGCAACTTTGATGGAAGAAAATCGAAATTGGAACATATATCACTAAGATTTGGTTCTTCCTCAAACACAGACTAAATTGTAGTTCTAGCTAATGTCTTCAGAATCCCTGCAGTTCATCCATCAGGCTGTTCAGATGAAAAAATAAACCAAGGAGTAAACAAAGAACCCAATATTTTATTGAGCTTTAGATATCTTGGAAAGTGCTTCAGAATTCACCAAGCAAACTAGCACAAAGAGGAATGAAAGCAAAATGACATTCTCTGCATGCCACTGTGCAAACAAATACATAGACAATCCCAATTTAGTTTACTGGTTTAATACCTTATAAGGTAGACTGAAAACACTCAGGAGAAACGGCAAACTTAATTAAGTTCTACCATTTTGAGGACCAAATGAGTCAAAGTGTCTCATGTAAATTACAAAAAAAAAGAAAAACATCAGTGCAATATTTTGCCAAGATTTAAATTCATACATAGAAATTCAATTTCCACATTCGCTATCCTTATGGCCACTAGGTGCCATTTCAAAGGCAGCTTTGTACTGTGGACCCAGAATTGAGACTGCCCTAATTCAGAGTTCAAAATGGCCATTGAAACAAGGTGGTTTATTTTCATCCAATCATTAACTTTTAATATCTTTAATCAAGTTGTTAATGTGGTAGTTCAATATCAAACTTTACTTAGGTCACATTTGGAATACTGCGTGCAGTTCTGATCACCACACTACTGGAAGGATGTACATGCTTTGGAGAAGGTGCAGGGGAGGTTCACCAGGAGCTTGTCTGATCTGGAGGGTTTTAGTTATGAGGAGAGGTTGGATTAACTCAGTTTGTTTTCACTGGAAATACAGAGGCTGAGGGCAACCTGAGGGATCTACAAATTTATGAGAGGCATAGACAGAATGGATAGTCAGAGGCTTATTCCCAGGACGGAAATGCCAACTGCAAGATGGCACAGGTTCAAGGAGAAGCGCATGAAAAATGTTTCATATGGACAGTGATGTATGCCTGGAATGCCAGTAGTGGTGGTAGAAGCAGGCACATTAGCGACATTTAAGGTTTATCCTGATAGCACACGAATGTGAGGCAAACAGAGGGACAGATACCACACATGGGCAATAAATAGCAGGTCTAAATAAGAACGAGGAATCGGCACAAACTTAAATGGGCCTAAGGATCTCTTCCTGTGCTTTATTTTATTGTACAGGTCTGTATCATCTTACCTGGCCCCACCCAAGACAATATTAACAAAGTTGTACCAATTCTCACCACCTTTTGAAAAACAAAAATCCTTGTGAATTTGGAGCTATTGAAAACTTCATTTCCAACCCCCCCTAACAAAAAGGTAAATTTTCAGAGTTTAGCCAACATTTACTTGTGAATACATTTAACTGTATCAGTTTTGAATAGTTCTGATTAAAATCCATTAAACATATCTGTGTAATCTAGATCAGCAAACAAATTAGGATACAACCTCTAAAGTGGCTTGAAAATTACATGCAAAAAACTATTTGGTTTGTACTTCACATGAATTGTTTGCCTTCAGGCCATAAAGAGCTATTAAATTGATACAAGATACAATTGTCACCAAAAGCTCAACTTTAATTTATTGAAATATTACTGTAAAAAACCTTAGTCTGGAATCCTGATGGGAAGTGTTCAAATGTTATCCAGCTTGCACGCACATACAGGACAGTATTATCCCACTGAGAATCAATTGGGACCGTACCATATTAAACATTTGGTGATTTGGTAGGTAGATGATCTCTACCTAACTATCATATCTACAAGTTGCTCTCGGTAAAACAGTTGAGGTTTAAAAGTAACACAAGTACTGAATATAAGAATGAAAACAGCTCAGAAATTAGGAGTAGGCTGGGAAGGAGTTCAGTTTGTGAAAGCTACTTATAGAGAGATAGTAATTACTTAAAATTGATCTTTATTTGTTTGTTTGTAAAACCTCCACATAAATATGGGAGCTTAAAAATCTGAAAACCTGTGCAATAATGAAGGCACAAAAGACATTAAAGATATTTCATTAGAAAAGATCCATACTCAATTATTGAACTTTTGAATAAAATCTGAAACTCGCACCAATAAGAAACCAGTGCAATTGGCTGGTGCAGGCCTCAACAGACCATTACTCATTGGTCTAACACTAGCATTTATGGAAAATGGTATAAGAACACACCCAGACGAAAAGCAAAAGAAAATATCTGCGTTTACAATGTCTTTCATGTTGAAATGTCAAGCACTTATACAAAAATTACTTTTCAATGAAAGGGACAGACAGGCAAACACAGCAACTTATCCACATTAGCACCATTTTGCATACACTCAACAGATAAGTGACCAGTTAATCTGGTTTGGATGATACTGAATGAAGAGGCATAGTAAGCTCAAAAGAAGAGAGCTCCCAATTCTTTGAATAATGCGGTAGAATTCACCAGAACAGGTGCACATCTTTGTTTGATTTACCTGAAGTATGTACCTTATTGGAGATTATGCTCCAACTACAGAAAGATTCTCAAAAGGAACAATATCATATGTCTATTTTGCTTTTAGATGAGCAATATCCTATTTGTACATTAAAGATTAATTAACAAAAATAATGTTTTATTTCAGTTGCACTCTCACTTGATGTGAAATCTTCAGAGAAACAAAATGTCCCTTCAGATCTCTTTTTTCTGAACAGCCAAGATTTTAAAAGTTTGGAGAAAATGTTAATGTTATTTCCAGATAAAGGATTTTGGACCCCATTCTCAATGCCAGGCCCCTCTCAACAATCTGAGTAAAATGATGTCAGAAATTGAGAATCTGTCCAACAAGATCCTTTTAGTTGGAAAAGAAAAGCACAGTATATCATGTTCTTTTAACAAATTATTGCTTCCAAAAAGCACCTCAAGTCAGTAAATCAGGTAATGTTGATCAGAGTTCCACATTAACAATTTCAGGTACTGATGAGAACAAATTTACACAATTGAATTTCCACAATTCTATAATTTAGGAGCATGCATCACAGGGCTCAACATAAAGATGGCGATTTTGCTAACGAGCTTAGATTAATTGAATAACTTTGTGCAGGTACAGAAATGAAGATTAAAAAGAGATGCAGTTGGGATATACACAAAATTGTGGGAGGTTAACTATGCTGGTGACAAATAGTTACAACTTAAATGTGTACGCTCTATACATCCAGCAAGACAAACTACATGATCAAATGTATGGCAAGAAGTAAACCTCAAATATAAAACAAGTGTTTACAAAGTTTACTGAATAGCTTAGAAGTTCAAATAAACCAAATTTGAAAGAATTCTGATGTGATAAAACTGAAGTTCAGCTTCACAACGTGTGGGCAATATTCCAAATCAAGCATATAACTCTTAAAATAAAAAGACATAGGATGGCCAAGGAGTTTTCAGACTTGTACTTATTCAGCGCATCAAATATACAATCGTGCTATTAAAGCAAGTCTTTCAAAAAAAAGTATATCTTAAAACAAAATAGGGAATTGAAGAATTGTTTTTAAAAGCAGATTTTACATTATAACTTCCTATTTCACCCGGAAACTGATTGCCAATTTAATAAATTCACTTTCCAGTAATCACAAGCAGTCAAACTAAAATCCCGGCTGAACATCAGATTTTGAATCAGTACAAGGACACAAAGCAATCTGGTTCAATAAAATAAGTTTGTGCCCGTTTTTTCCTAAAAATGTAAAGCAATTCTGCTAAATGCTGCTTTTTCCTTAGTCACAGAAGGAAAATACACAGCATGCAATACACAAGCTGCAGAACACAAGACCAAATAAGCTGATTTTGGATAGAAATGGGCTACATGTAGCCAAAACTGCAAAGGCAGTCCAAAATGGCTCTTTAGACAAAAGAAGTTAAGGATCACAGCATTTTATTGAGCAACTATCAAGCTTCTGGTCAGTATTGCAGAAATTTCATTTGCATCTCAAGAACATGACTGGATTTTTTTAAAAAAAAGGTGTCAGAGTTATTTTGGAGCCAATACATAATAAACATTTTCCTTACATCCAAGTAGTGGATACTTAAACATTTTGGATACTTAAAGTTTTGATAGAAAGAAAATGTGAAAGTAAAACACCCCTTGGAGTGCATTCTTTTCTTTTATCATTCGTTCACGTGATCAGGGCATCACTGGCTAAGCCAGCATTTATTGCCCACTGCTTATTGCCCATAGGGCAGTTAGGAGGCAACCACATTGTTGTGGGTCTCGAAATAAAAATAAGTGAAAATGATCAATAGTTATGACAAAGTAGGCTAATTGAAAAGGATAACAAAGATTACTGTTTTCACCTTTTATGGAAAACATCAAGGTAAATAAAAATCTTTTCTGGATGTTTACTAAAATATTAAGTTCATGTTTTAAATTCATATTTGGTCTTGGGTCACAAATATTTTAAATGATCACTTTCAAAATGCAAACATCCTAAACAAAAAGTCAACAGAAACGTTCATTAACTGTAAGACAGAGTGACCTTACTCCTTCCCATCATATTTGGAAGTGGCACCATATTCAAACCAACAATACTAACAAGGAAAATCATTTGCAGAAAGGGGCAGGTGGTTCATTGTCCTGGTGTTCTGTGATGATTTAGTTGTATAGTAGTGGAAGAAATTGCTGATGTCTATTTCATAGCAAAAAGTACTTCCAGAATAGGGTAGTAGTAACTGCAGATCAAACTGCAAGGATGTCCAATCTCCTAAATTATAAACAAAAACAGAAAGTGAAATCTGCTCAGAGCTCATCCTCCTCTACCTTAACATAAGACCCTGCTGTAGTTTTACAAGTCCCTAGGTGTTCATACGTGCATGCTGTTATCTGCCAATTATTTCAAATAGAACTTGTGGAGATTGCAGATTTTTTTCCTCTAATCAGTTTTAAAATGTTCTTCACACTTTAAATTTACATTCTGGTCCAATGCCCACCTTTAACTGCCAAAGTAAACTGTTATACTTCAACTGCACAATTTACAGCCTGGATTCTCGCTTGCACACCATTAGATTTAAATACATGAATGGCTTGATTTTTGAATTTCTAAAGTCAATTTAGAGACCTTTCTTCCCTGCCGTTTCAGTTATTAAAAGGTTCTCCTAAACTGTTCAGGCAGATCTTACATTAGGGCATCGGTCCTACGGTCACTCATGTCAGCTAATTTTAATTTGGGATTTGGTACAAAAAATTGCAAGGGCCAGTTTTTCTGATGTCCATTAGGACAACTGCTACTAAAGTACAAATAAAAGATGCCCATTCTCAAAAAGAAAATGCATGGAAACTATTTCAAGATGACAATCTCAAAAAGGTCAGGATGATCCTAAAATAGTGGTTTTCACAACCTCAGGTCATCCCAAAAGTGCTTTACAGCAAATGAAGTTCTTTTCAATGGTGGTCACTGATTCTGCAAGAAATGTGGCAGCCAATTTGTGTGCAACAAGCTCCCGCAAACAGCAACAGGTTTTAAAACTGGCACTATGTAACAGATAAATATTAGCTATGAGACTGGGATAAGACTTTACAAAATAGTGTTAAGGGATCTTTTTCATCCACAGGCAGGAGCAGACGGTTCCTCAATTTAACATCCACTCTCAATGACAGTGCAGTACTATAAACACCCAGTTAAGCACTCGAGCTGCATCATTAAGTACACAACTAATATCCTGAAACCACTCCAAAAAGAGTGTATTAAAAGGAAAGAAAAATCTTTGTAGACAAACAAAAATTAGATCTTTCCAATTTGATTAAAATCATCCAGATTAATTACCAGAATGTCAATTCAACACTAGAGGTGTTTGATCTCAAAGGATGACCTCATTAAATTGATTTGAATTCCATCATGATTTCCAAGAACCTATAATAAATGTGCATATTACATGTTTTAGCATCAATTTTACAGAGCTCCACAGTTGCCCTAATCAAATGATTTTGATTTGACCATATCCTGCACAGAGATGACTATAAAAGCTAGTAAATTCCTAGAAGCCAACATAATAAATACATGCACATTAAATTTGTAGGTAGAACAGCAGTATCCACTAAAAATCTCAGATACCACAAAGTGCTCAAGTACCTGAAAGAGTAACCACAAACTAAGTCAATTCAAGCCCAAATAATTCAGAAAGAATTCTTACAAATAACGTTCAACTACATACCCAATGAGTAAGATTTTTTGGCAACTCAAAAAGAGCCAAGAATCATTGGGTGCACTTCTCATATGACCTTTAATGGTTCTCATTCTAACCATCGCACCCTTACTTTTTGCTTGTAATGGTACTCTTTCAGATACTCTTGCAGAGGTGGAGGAAGTGGAAGTACATCTATCCCATCATATGTTGTACAGTTGCAGATAGCTGCACGGCAGATGTACTGCAGACTAAAAGGAAGAGTCCTGGTCAGTGGAACAGTAAGCAAAGGTTCAAAAAACATGCATGAACTGGGATCTTTATAGTGTTCCAGAAGGCCAGTTACTGTAGAAGAGTGAAAAACACAGGGATCATGGGCATCAAAACTAAAATTGTGATTCCATTGCTCAATCCTTGCATGCAAAGAGCGATTATAACGGCGGAAGCTCACAGAAAAAAGGTAGTCCTCTTGTGCGGAGTCCCTGAGTAAAAAAGTACCTTCAGGCTTGCCATCAAGGAGAGCCTCCGCTTCATAACGGTCCATCACTCCCCAGTAACAAGAGTTACTTGTAATCTGTAGTAGGTCTGGTACCAGACAATGAATGTAATCAATTTGTGTGTGTACTTTCCAGGGCCCAGGTTTGGTAGAATGACTAATGTTTTCTGCTGCCACTTGCCGTGATTTCTGTTTGCGTGCCTGGAGACAGAGAGTTGTGGTGTCTTCTTCAGAGTCCCAATCTCCATTTGTTATTGCACGACTGTCACCAGAAAGTTCACTCATCCCAGGTGCTAACTTTGGTCCCAGCTTGTATGTTTGATTAATTTGTGCAGTTGATTCAAAGGTATGTATAAGAGCATTGGGAGGAGGATCAACTCCTTCTTCGATGCTGAGTCTTCGTCTTTCACGAAGTCTATCTTCTTCATCTTCTGCAGAAGCAAAAGTTGGATCAAAAGTCTCAAGCCAACAGGCTGACTGTGAGCTTACAGGAGCAGTGTGCTGCTTAATAAGATGCCATTTTTGTGCTAGGTCTGATCCAGCTGGAAAAGGACATCTTTCAAGCATGAGTTCAGAGAGCAATATTTTTCTCCGGCTGGAAAGTAAGCTCTTAGATTGTTTATTGCGGGCTCGTAGTGGAAAACACAGTCCTACAGTTTCTTGCAATCGCTGGCGTATAGATTGCCGTGTCATACTCCGATTAGACAAATTATCCATGTCATGTATAGAACTTACACCATAGCGTCTTTCACGTCTCTGTAATCCATACCTTGTCCGACTAAAGCGTTTATCGACATCAAAGGACATTTGCATTTTTGTAGAGCAAGAATGCTTCTTTTTTCCACCCCATGGAGCATGTCGGGAGTAAGAGTCTCTTCGAACAAGATGAGAATCTGGTGGTGTGGCCAAGTTTTCATTCTCTTTATCTAAGTCAGTTTCAACAATCTCTGGGATGTCAGAAACACAATTTCTATTCCATTTATCTGTTTTTAGACACGTGTCTGCAACCAGTGGTATAGTTCTGTTTCTGTTTAATGGACTTAAACCATGCTGAGGCAAATCACTAGCTTGTACACTTACATTTTTACTAACCGAACATTTCTGACAGTTTAAGTCATTTTCATTTCTGCTTCCAACTTCATTAACAAAAAGGTTCTGACATCTGTATTTTAAATTGCTCCACATCTTTCCAACTTTATCCATAGGTTAAACACGTATCTAAGGATACAAGAGAAAAATTTTTTAAAAAACTGAATAACAATTCAAAAATAAGACTATATCCAATCCTGTACCAAAGTTACGTAAATCAGAAAATTAATACAGACTGTTTGAACGCATATCAAAATAAATGCAATTCTGGAATGGAATAAAATTCTTGTGCAAACAGAATTTTTCATGCATTCATTTGCATATCTGAATTCCATTCTTTTTTATCAGTGAAAAGGTTTAGAGAACAGACAGATTTAGTCTAGATAAACTGTGCCAAGTCCCAGTAATGTCTGAAAACTTCGCCATTGGCTGTAAAAACCAAAATAAAGTCAGCAGTAACAAAATTTGCATTAATTTGGTACTACCGCAAATCAAAATAGCAAAATACTCCAGATGCAATCTATTACTTTTGAAATGCAGCCACTTATGGACACACATAGCCACCAACTTGCAAACAGCAAAATTTGATGAATGTGGGCAGCACGGTGGCACAGTGGTTAGCACTGTTGCCTCACAGTGCCAAAGACCCGGGTTCAGTTCCCGCCTCAGGCAACTGTCTGTGTGGAGATTGCACATTCTCCCCGTGTCTGCGTGGGATTCCTCCGGATGCTCCGGTTTCCTCCCACAGTCCAAAAATATGCAGGTTAGATGAATTGGCCATGCTAAATTGCCCGTAGTGTTAGGTGAAGGTAAATGTAGAGGCATGGATCTGGGTGGGTTGCTCTTCGGAGGGTCAGTGTGGACTTGTTGGGCCGAAGGGCCTGTTTCCACACTGTTAGTAATCTAATCTAACCTGTTTCCATTTATGTTGATTAGATAGAAAAATTGGCCAAGACACCAGGAAAGTTGGCTGCCCCCTTCCAACCAGTAAACAGAGATGCTTTACATCCAACTGAACTACTGAAACAACAGATAAAAGTAGTTTGATGTACTTAAGTACTCAGACATTTTTATCACATTTTGTAAAACTAATTTACTGGTAAGGTAACTGGCCTGCAAAGCTCCACAGAATGTTAGTCCAAATGCCTTCACAAAGCAGATACAGGCACAGTTGTACAGCATGGAAACAGACCAGTCGGTCCAACTCATCCATGCCAACTGGATATTCTAAATTAATCTAGTCCCATTTGCCAACATTTGGCCTATATCCCTGTAGAGCCTTCCTCTTCATACACCCATCCAAATGCCTTTTAAATCTTACAGTTGTATCAACTTCCTTTGACAGCTCATTCCATACAGTCATCACCCTCTGCGTGAAAAAGTTGTCCCTTAGGTTTCTTTTATATATTTCCCCACTTACCTTGAACTCCCCTGCTCTGGGGAAGAATACCTTGGCTATTCATCCTACCCATGCCCCTCATGGATTTTATAAACTTCTATAAAGGTCACCCCTCAGCTTCTGACACTCCAGGAAAAATAGCCCCAGCATATTCAGCCTCTCCCTACAGCTCAAATCCTCTAACTCAATGGTCACAAATCTAAGTGACACCACTAAATTATCACCCAACTGGTGTTAAAATTGATATTTTAAGATCATAAAATGAGTACACAGTTTAACTTTTGGATGAATCCTTCAAAATGAAAGAAGTATCTTAACTTTAACCACAGAACGTTATTTTTCCAAAAAAAAGTGTTCCTTCTGCTAAACCTTTTGAAGGTACGGTATGTTTCAAGATGCTGTAGTTTAAATTTTATTCAGCTGCGACAGACTTGCTACTGATCCAACCCATTGAACATAATGACATGATCCTTACAAGGAATAAGGAACTTATTCTCAAAGACATGTTCTAACATGTCAGTTACAGCTAACTGGGCAATTTAGTTATGACTAGATATCCCCAAAAATATGAACCTACTGTAGTTTATTATGTGTCCATAACAGATTTTACATGAGATAAAGAAAGTTGCTCCTAACAGGTTTATGCTGTAACATTTATTCATTGCAATTGGCTCAAAAAGGAAGTTTAGTATCCTCTTTGGAACATACTGCATCTAAACAGAGCCACATAAACTGTTGGATGTCTATTTCAGTCATTCATTCATAATAAACGTATAATAGTTGAAAAACATCTAAAGAACGGCTGAAAGCTAATCTTAAATGCACTTTGCTCAAGAGTGTCCATCTTTATTTTAAGAGCACTTTTTGAGCTTTATTTTTGTATTGTAATTTGGAGTTGACAGGTTTGAGATACTTTTATGTAGAAAACCTACGTTCAGATTTTTCAATAGTCAGATAATACTTGCTGTAGTGTAGATGGGAGTTGTGCATCAGAACCCTGCAGAATCTCCAATGTACCAGACTTGGTGGGAATTGCCTTGGAAATTGAAGAATCTGTTGGGCAATTCTCCAGGCCTGGAATCCTCTGAAAATATCCATTTAAATTGAGAATTGGGATGGTTCTGCTGCAATTCAGCAAATAGTTACCCAGTAAAAAGGCAAACTATTAGAAGTCTAACCTGAAAAACTAATAAACTAAACCCCAACCCATCACACCCAACCACCACCCACTCACCCAGAACCTGACCTCTGCTCCAGGACCTGAAAATCCCATCTACCTAAAACTGACACCCCCCTCTCCCCAAGGAGTCCAATATTCCACTATCCCTCCCCATCCTTCTAAACTGCACAGCACAAATCTCAGACTTGCCTTACCTCTCTCTTTCATATGCACTACTGAAGTGGCTAGATGACATACTAGGCATTTAAAGCATAGAACATAGCAACTGACTGTGAACAAGGGAGTATTGTTTACCGTCAACCGTCCTGAACTATGATGAATGTATCAAATTTGAAGTACAGCTCCACATTTCAAAAGGAGCCTTATTTGAAACTCCCAGCAAAAATGTAGAGCTTTTCCTCAACATTAAAAAAAAAAGGCAATCTGAGTGACTGGCAATCCTTGAAAAACATTCCAGACAGACAAATAAAATCAATGAATTATAAAGTGACCATAGGCTTTTGTTAACTGTCTTATGCAAGTGCAGTAAGTTGATCGAGCTGAAGTGCCAGGAGATGTGGATACACAATAATTACACTTTGTATGCATTATAACGATACTTGGTTCTTTAGAGCAGCACTGTTGATTGTTCAGCCATCAATGTATGTAGACTGGAGTTTCTGTTCCAACAAGCTGGTTACATTGTTACTTCTACAAAGCTCCAGATTAACTGCACAAAGCCAAGTAAAATTCACCCAGACAAACAGAATCATAGAGATGTACAGCACGGAAACAGACCCTTTGGTCCAACTTGTCCATATCGATAAGATATCTGAAATTAATCTATGGAATTGTTGACGAAAACTTCAGTCAACAGTTCCAACAATGGACGAGATACATATGGAGTTAACTGCACATTTCCATCATAAACAAGTGGCAAAAACATTTGATTGAAGCATATACCTATTCCAAAAATATACAATCTTTTTCCAAAATACTTTTGAAACAGTGGAATATTCTTCAAAACTTTGCAGTTCAGTACAAGCACACAAACAATATTCTCAGTCGAAATGTTCAGATTCTAAAGAAAACACAACTTTGCCTTTGTGATCATTTGTTTCTTTTCCCCAATCTACAAAAGGAACATTAGACAATTTAAGATTTCTGTAAGCTGTACATGCTCAAAATGCTCCTAGATGTGGGTCAACTAAATAAAGTACATGTATCTTTGGGGCACATCTGGGATATAAAACACTACATTAATACTTTCTCATGAAAACTGGTGGACGAATAAAATATATTCTAAGCAGCAGAGCTTCAAAATGTTCAGTGCCTATTGTGTGAAAAGGCAAGTGCAATATTAAACTAATACTTTAAATGCATCCAAAAATCAAAACGCAAGTTGCAACTTACAGATGATTACCAAAGTACAATTTACTAAGAAGCCTTCAAGGTTTTGGTGGATAGGTGACAGTGTGGGGCAAGACACTTGGTAAGCACTTCTACTGACCAATCCCTAGGCAAGGGCTCTCAGAAAATAGATGAATAGTCAGGCCAAATGGGCCAATTTTAGTTTGGCAAGCTACAACTAGCATGCCAAAAGGATCAGAGCTGAGTCTTCAATTATTTAAGAGCTATATTGTTGACTTGGATGAAGGGACTGAAGTGTACTGTAGCCATATTTTCTATCAATACAAAAGAAGAGTTGGAAACGGAAAACAAATTCTGAAAGGGGACAAAAATAATATCTGCAAAAGGTATGCTTAGGAGAATGAATAAAAATAGCTGACAGGTGGGAATAAAAATAATAGTGGAAGATCCAAGGTTATCCAATTTAATACGAAAATTAAAGGAGCAAAATATTTAAATGGAAAGTGATTACAAAATGCTGCACTACAGTAAATGGCAAATAGCACAAAGGTAAATGGAATCTTTATTTTTATTGCAAGAGAATTAGGTGTACAATTAAGGGTTTTGATGCAACTCTACAAGAGGCCACATCTAAAGCAATGTACAATTTTGGTCTTCCTTGATCACTAGGGAGATGATAGGAGTAAACTGTTGGAGCTCTAGATTCTATTGGACTTCATTGTAGGCTCTTAAAAATAGTTAGTACAATTCTTGCTGCACTGCTTTTAATTTTCAAAAATTCCCTACATTCAGGAAAGATTCAATCTGATTGGAAAACAGCAGATGTAACAAGTTTGTTTAAAACAAAAATGACAAAAAGCAGGAAACCATATGCCAGCTGGTTTAACAATCTATTAAAGAGCAAATGTTGGATGATATTTCTGGACACTTAACTAAGTTCAAGACAATTCAGGCATGTCAAAATGATGTGGAAGGAAAATCATGTCTAACCAATTTATTGAAGTTCTCCAAAGTAGTAACGTGCACTAACAGCAAAAGCTAATGGTTAAAGGTAATAGATTGGTATGGTTGAAATAGAAGGCACAAATGGGTCTTTTTCTGCTTGACAAAACATAATGAATAGTTTGTTGCAAGGACCAGTGCTGGGGCCTCAACCTATTCTATTTTTACGTGTCTATATGTAAAAGCAACTGAAAGTGCATTTACTAAATTTGCTGATGACAGATCAATCAGAAATTAAGTTGTGAAGACAACAAAAGACTACAATAAAGGAAATAATTAGATGGGCAAATGGGAGAACAATTTGGGAAAAAGTGCTATTGTCCAACTTGGCAGAAAGAATAAAAACACATTCTAAACTGCAAGAGATTCCAAGATGCAAAAAGGATCTAGGTGACCGAATCAAATTGTAAAAGGTTAGAAAGACCGCGTCAGAGTACTGTACAAGGCTTCCTATTTGAGGAAGAATGCAAATACACTGGAAGCAATTCAGAGAACGTTTATTGAAGGATAATTGGAATGGCAGTTGGTCTTGCAATGAAAGTTGGACAGGTTAGGCTTGTATAGGCTTGACTGGCTTTGAGAGCAAGAGGCAACTTGATGAAAATGCAAGGTTGGAGGGGTCTTGGCAGGGTGGATGCAGAAAGGATGCTTCCTCCTGCAAGAAAATCTAGAACTAGTGGTCACTGTTTCACAATAAAAAAAAAGGTTGCCCAGGCAGAGAAGGCAAATTTTCTTTTGCACAAATTTGAGAGAGAGTTTCAAAGTCTTTCAATATTTTATTGATAGATTCTCCAGAATCTAAGGGTGAAAAGTTATTGGAGTATGGGCAGGATTGTGGTGTAACCAAATCATAATTTTATTGAGTTATGGAGTAAGCTTGAGGGGCTGACTCCTTTTCATATATTCCATGAGGAATATATTTGCTTTGGAAAGCAGCTCAGACCTATCAAAACTATTGATCTTATTTGTTAACCCAACACATTGAAACTGACTTCATATAAAAACGCAATTCTGAAGTGCAAGAGCTCCGATACTTTTGAAACAATATCCACTCCCCCTACTGTTTCATTCAATTATTTTAATGCACAACTTAATATCTGTCATTGCCATAATGAGTCTAATGCATGGCTTTGAGGATATATTTAAAAAATAAAAATTGATATTTTAACACTAATAATATTGAAAATTAAGCACCTGATTTGTGACAGTGGAAATAATGAGATAAGCCACTGAAGTATGAACTTGCTACATGCAGGAAATTGCTTTTAAAATGGTGGACATCCTGGGTTGCTTTGAAAGGCTGTACTGAACAAGAATTTATTATTGAAATTGTCTTAATCTCCACCCCCCCCCCCTCACCTCAATGTACAGGTAGTTCTCCTATAATGTATGTTTATTAAATGCGATTTAGCTATAACACTATCAGTGAATTGCGGACTCTTTTTAACAAAGCAAAATCTCGTTTGCTATTACACAATTCCATCCCTGGCACTGACCTGAACAGCAAAACGCAGCCTCACAATCCTGTCTGCAAAATACAAATTCAGTGTGTTCAGCTAAAACAGGAATGCAATCAGCTGTGCAAGCCTTGAAACTGGACATTGTAGTCTACATTTAAAAGGAACTTTACTTCAAGCCAGGTGAGAATCGCGTGGAGGACAGGACTTCTGCATCGGCATAACGTGGTTAGTCGGCACATGCACTTTCTGGTGGAGAGCTTCGTAAAAGGTACAAGGCGGAAGTCAAATGATTTGAGTGTTAAAAGTGTTTTATTTTAATGAAATAATACAGTAAATTTATGATTTTAAGATTCACTTAGACTGTGCTATCGTTTGTGTTAGGCTAACTATTTTTGTTTTGATTTTTACTGATATTTTTGGCGGTTCGGCCCTAACCCTGTTTTTCCCATAGACCCCATTATTTATATTGCATAATTTTTTATAACACTGTGTTGCACAGGAACGTAACTACCATTGATTTCTGGGATGATGGAGCTGTCAAACAAGTGTATTGAAACACAAGATTCTGAAAAGACTTGACAGGGCAGATGATAAAAAGAAGTTTCCTCATGTGGGGGAAATCTAGAAATATTGTGTAATTTCAAAAGAAGTGGTTGTGCCTTTAAGACTCAGATGAAGTGCAATTTCGTCCAAGGACCATAGATTTATGGATTCTTTACACAAGGGAGCTTTAGAAGGCACATCACTGAATAGCTGAGGCCAAAGCAGACAATTTGAAAATCCAAGGGTTGAAAGGAACAGATAGAAGAGTTGTGGTGAAGGTCAAGATCAGTTTGAAATCATATTCAATGGTGTAATAGGTTTTGGGAGCCCCAAAACCCCTGCCCACATTTCTCCCATTCTTATGTAAGAGGGATTAAGGATAGATTGTGGTCCTCCTGTCCTAAATAAAGAGCCACTTGTGGGGATATCTTTTTCAAAAGTACTCAAATGACAAATTCTTTAAACAGTTTCATAGCAGACACTAACCAGAAAGAATTAAAAATAAAACCAAAAAAAAACTAAAGTTGCTATTTGAGATCACTGACATTCATCTGACTATGTTACAGAAGAAATTAGGTTCAAAAATAAAATATGGAATTACTAAACTGATCACCTGCTTTCTGCAAACTGAATCAAGTTCTTAATTTTAAATTGACATAGTCCCAAAGTGTTCATTCATTCCACCTACTGGAGGACTTAGGAAATACATACAGGAACACATGCAGGGAAAAGATATTCTTAGATTCCTATTACAGGGACAAGGCAATATTAATTAAATGGTTAAATTGTAATATAACCTGGGTGTAAGTGGCAGTGAATAACAGTGCACAAGATTAGACCCTGCACACTAATGTAAGAGTGGGAGGGAGGGAGGAAGAAATGGGGAATCTTGTGGAATAACTAATATGGAAGTATTCTAGTTGAATAAATCTATTTCATGCTGCTTTAACTCATGTCTGCTCAGGACAATTTGTTTCTTTCACCTCGAAGTTGCTATGTTCTATTTAAACATGCACACAATTCATCTTCCCAACATGGGATACAAGAAAAAACCTGTTTAGCATTAAAGTCAATAGGGGAGTCAGCTTTTTAAAAAAAGTCAAGATGCATACCTTAAATATCATGATATTTAGGCTCTGATTTTGAAAATCTTAAACGAGACTTAAAGAATGAACATATAAATCTGTTGCAGGTTTTTTGAAACTATTAGCAACATAGCAGCCAACACAGCTGACTAAATACTTAAATTTCAGAAAACCTTACGCAAAAGGTTCTACATTGCCAATGGTGAAGTTCATGAATTCACTGAACAGGATGCATAAGAATGGCATTCAAATAAATAAATTAGCTAAGTAACCAAAAGACATTCCACATGAACATTCTCAGGCTAGAAAAAAAATTACACAAAGAGGAACAGAGGAGATCACTGTCGAGAACCTTGCTTCAACTAAATAATTATCAAATAGATTATCTACTTGGCGAGGTAAAGTCCTCTAAACTGCCTGTTAATGTGGTTTTGCATACTCCAGTTCTCGGTTCATTTGTTCAGTCTAGTAGCACTCCTGTCCAGTGTTCCTTGCAGAAAAGTGAGCTTGTCACCAAGTCAGGTCTCCATTTTCAGCGAGCATCCACCAACACCATCAAATGATTAACCACACAATTGCAGAAAGGGATTTGATACGGTCAATAGGATTGGCTTTCATCTTTGAAAGCTGAAAATGTGTTGCTGGTAAAGCACAGCAGGTCAGGCAGCATCCAAGGAACAGGAGAATCGACATTTCAGGCATAAGCCCTTCATCAGGAATGGCTTCCTGATGGAGGGCTTATGCCCGAAACCTCGATTCTCCTGTTCCTTGGATGCTGCCCGACCTGCTGTGCTTTACCAGCAACACATTTTCAACTCTGATCTCCAGCATCTGCAGAGCTCACTTTCTCATTTCATCTTTGAAATCAGAGACAGTGTGCACAGACCTGGCAGTGTAAATAAAGTAGATCTACTGGAGTTGTCAACCAGCAGGTCAGTTGTACATAACCAACAAATCATTGCCTGAAGCAAAAACACTGCAGAGAATAAAGATTTGCATCCCATTCTTAACCATGCAAGATTAATTATAAGTAGGTTTAGGGGTACTGTAAATCCAAGTTTATAGATTAAACCAGAAATAGAAGACAGGTAAATGAGGAGGATAGGTATTTCACAGTGGATAGATAGAATAATTAGTATGAAGTAAGGAATTAGACAAATTGTGTAAATGGAACAGTAGTACAGTTTACTTATCCAGAAGTATATTATGGCATAATAGATAAATCTGTTCCTACAATGAAAAAAAAAATCAGGAATGTATAGACCTTTGTTTCCATGCTCCAAAACAAAATAGGAAGATTTGCCATTTCCATTTCCAACATGCAGGCCAACTTAACCACATTAAGCAGAAGCACAATGGCTATACAAACATCCCAAAGAATGAATTTTAAAAGAAACAATTCATTCACAGATTGAGGGCATCGCTGGCTAGGCTAGCATCTCTAGAGGGCAGTTAAGAGTCAACCATACTGCCTTTGGGGTTGTAGTCACATGTAGGCCAGGCCAGTCCTTCCTTAATGGAAACTAGTGAACCAGTTGAGTTTTTCCGACAATCAACAAAAGCTTCATGATCATCATCAGACTCAATGCCAGAAATTTACTAAATTCATATTCCACCAACTGCTATGGCGAAATTTAAAAACTTGGGTCCCCTGAACATTACCTGGGTCTCTGCAATAACAGTCCAGTGACAATACCACTAAGCCATCACCTCTCCATGAAATGTTCACAGTTTCACAAGGATGTCTGCAAGTGAGATCTGAAGATGACAGATATGATCACTGACAAATAGGTGACAGCTGCTAATGGCTGTAACCTCTGTTGACTGGACGTTGGAAGAGGAGCACAAAAATGAAAAGCTCATATGGCCTCTAATGGAGGGTCTAGCGAATAGTGCACATTCTTAACTGTCCTCTTCCTCTGCAGCAAGTTAGAGACTGCCAGGCCAGAGTGGAACTCCTCACACACACACAAGATGTTTAAGAATTGACCATCACGGATCAAACCTGCATCTTAAGACAGAGGCTGTAATATAGACAATGAAATAGCCAAGACTTACAAAACAACCAATTTAGTTTTCTGTGTTACAATTTTATCTTTACTAAATTTTCATGATATTAAAAGCAAGCAAACACAAAGTTAAACTTCGGATCAAAATGCAATCAAGTGACTGAAAGCAGATCATTGAAACTGATCACAATTAAATTTATTTGCAACAGCATCAGTGGAAGTAACTCAACCATCAATTAAAATAGGCCAAAAGTATATTTTAATACAAAATGGAATCAATTGTGAACAGCACTGGTTAGTATTATTAACTGACTCAACACCATTTAAAAAGTGCATTGCTGGGAAAAGAAATATTGAAGTTTCTCCCATTGAACTCATCAGGGCAATTCAAAAGAATACGAATTCAAGGGCATAATTAACACTTGTATGAGAAAACAGCTATGATTGGTTGCCAAGTGGATACCTGACCTATAGAGGTATTGCCATGGAGAATGCAGCCATTATTGCTGATTAATAATTAACCTCCAGACTTTGTTTAACTTTTAAACCAGGGCATTCTGCTGAGAAATAAGCCAGCCAATGGCTGTCACCTATTTTGTTTCATTGAAGCAGGTAAGTGCACACTATTTTGGCAGAGAACAGGATCTTGTACACTGCACTGCAAGCCATACCAACAATCCTAAATTGAATGTGCAAGGAAAAATGCTGACATTCAGGACTGCCAGCATTTGCTGGACAATCCCATCTACAATAGGACAGTGTTACTAGTTTTGTAAGCATGGACTGAATGGGAATAATCAATACCTTGCTTGCTTCAAAAACAACCAAAGGGATATGCTGTTTGATCTGAGCTCATATACGTGCTGAACAAGAACACCTGGCACCTGTTTCAACTCAGTAAACCAGGCTGCAGCTATTCACAAACAGCCTCTTATGGGGCAGTGATAGTGTCCCTACCCAGAACCAGGAGGTGCAGGACCTACCTACTCCACAGGGGTGTAATAATGTCTTTGAACAGGTTGATTAGAAAATATAACCTGGGGAAGTCAGCCAGTTTGCTTTAAAATTTAAACAAAGTCTGGCACTTAACCATCAAGTAGTACTACTTGATGCATTCTCCATGGCAATACCTCCACTGGTGTCCACCTGCTAACCAACCCGCTCTCTCCTCATACAGATAAACATGGCAAGAATACTAATTTTAAGGGGAAAACCAAACTGTTTTGAGTGTGCAAGGCAAAAAGCTTCCACAGCAGGACATCTGTCCGCTCCACGCTTGCAGCAATGCGCCGGCACCTAACCTCTCTACAGTCTGCCCTGCCGCAGCTGAGGGCCACACTCTCTCAGTATTGCAAAGGACCCACTCTGTACTACATCCTCAGGAGAATCCATACTCTCAACAAACAGTATTTCAATTCCATCTCAAACATCAAAAACTGTAAGTACAACAAACTTTTATCCACCCACCTCCATAACCAGCGCTCCTCAAACATTCCAGAAGATTCCCCTGGCCTCGGAAACACCATTAGCCATGCGGCTGATGCAGCTACCACCACGACGCTGATTGATGATGTCACTTCTGCCCCCATCATGGCCACTCCCACAGCCACTTCCGCCCCTCACATCAATGCTGATGCCACAAGCTCAGTGACTTCCACCACCCCTACTGCCGTGTCTGCCACCACGTCCGACCCTACCAGCGCCACTCACCTGCATTCTGCTGACACGTTCCCCACAGACCCCACTGTCACTATTCCCACCCCCCAGAACCCCGAGGGGAACACTACCCCTGCTCATGACTCTACCCCCATTCCCCCCACCATCACACCCACTCCAGGTACTGGCTCCGACCCCACTCCCAGCTC
>NC_057718.1:33191939-33224265 GCF_004010195.1 Chiloscyllium plagiosum | reverse complement strand
ATGAAGGGCTTTTGCCCGAAACGTCAATTTTGCTGCTCGTTGGATGCTGCCTGAATTGCTGTGCTCTTCCAGCACCACTGATCCAGAATCTGGTTTCCAGCATCTGCAGTCATTGTTTTTACCACCTGTCAGCAATACTCAAGTTATACACTATCGAACAATTTATTTAAATCTAATCAACAGCTGATAATTCAACTCAGCGATGCTTTGTGTATTCAAATTACACTCTGGAAGTGCACCTACAAATCAGTATTTGTACAAACAGTAATGTTTCAGGAGTTAGTTCTTACCTTGAAAAAAACCTGCCACCAAATATTCTAAATTCAGAATCAGTCATCATTTTCAAGTAAAATCTATCGAATGTACTAGTGACAAGAACATATCTGGGGTCAAGGGTACTTGATCAGTCCAAAGAATAAGGAACTAGATTTCTGCAACAGAAGGTTGTAATTGTATTTTGATCCTGCTTAACTGTACTGATATTCTAAAGGTCCTTTATTATCTCTTTACCAATGGATTCCAGCATTTTCCCAATGCCAGACATTAAGAATCTGACCTATAATGGTTAAATTTAGGAAAACCTCAACTCAGAGACAGTGTCAATTTTGAGGACTCTCATGGAAGCTTTCCTCCAAGAGCCCTGGCAACTTTTGTCATGCAATACATTCACTTCATTTAGTGTGCACCATGGCCACAATCTTGTGTTCAGCAGTGCTAGAATTGCTCACTGTTACTGAGGCATTACAATGTTCAAGCCATGGGCACCTGATAGAAACCCAATTTCACACCACTTCAAATTCTGCCAACCTGATTTGGAGCAGCTGAACAGGTCAGTTTGGTATCCACAGCCTGGGGAATATACTCCAATGCCGCAAGAAGGATCAGTGATTTCAAGTACTACAGTCTTCTCTCTGCTACCTCACACCTCACCGTAACTCTGCCATTGCACCTATGTCCCACCAAGGCTCATGGTCTATTATCCACAATATTGCATGCAGCATCTTCCCTCAATGGCTCTCATGTACGCCATCCCTCCAAACTGCTACCAATTTATGCCCTCTCCACTTCGTACTTAATCATTATGTTCCCTCAGTGGTCAGTTGGGGGACTAGCCTGTCATTATAGTCCTCCTTGATCTGACAGAGGACCGCCCCCTTTGGAGTCTGAAAACATTGTCATTTGGTTGAAGCTCACAGCGCCAGGACCCGGGTTCAATTCCAGGCTATGGTGACAGTGTAGGTTCCGTCTAGGTTCTTTGGTTTCCTTCCACCATCCAAAGATGTGCAGGTTAGGTTGATTAGAGTTGAAAAGTATTGTGCTGGAAAAGCAGAGCCGGTGAGGCAGCATCCGAGGAGCAAGAGAGTCGACATTTTGAGCATGAGCTCTTCATTAGGAAGTTAAGGTGAGGTGCGAGGTAGCAGAGAGAAGACGGGAGCACTTGAAATTGTGATCCTTCTTGCAGCATTGGAGTATATTTCCCAGGCTGTGGATACCAAACTGACTTGTGCAGCTACTTCAAGCCAGGCTAGCAGAATTTGAAGTGGCGTGCCACTGGGTTTCAAGCTCATGCTCAAAACGTCGACTCTCCTGCTCCTCAGATGCTGCCTGACTGGCTGTGCTTTTCCAGCACCACACTTTTCAACTTTGATCTCCAGCATCTGCAGTTCTCGCTTTCTCTGCAGGTTGATTAGCCAAGCTAAATTGTCGTGGTGCTCAGAAGAACGCAGACTAGGTGGATTAGCCATGGTGATTGGGCGGTTATGGAGATAGGGTGGTTGGGGTTGGAGACTGGGTGGGATGCTTTTCAAAAGAATTGGTGCAGATTTGATGTGCTGAATGGCCTCTTTCTGCACGTAGGGATTCTATGATCCCCTGGTTAGTCAAGAATCTACCTATACATCGAAGGGGTTAACAATTCAGCCTCCACAAAAAACTCTAGGGGGAGCATTCCAACAGCTGGTGAATCTCAGTATTCACTTCATTTCAGTCTTGAATAGGTGAATCCTTACATGTAAACAATATCCCTGGTTCTATCCGACAGTAAGCACCAACTTGTCATGTCCCTCAGGATCTTATGTTCGATAAGATCATTTCATATTTCTAAACAACAGATACAGGCCCAACCTGCCCAACCTTTCCTCACAAGATAAACCTCCCCTGCAAAATCCAGGTATCGTATGTGTTAATCTTCTGAATTGTTTCTACTGTATCTACCTTACTTTATTAAGTAAGGTCACAAATTGTAAACAGTACTCCAAATATAGCATCAATACTCTATACCACTGTAGCAGAATACCTTCTCTACATTAATATTCTATTCCTCTCTTAATAAGCAACATTCTGGTCCCCCCATACCTCAGTTAGATTCAGAAGTCTGCAGCACAGAAACGTCCATTAGATTCTTGCTTTTGACAGAGACTTAACTATTCTCATCCCATTTTTCAGCATTTGTCTCATTGCCTTGTGTGCCTTGGTATTTGCAAGTGTACATTTAAATACTTAAATGATTGAGAGTTTCTAACTATACCAACCGTGGCACAGTGGTTAGCACTGTTGCCTCACAGCGCCAGAGACCCGGGTTCAATTCCCACCTCAGGCAACTGACTGTGTGGAGTTTGCACATTCTCCCAGTGTCTGCGTGGGTTTCCTCCTGGTGCTCCGGTTTCCTCCCACAGCCCAAAAATGCGCAGGTCAGGTGAACTGGCCATGCTAAATTGCCCATAGTGTTAGGTGCAGGGGTAAATGTAGGGGAATGGGTCTGGGTGGGTTGCGCTTCGGCGAGTCGGTGTGGACTTGTTGGGCCGAAGGGCCTGTTTCCACACTAAATTAAGTAATCTAATCTAATCTTACAGGCAGCATATTCCAGATTTTTCACCCAAACAGTAGTGGGAATAAATGCTTTCTCACTCTCCTCTAAACCGCCTGGCTTTATTTTAAATCTACTTCCACTGAGGGGAAACATTCCTTCCTGGCCATCTTATCTATGCCCCTCAAACTTTATCCATCACAACCATTTTCCCCTCTCCCTCCACAAGAAAGACAAACCACAATTAATCTAATCTCGTATTTAAATAATATTTAATAATTTCTCTTCTTCCTTCCAAGTGGATCAGTTCATACTTTCCCCACATTTTATCCAACTGCCACATTTGGCCCAACTCAATTAAAAAAGTTAACCAAATATATTCAGTCCCTTCATCTAACTCATTGTTGTAATTTGTAAATAACTGAAAGAAACTGGTCCAGGCAACGCAACCTTTTCAATTTAACAGAACTTGAGATAGCTATTCTTTGTGTTTGCCATTATAAATTCCCTTGGAAGAGTCCACTTGCCAACTGATTAACACCTTCCTTATGCAGTTAAAATGGTTACTATTTGAAATTTGCTAATCTTGTTTCCATCCTGATGAATAAAGACGAAAAGTTTGATTAAGAAAAATCTATTTTCAACAATAGCTGTAGAAGATATTTGATCTAGCCAATTCAAAATTTTAAATACTTCAAAATATATGAAATTACTGATTAAGCTCTTCCAGGAGGTCCCCAGCAGCATATATGTGATATCAAGAAATGGCTAGCGGCACTGAATACTGCAAAGGCTATGGGCCCTGACAACATTCTGGCATTCACACTAAAAACCTTCAGAACTTGGCATGCCTCTAGCCAAGCTGTTCCAGTACAACTACACACACTGACATCTACCTGACAAAGTAGAAACATGTCCAGGCATGTTCTGTAAACAGAAAGGCAGGACAAATTTAATCTGAGAAAGTGATGACTGTAAATGTGTGGTGCTGGTAAAACACAGGTCAGGCAGCATCTGAGAAGCAGGAGAATTGATGTTTTGGGAATAAGCCCTTCATCAGGAATGAGGCTTGTGGGTGAGAGATAAATGGGGGGGGGGGGGGGGGGGTTAGCTAGGGAATAGCTGGGTAGATAGGTGGATGAAGTGGAGGGAAGGTGATAGATCAGAAAGGGGAGTGATGGACAGTTCCAGAGGGTGGTGCTGAGTTGGAGTCTTGGGACTGGGATACTGGGGAGGGAGATGATGAAGCTGTTGAAATCCACACTTATCCTGTGTGGTTGCAGGGTCCCAAGGCAGAATAGGAGGCTTTCCTCCTCCAGGTAGTAGCAGTTTGGCGATGGAGGCGGCCCAGGACCTGCATGTCCTTGCCAGATTGGAACAGCGAGTTGAAGTGTTCAGCCATGGGGTGGTGGAGTTGATGGGTGTCCCAGAGATGTTCTCTGAAATAATCCAGAAGGCGGCATCTTGTCTCCCCAATGTAGAGGAGACCACACTAGGTGCAATGGATGCAGTAGATGACGTTGGTAGAATTACAGGTGAATTTCTGACAGATGTAGAAGGATCCCTTGGACGAAGGTGAAGGGAGTGGTGTGGGTGCAGGCTTTACACTTCCTGCGGTGGCAGGGAAAGGTGCCAGGAGTGGGTGTGGGCTGGTGGGGGGATTTGAACCTGACGAGGGAGTCACGGAGAGAAAGGTCTTTTCGGAACACTGATAGGGATGGGGAGGGAAAGATATCTCTGATGGTGGTGTCTGTTTGGGAGGTGGCGGAAGTGGTGGAGGATGATACGGTGTATGCAGAGGTTAGTGGGGTGGAAGGTGAGGACTGTGGGGTTCTGTCCTTGTTGCGTTGGGAGGGGTGGTGAGTGGGGTGTAATCTAATCTAACCAATTACTGCCCTATCTACTCAGTCTACTCTTGATCACTGGAGGTGATGGAAGTTGTCATAAACAATGCTATCTAGCAGCACTGGCTCAGCAGACAAGAAACATTTATATCACATAAGTTGGGAGGGTAGAGGAGGGGTGGAAGAGAAAGAGAAGCGCAATGATCAAAAATAAATCCAGCCATCACCAAATCCTCTACCATCAATATCCTGGAGATATCAACCAGAAACTGAACTAGCCAAATAAATATTGCCGTTACTAAACAGGTCAGGGGCTAAGAAACCCATAGCATAGAATTCACCTCCTGACTCCCCAAAGCCAATCTATGGTACAAAACGCATGTCACGAGCGTGATGGAATACTCCCCATTGCTCGCAATAAATGTAGTTCCAACAACATTCAAGCAGCTTAACACCATTCAGGACAAAGCAGCCAATTTGACTGCTTGAGGATGCATTGCCATCCATTCCCTCCACCAACTGATGCTCAGAAGCAGCTAGGTGTACCATCTACAAGATGCAGAGCAGAAATTCACCAAGGCTCCTTCGGCTGCCCTTTCCACACCCACCAGCTAAAAGGACAGCCGCAGATATATGGGAACAGCACCACTTGCAAGCACCCTCTAAGCAACTCATCAGCTTGATTTGAAGATGTACTGCTGTTCCTTTGGCGTAGCTGGGTCAACATCCTGGAACAACTCCCATAAACACATTGTAAACCACTTCATTTAAATAAACCCACAACGTTACAACGTGGCAGCTCACCACCTTCTCAAGGACATCTCGGGATGCACGAAAGGTGCTGGCCTAGCTAGTGATACCCATGTCCCATGAATGATTAAGTAAAAATAGGATATCATATTCATATTTTTTAAAAATTAAGTTTTTAAATATTAAGATTTTGTAATGTACTCAATTGTACTAAAATTGAGATATCACGTCATCTTATGATCTGTAGTACACAATTTATATAAAAAGTCAAGCCCAAGCAGTTTCTTGGGAACACAAAAAACAGGGACAGTGCAGTGTTTGACACAGGCCTTCAACTTCTAGGACCTGGTTTACATCTGACCACCGCAACCTCTCCACCTATAATAAAGATCGCTGTCAATTTTGCTGCCTGGAAAGGCCATTTAGACAAGCTTAAAGAAAATGAAGTAAGAGGAGAAGAATAAAATTAACAATGCAGTTATCCATTCTTGGAGAGGTGATAGAGATGAGGGGAAAGGATTGCGGATACTTGGCGTTCCATTTCCCAAAAATGCTATTGTTTGCAGTCGTCTTAAAAACACATGGTCAAAAAGAAAAAAAGTTTAGAAACAGCATCAAGAACCAATTTATTTTAGAACAAAATCAAATGTTTCAATGTTCTTGTACAAAAAAAGTCTTCTGTTTTAAAATAACAAAAAACAGAAGAATTTTCCCATACATTCAAGTTAATAGCTTTACATCCTACTTTTAAACTAGCAAGGAAAGAAAAGTGATGATACCTGCTGCACAAGTGCAGACCTATTTACTTCCTGACAATCTTTATTGTTCACTCATTTCCTTCCAGACTCATGACTGCTTCCATTAGAAGGACAAAGGCAACAGATACATGGGAATATCACAATCATCCTGACTGGCAAAGAAATCACTGTTCCTGCAATACCTATGGTTCAAAATCCTGGGACTTCCTTCCCAGGTGGCATTGTAGATCTATGGACTGCAGCAGTTTAAGAATACAGCCCACCATCACCTGCTCAAATGAGAATCGAGGAATGGGCAATAAATGCTGGCTCAGCCAGAAATACCCACACTCCATGAGCATTACTTTAAAAAAAATAGCATTGGTTTCTTTCAAATCTATGCAAATTCACTTTGATAATAATTTCTCACTCAACAAAAGATCTATTCCAAATTTTGCTATACTGAAATGATACTGAGCATATTAAACAGTAATTTCAAAACACTGAACCAGCTCATTCTACAAAGCTTGTGTGTTGCCAAAAATCAAAGACCTTATGTTTTTATCAGCACACACAGTACAATGTGGGTGGGACAGAATTATGTTTTTCAATTCTGAATTGTTACTGAAATTGATGAAACAGTCAGCAAAGCCGGGAAATGTGCTTAGAATAGATAGCTCCAGTGTGGAGCCAGATCAGGCACAATAGATTAAGTCTCCTTTACGGAAATTTCTATGTTATGATTTTGTAGAACAGTATCAGTGTTGTTTCTGGAAACAACTAACTGCTATATAATTTGTCACTGAAGGAATGGAATCAAATGTTTGTTAAAAAAAACCTGGAGTGTCATTCTAGAAATACAGCAATCCAACGTTTTAAGAATATTTCAGTCCATTCCTTCAGTGAGCAGCCACAGATTTGTGGACTCCAGAAATGTGCACAGAGGGACGTGACTGCACAGGAGAGGGTGCGGATAAGATTTACCAGGATGTTGCCAGGGCTGGAGTGTTTCAGTTGTGAAGAGAGATTAGATAGGCTGGAATTATTTTCTTCAGAGCAGAGGAGATTAAAGGGGAACATGATTAAGATGTCTAAAATTATGAGGGCACAGATAGGGGAGGCAGGAAGAAATCCATCCTCTTGATGGAGGCATCAAAGACCTACAGGCAGAGATTTAAAGGCACAAGTAGATAACAGAAGGTTTAGAGGAGATGAGAAGGGAAAGAAAACAAAGTTGCACCCATAGTATTGGGAATCTGAAACTCTCTGCCTGCCTGCAAGGCTGGTAGAAGCAGAAACCCTTAGGATATTTAAGTAACATTTAGATGTGAACTTGTGATGCCAAAGGCGTCTAAAAGCTATTGACTAAGTCTTGGAAAATGGTTTAGAATAATTCAGCGGTTGGTTTTGACTGAGACATAATTGTTTCAAAGGACCTTTTCCTTCTGCTGTAGAGCTCCAGGACTGACTCCATAATACGCACTTAACCCTCATTCTTAAGGAGCACTTGCACTTTTGAAAAGTTCTCTCAATATAAAGTTCTTTCATTATTGGTTTCCAGTGATCAATTCCTGACATTACACAACAGGTGAATTTCTGAACCATGAGAGTGCAATTTGAGTGGCATTGGTAAGCAGAACTCCCTTAAGCTTCTGAGAACATTTAATCCTTTGGTCAGAAAATATGCTGGTCTGTTGCATGCTTTCTGGACCCATCAACATGTCTCCATTTGTACAGAAGAAACAGTGCATGAATGATACCTGAAGAGAGCCATTTCCCAGTTCTATACAAATTTCCTTGTTTCTCTAAAATTAATACAAGATATGTCATATCCCTGCAGAGGCCCTTCAAGTTCATGGTTGAACTGATTAGGTCCATTTTCTGGACACAAGCATAATCAGATATTTGAGGAATCAGTTAGTTAATTATACCTAGGTCAGCACTAGCTCAATTGAAGCAATCTATTTTAATCCCCTCATCCTACCCTCTCCAAATATCTACACAATTTCATTTTAATTTTCAAGTTGCATCTGCCAAAGCTGCTTGCAAGGAAGTATAAATCTGACTTGCCCCTTGAAGTGATAATACTAACACATTTCAACTGTCAAACTATTAGCACATTTGGACTTTCTACCTCTCGGTCGTGGTTCAGTGACAGTGACAATGTCACTGGACGATTAACCTAGAACCTCAAGCTAATGTGCTGGGGATATGATTTCAATCCCACAACAAATAGTAAACCTCAAATTCAATACAAATTCTGGAACAAAGTGTTTGGGGAAGGAAATCTGCCATCTGACTTCTGATCTAACATGTCATTATGGATCCACAGCAATATGGTTGACTCTTAACTTTCTGGGCAATTAGGGATGGGCAATAAATGCTAACCTAGTGAGCAGCACCCACAGTTCATGAATTAATTGTTAAAAAGTTAAGATCAAATGCAATGCTGGCCCCACTTTTCAGGGGGAAAACATGCTGATGTGAAAGCCAAAAAAGGGACCAAGCACATTTTTTGGCTGACAATGGAAGCTTCTGTTAAAAAAAAGTCAGGAAAAATGAAAAGTTGTTCCATTATGCTGCAGTGGAACAGGTAACAAGTGAAACAGAATTCCACAGAATCGCATGGCAGGAGACTTAAAGGGCAAACCATTGCAATTGCTACAAAGGTCAAGGAAAAGAAGAAAAGGATTAAAAAGGTTACTGTAACAGAGACTGCTGTCAACATAGCTAAAGTCAAGTGAATCATCATGAAACTGTTCAGAGTAATGCACAGCTGAGAAATTCCATATTCCAAGATCATACAAAGGAAAAGATGAGAGAAGAAATGAAATTGGTGATTTTTTTTTTTAAATACATATGTTTGATGCTAACAGCAATTCTACAAAGGAGGTACAATGCTGCTAGAGAAATAGGAATTAAGTTAAACATGGCAATTGAGAAATGTGATTGGAAGACAAACAAGTTATAGCAACCGCACAGGCAGTCACAGGGTCATAGCATAGGTCATAAAAAGGTCTCTGTGTGTACAGGGGCGGTCTTGTAGTAAATTCCCCTTAGCCAGAAAGTCTGGGCTCAAGTTATACCGCCATGGGAGGTACATGTCGGAACGTCTCCAAACAGATTAAATTATTGTTAATCAAATAACAGACAACACACACTTCAAAGTCCTTCCCCTTGAGAAAAAAATGGCAACATTCTAACAAACTGTAAGCAGACCAGGTACTAACAGTTTCTGAAATGATGTGTTTACACGGAACAAATTAGAAGTCAAACCAACATTATTACTGGATACTTGAGAATGAATTTAGGGATTCTTCAAGTGCATGCCTTTTCTTCAAAAAGGCAAAATATATCTTTGAACATGCTCATTTCCATTTAACATTCCCACAATATAGCAAAAGGTAGCACTTATGGAGCTGAAAGGCCCATAAAACATTTCTTAAAGCAAGATGGATTATACGATGAACGCTTTATTGGATTAAAGGCAAATTATTTTTTACTGCAATTCTGTTGTTGATATCACCCTTGATTAAAAAATCTTCCTTGCAAGAAACTGGGATTTTTGTTCCATCACATGGAATATTAAATTCTTCTGCAAAATGCAATACTTTTATGTCTAAACAATAGAAATTACCTCCATAAATGAAAAACTCTTTAGAAGCTCATGTTATTTACCAAGTGTCCAGAGTCAATTACACCTGCAGATATAAACTCGCTTTCTCTGCATCAAGTGCTACATTTAGCTCAGCTTAGAAAGACTGCAGAACAGATGACCTTTGACAACCACAGACTGCGGTAATAGATTTTTCTTCACTGAGTGGACAGTCAAGCTTGTTTAAAGGAGTACTGTAAATGAACAGAACAGCATAACATAGCACAACATAGAAGGAAGTCACTCAGCCCATCAAGCTTGCATCCGCTATTTGAGAGAACAAAACGATTAGGTCCAACTCCTTCGCCTTCTACCAGAAGGGCTGCAATTTCCCACTACCAACCATCACCCACCCACCTTCCCCCATCCCCAAACCCTTCAAAATATTAATCCCGCTCCATTTCAAAAGTCATTACAGGAAGTTTCCAGTGTCATTTCAGTTAGTGAATTCCAAATTTGGACACCTCCGTGGCTCAGTGGTTAGCACTGCTACCTCAGTTCCAGTTACCCAGGTTCAATTCCAAACTCAGGTGACTGTGTGTGGAGTTTGCACATTCTTCCAGTGTCTGTGTGGGCTGTCTCTGGGTGCTCCAGTTTCCTCCCACAATCTAAAGATGTGTATGTTAGGTGAACTGGCCATGCGAAATTGCCCACTGTGTTCTGGGATGTGTAGGTTAGGTGCATTAGTCAGGGGTAAATATAGGATAATAGAGTAGGGGAATGGGTCTGGGTGGGTTACTCTCCAGAGGATCGGTGTGGTCTTGGAGTGAAGGGCCTGTTTCCACACCATAGTGATTGTATGATCTATGAAATTCCAAGCACACACATTAGATTTTCCTCATGTCTCCCGATTCTTTGACCAAATCACCTTAAAGAACAGTGCCCTCTAGCTATTAATTCTTCACCCACCAGAAACAAATTTGGTTTCCCTCCTTTAAACCCATTCGTGAGTGAACACCTCAATCAAGTCTCCTTAGCCTTCTCTGCTCTGTAAATATATGGCTTACTTATAAATATATGGCTGGCTGCGAGTGTAAATATACTCGGCATTCGGAAGCCTTTGGGGATGCTCCGTTATGCGCGCGCGCAGAAGGAGGTCACGTGGTACTCCGTTTCGCGGGCAAAACAGGGTCACGTGGGGTCGGACATCCAGGAACGCAAGGAGGCGGAGAATAGAGTCAGATCAACAGCCAATCAGAAGACAATCCCACCTCAGTGATTGCATGACGTTTTTTATTATATAAAAAGACTGGGTCAGGGACAGAAAGGTGTGGTACTTTCTGAACTGACACACCATATAGTGTGTCATGGACAGAAAGGTCTAGACCCAGAGCTCTGTATGCTTTATCCACTTACTGCTAAAATAAACTAAAAGTGTGAGACCGAATATCTTCTCCTATTGCTTCATTTAAAGAACATACAGGACTTGGCTCACACATAGAACAACGTAAGTTGGTAGATTGAGCCAAAGTCCGACAGCTCCTAGGAAAAGAATTACAGCTCCACTGGTCTGCTCATTTCAAGTGGAATATCCTACCTGGAATCTTTATTAATTTTTTTTCAGTACCCTCTTGTCTTGCCTTCACGTCCTTCCCAACATGCAGAGGTCAAAATCAAACAAAACTCCTACTTGGAGGAAAAAGACAAAAGTTTCATACGGGTTTTGCACTGTTTCCAACATCTGCACTAGTATGCCTCAATTTACAAAGTCCAGGATTGCAAACATGTTTTGGTACTTTTGTTAACCTGTCCCCTAGCTTCTTTGAAATAAAGGCCACATTTATTAACATGCAGGTGCATGTGCAGTAGCTGCAAAAATCAGAAGTAAAATAACAGTTATCACCTTAACAACTAAAAATAAAATTATATGGTTGAAAAAAACTTGAATTTTTTTTAAAAATTCAAATCTGCTTCATTACGGAGCACTTGCACACACTACATGAAAATGGGAGTGACCATGCACAGTCAGAATTTAATCAGATCATTGGTGTCAGCAGACAGGCATTTGGTTTTAAAGATAAACATCTGCAGCCCATAGCTTATATTATCTCAGTTTTCCTTGCCTCACCTTCTATAAAAAATTTACCTACTTCTGCCAAACTTCCCACAAATATAAAAAACTTAAATAAAAAAACTTCTCAGATCCCGGACCAAATTGCCAACTTTACGCTATGATCAAGAGCAGCTGTGTTATGGACTGTCTGAAATGACTGCTCCTGTTCTAGTCCATCACACTCCCTTAGACTCAACACTGCACTCTAGTACTCATTCACAGCTTTTCAGACCAGGTGCGTCTGGGATTTCCATTATCTCTAAATCTTGCTCAGTTCTATCAAGCTCATAGGTTTCGAACTCCTACTCTGACAGCTGCTCTAAAGTATGAACGTTTGCAGAGATCTTCCAAGCCCCTCACGGTTTCCAACATAATAGCCTATTCACTTTAACAGCTCTCCAGGACTACTTCCATCCCTTGGCTGCTTACTAATTTCTACAACTTATTTTTGAGTTTGTTCTGACAGAAACAGAAGCAAACTGCTTGATTACTTCTCTGTGACAGCTATAGATCAGCAGTCCTAAAATGGAGTTTGCCTGTTTGTCTTTTTCAAATGGTGACCAACACTTGTCCTGCTGAAGCCTTTGATATAAGCCTGCTTCAATCACACAGTGCAGAATTGAATGCTGCCACCTAGCAACTTGTTTGTTCTGCACAATGTCACATTTCAGCATTTTGGTCAAATGGATTTCATATACTAATGATAAAAACAAAGCCAACAACATGAAATCTGACGAGCCTGACCTAAATTTAAGATCAAATGCTTTTGTGTAGATTGCCCACTTCAAAAGTTTGATGATTAATGGATAGAAAAAGGTCAACATGGCTATATGAAGTGCAATGCCATAAGACCACAAAGTAAAAGAAGGAGTCAGCTATTTGACACCTCAAGTCTGGCCCGCTATTCAACAAGATCATGGCCGATTTGCCCCAGGTGTCAACTCCTCTTTTCAACCTCTTTAGATGCTTTAATCTAATCTCCACAACTTTCTGGAATGGAGAATTCATGACATTAACCAATGTACGGGAGAAGAAATTCTTTTGCATTGCAGAATAAAATGAGGCATCCCCTTATTCTATACCTGTACCCCCTAGTTCAAGATTCCCACTCTCGTGGAAACACCTTCTCAGTATCCAGCCTATCAAGCCCCCACAGAATCTACGTTTCAATAAGATCACCTTTCTTCAAACAATAAGAACCCTAACCCATTTAGCCTAGTGAATCATCTTTTTGAAAAAGCTCTAAAGTCAGTATATTCATTCTTAAATATGGGATGGAAACTGTATACCATACTTCAGGTGCAGCCCCAAAACCCTGTATGGTTGTAACAATTATTCCCTATTCTTAAATTTCAACCAGCAAAAGGTAAAAATCCCATTTGCTTCATTGGTTACTTGCTGCACTAGTATTCTGCCCTTACAATTCAGGCAGAACACCCAGATCTGCTGCACTGCATTTTTCTGGTGCCTCTCTCCATTTAAAATGATAGTCTAGCTTTGACTCATCCAAGTGAAATGCATGATCTCACACTTTCTTGCATTAAAATGACATCTGCCAATTTTTTGCCCATTCATCAACCCATCTATATTCCCTTGTGGTTCTTGTGTCATCACAATATACCCTCCCATCTATTTTTGTCTTATCAAAAGTTGCATATACTACATTTTGCCCCCTCCAAGTCATTAACATTGGATAGCAAATAATAGAGACTCCAGGATTGATTCTTGTGACATTCCAGTAAGGCCTTCCAACCAATCTTGATTTGGTCTTGTGTTAAGCACTCCTTAATTCTCGTTTATACATTACACCAATATCCTGGGAACTCTTATCGAGCGCAATAGCCTTTTTGGCACCTGCTGATTACTAAATAACTTCCCAACACACAAACAAGTCACTAGTTGTCAGACAAATCTTTAATTGGCACCACTTTGGATGCCTTACTTTTTGACCAGATGCTCCCTGGATTACCTGTTAACCACAGGGGGTTCATCCTCACATTCTTTCCGATTGCAATTTTTTTTGCTCAGCATTGTGAAACATTTGCTTAAAAATGTCTGCCACTTCTGATTAAGTAACTTTCCACTCAGTAGTTGCCCACATTTAATTTCAGGATTAAAATGATTAAATGAAACCCCACCTTCAGACTATTGCAGACTTGCATGCTTAAAGTTTAACATTTTTCTATATAAACCAATTATCTTTTAATGTCGAGGGCAATGAAATTAAAAAAAGACAGCAACCTACCAAGGTCAGTTTGCTAGTAACATCAAAAAAATTCAAGATGGGACCACAAGTGAACCTCTGCTGCCTCATTATGCCAGTTAAAAAGCTTTAAAATTTAACACAATATTGAAACATGAGTTTTAACCCCATATCCAATCCAAGACTGCAGAATCCAATGCACAACCTTACAACACAAGTTGAGATGCTCTCCATCATGGAGCACACAAATATCAGTATACAGCTTTTGGTAAGCAACTGCATTCACACTATGAAAACTGCTTCTCAAGTGATACTTTTGGTGGAAAACAAACCTTCAGGAGAACTAATTCCTTGGCAGATTAGATATTCTACTGCTGTTGGTGCACTCAAGAGTGATGTGCACCTAATCAAAAATAAAGCATAGAATTCCTACACAGGATCCCTACAGTATGGAAACAGGCCCTTTGGTCCAACAAGTCCACACTGGCCCTCTGAAGAGTAACCCACTCAGATCCATTCTTCGACCATATTATCCTATATTGACCCCTCACTAGTGCACCTAACCTACACATCACTGAACAATATGGGCAGTTTAGCATGGCCAATTCACCTAAACTGAAAATCTTTGGAATGTGGGAGGAAACCAGAGCACCCAGACAAAACCTACGCAGATACGGGGAGAATATCTGTGTGGAGTTTGCACAGCCACGAGAGGCTGAAATCAAACCCAGGTCCCTGGTGCTGTGAAGCAACAGTGCTAACCACTGAGCCACTGTGCCACCCAAAGCAGTTTTGCAAGTCTTGTGAATACTCAGATTCTCCACCTTGTGAAATATCAGAACTATCCTAGTTCTACCATCTTGGCTATGCAATTTTTCCTGTTATCCACAAATGCTACCTATGAAAGAAAATTAAAGTAGCAACTTCGCAAAAGACTTTCGCCCATCAGCTAACCAGACATGAAGTTCCAAGGATTCAAACATTCCCTGATGAGTGTATTCTGTCTCCATATACCTAGTTGGTTTTACTCTTGCTGAATGGGGGACCTATTTTGTACTTGGAGAAAAACAATTTTACACAGCTACCCATGTTAACTTGTGTCAAGAACCTTATAGAGCTTTCCCCAAGGTTCTGGCAGAAACTCTTTGAAGATGTTAAATGAAACATAAGTATTTGACCAAAATAAGACAATAACTGCAGATGCTGGAGATCTGAAAACAAAAACTGAAGAAGTTGGATAAACTCAGCAGGTCAGTTTTCTCTGCATAGATGTTGCAAGACCTGCTGAATTTCTCTGCAATTCAGTTTGCTTGAAATATTTGAGCAAGATATCTGGACAGTGCACTTAAGAGTAGCTGACTACAAATTCAGTCCTTTTATTTCTTCACTTTGATGAACCATTTTAAAATATGAAATTTATAAACTTAATTTGGGATTTTATTTCCAAATTTACTCATGGTGTTCAATTTTGCTACCTAGTGCCAATCCTTAATTGGCTTAATGTGATTGGGGGGCTGCTTTTTTGTACCACTGCTGTTTATTCATTACTGCCCGACTCCCAATGCCTTTAGACAGGGAATTCAACTTTTGGCTCAGCGATACTAAAAATGGCAACAGATTTCCAAGTCAGGAAGATGCACAGCTTGCAGAGGAATTTGCAAGTAGTGTTCCCAAATACCTGCTGGACTTGTTCTTCTAGGTGTTAGTGATGGAGAGTTTGAAACGTGGCTGTGTCGCAAGGAGTCTTGGCAAATTTCTGCAGTACATCATATTGACAGTACACACTGCTGCTATGGAGTGTTGATGGGTGGAAAGGAGATGAAAATGTGTTGCTGGAAAAGTGCAGGTCAGGCAGCATCCAAGGAGCAGGAGAATCGACATTTCGGGCATGAGCCCTTCTTCAGGATGCTGTCTGACCTGCTGCGCTTTTCCAGCAACACATTTTCAGCTCCGATCTTCAGCATCTGCAGACCTCACTTTCTCCCGGGTGGAAAGGAGAGAATGTTTGTGCATAATGTTGCTTTTTGGAGATTTGTTGACGCTGTGTTCATCCAAGGAAGTGGAGAGGGTATTCCATCACATTTCTGACCTGACCTGTGACAAGCAGATTGTGGACAGGATTTGGAGAGTCAGGTGATGAGTTGAATTAGTCGCTGCAGCATTCCTAGCCTTTGACCTGCTATTTTAGTCACAATACATGTATGGCTAGTCCAGTTCAGTATCAGGTCAAATAGCAATTCCTCGATATTGATAGTGGGAATTCAGTCGTAGTAATGCCTTGAATATCAAATAGGGCAAATGGTTCAATTCTCTTGCCAGAGATCAAATTTGTCAGCCCAAGGCTGGATATTGTCCAGGTCTTGCTGCATTTGGATACTGGACTGGTTTCAGTATCTGAAGAGTCAACAATGTTCTGTACCAATAAACAAATAAATATTCATATTTCTGATGTCAAGGAGAAAAGATCATTAATGAAATAACTGAAGACACTTGGGCCACAGACACTATCCTGAAGACAACCTGCAGACTTGCCCTGAAGTTGAAATATGACCATCCTTGAACCACCACAACCATTTTCTTTTGTGCAAGGCATGACTCCAGCCAGCAGAGTTTTCCTCCTTATTCCCACTGACTCTGCTTTGCTCGGCACCTTGATGTCACGTACAATCACTCAATTCATCCATGGAATTCAATTCTTTTGTCGATGCTTGGACCAAACGTTGTACATAATGAGATCAGAAGATGAGGTACCCTTTTAAATGCTGCCAATATCATTCATGACTCCTTCCATCACCTTAACCAGTAAGAGTATTATTATAGGGCAGTAATTGTTTGGGTTGAATTTAGACTCCGATGTACAGGATAGAATAGACCCTTTTGGTCCAACACATCCATGCTGACCAAATACCTTAAATAAATCTCGTTCATTTGCCAGCACCTGGCCCATAATCCTCTAAACCCTTGCTAGTCATATAACCATCTAGATGTCTTTCAAATGTTGTAATTGTTCCAGCCTCCACTACTTCCTCTGGCAGCTCATTCCATACATGCACCACTCTCTGTGAAAAAGGTGCCCCTTAGGTCCCTTTTAAATCATTTCCCTCTCGCCTTAAACCCATGCCCTCTAGTTTTGGACTCCTATAAAATGTGGAAAAGACTTGTCTATCTACCCTATCCATGCTCCTCATGATTTTATAAACCTCTACAAGGTCACCTCTCAGTCTCTGACACTCCAGGGAAAATAGTCCTAATCTATTCAGCCTCTCCCAAAGCTCAAACCCTCCAACTCTGGCAACATCCTTGCAAATCTTTTCTGAACCCTTTCAAACTTCATTTTATCCATCCTATAACAAAGACCAGAATTGCACACAGTATTCCAATAGTGGCCTAACCAATGTTCTGTACAGCCACAACATGATCTCCCAAGTCCTATACTCAAAATGTACTGCACTGACCAGTAAAGACAAGCATACCACACACCTTCACTATCCTATCTATCTGCGAATCCACTTTCAAGGAACTATAAACTGCACTCCCAGGTTGCTTTGTTCAGCAACACTCCCCAGGAACTTATACACTTAATGGCAAGTCCTGCCCTGATTTGCCTTTCCAAAATGTTGCACCTGATATTTATCTAAATTAAACTCCATCTGCCACTCCTCAGCCCATTAGCCCACCTGATCAATGTCCCATTTTGCTGAGGTAACCTTCTTTGCTGTCGACTGCATCTCCAATTTTGGTGTCAAACTTACTATACCTTTTATGTTCACATCCAAATCATTTATATAAGTGACAAAAAACAGTGGATCCAGCAACAATTCTTGTTGCACGTCACTCGTCACAGGGTTCCAGTCTGAAAAACAACCCTCCACCACCACCCTTCAAGCCAGTTCTGTAAATAGCTGGTTCTCCCTCTGTCCCATGTAATGTAACCTTGCTAACTAGTCTACCATGAGGAACCTTGTAGAAAGTCTTACTGCTGAAGTCCATATAGATCACATCCACTACTCTGCCCATATTGTTCCTCTTTAGTACTTCTTTAAAAAAAACTCAAGTTTGACAGACATGATTTCCCACGGACAAAGCCATGTTGACTATCCCTATTCAGTCCTTGCTTTTCCAAATACACGTAAATCCCGTCCCTCAAGATTCCCTTAACAAGGCGTCCACCGTTGATATCAAACTTAGACTCAGTCTATAATTCCTTGACTTTTCTTTACCACTTTCTTAAATAGTGGCACCATGTTAGCCAACCTCCAGTCTTCCAGCACCTCACCTGTGGCTATCAACGATGCACATGTCTTAGCAAGGGGCCCTGCAATCACTTCCCTAGCTTCACTACTCGAGTCCCCATGGAAGTCATCTGCAGGAAATCAAATTCCAGCTCCTTGGAAACCACGTTACGGAACTGGAGCTGGATGTACTTCGGATAATTTGGAGGGCTGAGGGGGTAATTGAGAGAAGCTATAGGGAGGTAGTTCACACCTCAGGTACAGGAAAAGGCAGATGCGTTACAGTCAGGGGACGGGAAGGGAACAGGCCAAACAGTGCCAAGATTCCCTGTCACTATTCCTCTTAATAACAGTATACGGTTTTAGATACTGTTGGAGGGGAAGACTTACCAGGGTAAGCCAAGGGGTACAGGTGTCTGGCATAGAGTCTGTCCCTGTTCCACAGAAGGGAAGGGGCAAGAGGAGGAGAGCATTAGTCATCGAGGATCCATAGTTAGGGGGGCAGATAGGAAACTCTGTGGGAACGAGGGAGACTCATGGTTGGTGTGTTGCCTCCCAAGTGCCAGGGTTTGTGATGTCTCGGATACTGTTTTCAGGATCTTTGGGGGAGGGGGAAAAAAGAGAAAAGAGAGGGAGCAGCCCTAAATCGTGGTCCACATCGGCACCAACAACATAGGTAGAAAAAGGGATGGGGATGCAAGGCAGAACTTCAGGGAACTAGGGTGGAAGATTAGAGCTAGAACAAACAGTCATAATCTCTGGTTAACGAGGTATGGAATAGGGAGAGGGAGGAGTTGAACACATGGCTACAGGGATGGTGCAGGAGGGAGGGATTCAGATACCTGGATAATTGGGGCTCATTCTGGGGTAGGTGGGATCTCTATAAACAAGATGGTCCACACATGAACCAGAGGAGTACCAACATCCTGGGGAGTTGGGGGGGGGGGGAAATTTGTTAATGTTCTTCAGGAGGGTTTAAACTAATTCAGCAGGGGGATGGGAACCTGAATTGCTGTTCCATTATACAGGAGGTTGAGAGTAGTGAGGCCATAAAGAAGGTCTCAAGAGTGTACCGGCAGGCAGAAAAGTGGTTTGAAGAGTGTCTACTTCAATGCCAGGAGTATCCGGAATTAGGTGGGTGAACTTGCAGTATGAGTTGGTACCTGGGACTTCGATGTTATGGGCATTTTGGAGACATGGCTACAGCAGGGACAGGAATGGTGGTTCCAGGTTCCAGGGTTTAGATGTTTCAGTCAGACCGGAAGGTGGTAAAAGAGGGAAAGGTGTGGCATTGTTAGTCAAGGGCAATATTATAGTGACAGAAAGGACATTTGTTGAGGAACCATCTACTGAGGTAGTATGGGCTGAGGTGAGAAACAGGAGAGGCCTATAGAAAGCTCCCAAAGATGTAGGAAGAAATGATTGCAAAGATGACTCTGGATAAGAACAAAAGTAATAGGGTAATTGTTATGGGGAGAAAGTGAGGTCAGCAGATGCTGGAGATCAGAGCTGAAAATGTGTTGCTGGAAAAGCGCAGCAGGTCAGGCAGCATCCAGGGAACAGGAGAATCGATGTTTCGGGCATAAGCCCTTCTTCAGGAATGACCCTTCCTGAAGAAGGGCTTATGCCCGAAACGTCGATTCTCCTGTTCCCTGGATGCTGCCTGACCTGCTGAGCTTTTCCAGCAACACATTTTCAGCTCTGATTGTTATGGGGGAAATGTTGACTGGAAATACTATAGTTCAAGTACTTTAAATGGGTCAGTTTTGTCCAATGTGTGCAGGATGGTTTCCCAACAGAGTATGTAGATAGGCAAACAACAGGACGCGCCACATTGGATTTGGTACTGAGTAACAAGTCAGGCCAGGTGTTAGATTTGAGGTAGGTGAGCACTTTGGTGATAGTGACCACAATTCAGTTATATTTACATTAGCGATGGAAAGAGATAGGTATATACCGCAGGGCAAGAGTTATAGCTGAAGGAAAGGCATTAATGGTACAGTTAGGCAAGATTAAGAATGCATAGGATGGGGAAGGAAACTGCAGGGGATGGGCACAATTGAAATGTGGAGTTTGTTCAAGCAACAGCTATTGCATGTCCTTGATAACTACGTACCTGTCAGACAGAGAAGAAGTCTGAGCGAGGAAGCTGTGGTTTACTAAAGAAGTTGAATCCCTTGTCAAGAGGAAGGAGGAGGCTTATGCAAAGATGAGACGTGAAAGCTCAGTTCGGGCGCTTGAGCGTTACAAGTTAGCCAGGAAGTACCTAAGGAAAGAGCTAAGAGGGGGACATGAGAAGTCATTGGCAGGTAAGATTGAGGAAAACCCTAAAACTTTCTACAGGTATGTCAGGAATAAAAGAAAGAATGACAAGAGTAAGAGTAGGGACAGTCAAGGACAGTAGTGGGAAGTTTCACGTGGAGTCCAAGGAGATAGAGGCGCTAAATGAATATCAGTATCTTTCATCACTGGAGAAAGATAATGTTGAGGAGAATACGGAGATACAGGCTATTCGACTAGATGGGATTGAGGTTCATAAGGTGGTGGTGTTAGCAATTCTGGAAAGCGTGAAAATAGATAAGTCCAGAGGGCTGGATGGGATTTATGCTAGGATTCTCTGGGAAGCAAGGGAGGAGACTGCAGAACCTTTGGTTTTGATTTTTAATGTCAACATTGTCTACAGGAATAGTGCCAGATGACTGGAGGATAGCAAATGTTGTCCCCTTGTTCAAGAAGGGGTACATGGACAACCCTGGTAATTATAGACCAGTGCGCCTTACTTTGGTTGTGGGTAAAGTGTTGGAAAAGGTTATAAGAGATAGGATTTATAATCATCTAGAAAGGAATAAGTTGATTAGGGATAGTCAACATGGTTTTGTGAAGGGTAGGTCATGCCTCACAACCCTTATTGAGTTCTTTGAGAAGGTAACCAGAAGTGGAGGAGGGTAAAGCAGTTGGTGTGATATATATGGATTTCAGTAAAGTGTTTGATAAGGTTCCCCACGGTAGGCTATTGCAGAAAACAGAGGCGTGGGATTGAAGGTGATTTAGCTGTTTGGATCAGGAATTGGCTAGCTGAAAGATGACAGGTTGGTGGTTGACCATAATGTTCATCCTGGAGTTCAGTTACTAATGGTGTACTGCAAGGATCTCTTTTGGGGCCACTGCTATTTGTCATTTTTATAAATAACATGGATGAGGGCATAGAACAAGGTCGGGAAAGTTGTGGACAGTACCGAAGGACGTTGCAGGTTACAGAGGGACACAAATAAGCTGCAGAGCTAGCTGACAGGTGGCACATGGAGTTTAACGTGCAAAAGTGTGAGGTGATTCACTTTGAAAAGACGAACAGGAATTAGTAGTACTGGGTTAATGGTAAGATTCTTGGTAGTGTAGATGAGCAGAGATATCTATGTCCAATACACAGATCCCTGAAAGTTGCCACCCAGGTTGATAGGGTTGTTAAGAAGACACGGTATGTTAGATTTTAGTGGTAGAGGGATTGAGTTTCAGAGCCAAGAGGTCATGTTGCAGCTGTACAAAACTCTGGTATGGCTGTATTTGGAGCACTGTGTACGCTTCTGGTCACCACATTACAGGTGGGATGTGGAAACGTTGGAAAGGGTACAGAGGAGATTTACCAGGATGTTGCCTGGTATGTGGGGGTTGGGTGGAGAGGTCTTATGAGGAAAGGCTGAGGGACTAGAGGCTGTTTTCATTAGCCAGTAGGTTGAGAGGTGACAGATATACATCAAGATGATCAGAGGATTACATGGGGTGGACAGCGAGAGCCTTTTTCCTTGGATGGTGATGGCTACACAAGAGCCCATCTCTCTTACATCTATCACCCTCAATTTAAAGCTGTCAGAGGTAGATTCATTACTCAGTATGAAGGGCATGGAATGCCCTGCCCGCAATAGTAGTAAACTCGCCAACTTTATGGGCATTTAAAATAGTCATTGGATAAGTATATGGATGATATTGGAATAGTGTAGGTCAGATGGGCACAGGTCAGCTCAACAGAGGGCCGAAGGGCCTATATTGCACTGTTACGTTCTATGTTCCCACATGGTTCTAGGGATTCTCCTGTTTCCTGGAGTTCCTAAAGAAGGGCTTATGCCCGAAACGTCGATTCTCCTGTTCCCTGGATGCTGCCTGACCTGCTGCGCTTTTTCAGCAACACATTTTCAGTTCTAGGGTATACACCTGATCAGGTCCCAGGGATTTACCCATCTTCATGCATCAAGACATCCAACACTATCACCTATATAATTTTCTTCTGTTTGACCAGGTATATCTTGTCAATGCCAGTGTTCTAACTGTACTGAACAGATTGTTGAGGGTCACAGGCAAGTTTGAAGCACAAGTGTTCAAGTACGATTGCAGGAATGTTGTCAGGATCCATAGTCTGCAGTATTCAGTATCTTTAACCATTTCTTGGTATCACATTGAATGAACTGAATGAGCTGAAGACTGGCATCTGTGACACTAGGGACCTAGTGAGGAACAATAAGGATCATCCACATGGCGCTTCTGGATGAAGGTTGTTGTGAATGCTTCAATCTTATCTTTTGCACAGATATGCTGGGCTTCCCCATTATTGAAAGCAGGGATGGTTGTGGAGCCTCCTGTCCATCACAGTTCATAAATAGATGTGATAGCACAACAGTGGTTAGATCTGTCCTGTTGGTTGTCATTTAGCTCTCCCAATCGCTTCTTGTTTACGATGTTTGACATACAAATTATCCTGTTTTGTCACTTCACCAAGCTGATACATTTTTAGGTATGCCTGCCGCTGCTTCTGGTATGCTATCTTGTACTCTTCATTGAGTCAGGGTTAACTCCCAGGTTTGATGATAATGCTAGGGTGGACCATGAAGTTGAATACAATTCTATTGATGGCACATAGTACCTCACAGATGCCCAGTTTTGAATTTAGAGATCTGTTTGTAATCCATCACATTTAGCTCAGTGGTAGAGCCACACAACACGAAGGATGGCTTCTTCAACATGAAGTTAATGCTTCATCACTACAAAGGACTGCACTCTAACTGGGTTGACCCCCTTACATCAGGGGAGACAATGGCTTGGTGGTATTAATTGCTGGGCTATTACTCCAGAGACCCAGGTATTGTTCAAAGGATCCAGTTTGAATTTCGCCATGACAAATGGTGATAAAAAAAGTTCTGGAATTAAGAGACTAATGATGACCATGAATCATTGTCAATTGCTACAAAAACTAATGTCCTTTAGGAAAGGAAACTGCCATCTTACCTGGTCTGGCCTACATATGACTCTCGACCTACAATGTGGTTGACTCCTAACTGCCCTCTGGCCAATTAGTGATGAGCAACAAATGCTGACCTAGCTCGTGATGGGCTCATCCTATGAATGAGGACAAAAAAAAAAAAGAGCTTTTGCTCTCTGTTCCTAGATCCTGCCACAAGTGGAACAGCCTCACCACTTCTTCCTGGTCAGGTTCCTTACTCTGTTGTTTCAATAAGGTAATCTTTCATTCTTCTAAAACTCGAACGAGTACAGGCCCAGCCTACTCAACCTCTCCTCTTATCAATCCCTCAATACTGAGGATCAACCTTATGAACATTCAGGATTGACACCAATGCCAGTACAACTTTCCATAGTTAAAAAGGGCCCAAAACAGTTCAGTTTTCCAGCTGTTGTCTGACTTCTCTATTTCTAAACTGCCATTCCCCTTGAAATAAAGGGATCATAATTAAATTGGCCTTCTCTATTAGTGGCTGAACTTGAATGCTAGCTTTTTGCAATTTAAGCACAAGGACTCCCAAACCTTTTGTGCTGTAGATTTCTACAGTCTTCCTCCATGCTCAGCTCCTCTATTCTTCCAGTACATAATCTCACATTTTCCCACAACCTATTCCATCTGCCAAGCTTTTGCCCTCACAATTAAACTGTCTAGATTCCTCAACAGGCAGTCACTCTCACCTTTTGCCTTCCCAGCTACGTTTGTGCAAACCACAAATAGGACAACAGTACTTTCATTTCATTCATCCAAGTCATAGAGAGGCCCCTGATTTACAAATGCTGGTATTTATGAATGTGATCCTATAGGAGGGTGTAGTTTTAAAGATCCAACATACAAATCCTCCCTGTACTCAAATTATTTTATGTTGTCCTACATCATGTTCTAACTAGCATACAAACCCACTTGTGCATAGACTCCAGAACAGACTCCTTTGCAACCTGGAGATTATCTGGATATAAATAGATAATTACTGCCCAAGCACTGATCCCTCTGACACTCTACTAGTGACAGGTTTTCATCCTGAAAATGCCCCCTTTATGCCAACTGTTCCATATTCGTTGGCAATTCTCTCATCAATGCTCACATACTAACATCACAGGCCCTTATCACACTGATGTGTATAATATAGTCAGTTCTTCTGTAATGTGATAGTTGCGTGCAATCCCATGTTATAGAAAAAAAATCAAATTTTAGAAACAGCACCAAATGTTGGGACTGTAAACACGTTACAGTCAGCACACATTTAAAAGTTCACGCTATAGAAACAGCATCCCCAATTTGTCAATCACCTTAGTGAACTGGTGTTGATGAAACGCACGTTATAATGATCTGTACCTTATCTATCATCTTCTGGAAATCTAAATACATTGTATGGAATGCTTTGCCAGGAAATGTGGTTCAATTGTGACATTCAAGAGGACTTTGCATGATTATTTGGATAGAAATGGTACACAAGGATATGGAAAAAAGGCAGGAGCATTGTACCTAGTGTCAACAGGCCAAATGGCCTCCTTCAACACCATAACAATTCTGACGTTTCCCAGTTCTCTATCTTTCCTGTTTGTTACTGCCTTGAAGTCGTCTGACTTGTCTGGAATCATTTTCCCTTCATAAAACAATCAAGCAGTATCCAAATGGCTTATGTATTGCTACATGTCCTGCTATTACATCCGGTATTATACACTCTGATACTTGCCTGATAATAGATGTTAAGCAAACTGGCCTATATAGATTTTTTTTTTTAAAAACATATCTTCTTTTCGAATAAGGGTGTTACACTGGAAAACTGCTAATGTTCTAGAACTTTTCCAGAATCTGACTATTCTTGAAAGATTGTCAACAGTGCATCCACCCTCTCTGTAGTTGCTTCCTTTAACATTTTGGTGTGCATCCTATCAAATCCAGGGGACCTCTGCATCTGTAACCCCATTAGTTTCCATAGCATTTTTTCCCCACTAGTGATAGTCGTTGTATTTATTTCCTCTCACCTTTTTGCCCTATAAATTTAGTAATTTTGTAATGCAATTTGTGTCTTCTACTGCAAAGATGACATCTATTCAACTCCTCTGCCATTTTCTGTCCTTCTTGATCTTACAAATTTATTTTCAAACTTTGTTTTCAGTTTATTTATTGTTGGCTTTTTGAAAAAGACTTCAAATCTATCAGCTTACCACAATTTTTTGCCACTTTGAAAGTTAAACATACAATTTGATGATAACAATTTAATTACAATGTGTAGGTGCCGGTGTTGGACTGGGGTGAACAAAGTCAGAAGGCACACGATACCAGGTTTAGTCCAACAGGTTTATATGAAGTCACAAGCTTTGGGAGCCCCTTTGTCAGGTGACAAATGGTGAGAATCTTTTGACACTCAATTACCTGAAATTATCTAGCAATAATCTCTCCATCTATAACTTAAGTGCTTGTGCACTTCCCTCCACTTCACCTGACAAAGGAACACTCTGAAAGCTTGTGATTTCAAATAAACCTGTTGGACTATAACCTTGTATCTGGTGACTTGACTCATTAATTATGATTGCCTTATCTCCTTCCTAGCATCTATGAATCAGTCCCAAATACACTATGAATTCTTCCTTGTTTGACTTTCAACCATTTGACGGTCCCTAATCAACACAAAGATTAAAGTCAATCATGATTAATATACTTTTTTTTCCCCCATATAAACAGACCTTCTCTCTTCCACAGCGCATCTGCTGTTATAACGAAGGTTGGGTGGGGGAAAAGAAGAGATGCACTATAGTCTACTGTCACGAGTATCTTCTTTCCCTTGTTACTGGAGGAGTTGAAAGAAATAGTGCATGCTATAAACATCGATAGAGACGAGCTATTCATAGTATTGGCATCCTTGAGTATGGATAATTCACCACGGTCAGAAAATCTATTATAGCTGTTAAAATATACACGAGGAAATAGTGGATGCTCTGACCATCTCCTGATCTTCATTGGGTATACGTGTGGTGGGGCAAATTGTAAGACTTCTAATGTTGTGTCCTTGTTTTTAATAAAAAGGGTCCTTGTGAAAGATTGGAAAAAAAACAGGTCAGTCTAACCTCAGTAGCAAGAAAATTATTAGACCCTCCCCTTCACTGTTTTGATCACATAGCACTGCCCTTTGATGTGAAGGGCAGTGCTTGTCACTGGCCACCCGGGTGTTTTCCTATTTTCCTGGTGGTGGAATTTGAATAAAAAAAAGAGAATCAATTGCAGGAAACATGATAAAGTACTTAGAAAAAGGTACAAGATAAACAAGAACAGTCAGCATGGATTTAATCAAGGGAAAAATCATGCCTGATTCGCATTGAACTTTTTTTTTGAGGTGGGGTGCAGTTGGTGCAGTTAACATGGATTTTAGCAAGGCTTATGACATGGACCCAACTGGTTAAGAATGAACCCAGGGGATACTGGGGAATGTAAAAAGCTGGTTACAAAATTAGTTCAATGGCAGGAAGCAAAGGGTGGTGGTTTATGAACATTTTTAAGACAGGAAGCAGTTTCCATTCAGGTTCTGCAGGGCTCAGTGACAGTCTCAGTGTAGTCTTTAATTATTGGATGCAAATGTAGGAGGCATGACCAAGAAGCTTACTGCCAGAGAAACTGGCAGTGTGATTATGATTGAGAAAGATGGCTGTAGACCAAAGAAATATAATTGACAGACCAGTCAGTCAGAGAAGAGACAAATGGAATTCAACCAAGAGAAATACAAGGTTAAAGTGTTGGGGAGAACAAACTAGGAGAAGAAATTCAGAACAAACAGATGGATTCGGAGGTGCTGAGGAAGTCAATAACCACAGGGTACAGATTTAAGGTAAGAGCTAGAACGGCAAAAGGAAACTAAAGGAAAGCTTCTTTTCAATCAGTTGGTGGGGGGGGGTGTCTGAAATTCACTAACTGAGAAAGGGTGCCGAAGTCATAAACTCTCAACACTTAAGCTGTATTTAGTTATTTGCTTGTTTTGCCATAACCTCCTGGATTACAGTCCAAAATTTGGAAAACAGGATTAGTGTAGTCAGACCTTTGTTGACCAGCACACACGCAGATGGGCCAAATAGACACTTCCAGAACAGAGCGGGAGTAAGAGCCTATGAAGAATGTCAGAAATGCATATGCAAAGATCCCTGAAAAAGGTGCATCAGGCTGCTAAGTGGTTAAGGTGTATAGAATCATTGCCTTTTTGGTTGACACATGGATTAGAACAGCAGGGAGGTTAAGCAGAAGTGACATAAAACATAAGCTGGACCATAACTGGAAAATAGTGTGCAACCCTGGTCACCCCATTACAGAAAGTACGTAATCACACTGGAGGGATACATTGGACATTTCTTTAGGAAGCTGTGATAAAGGTATACAAGGTTGTGAGAAGCTTGAATGGAGTGAATGGGAAGGACTTATTTCCCTTAGCAGAAAGGTCAGGACTAGAGGTATCAGTTGCAAATGATGTGTCCAAATATTAGAGGGTATATGAGGAAAGGTTTTATTCCATGCAGAGTGCAGGTGGTGTCTTGATCACAGCTAGAAAGAAAAAAGCTTGGAAGAGATAAAAACCTTTAAATCAAAAGTCTGGATGTGTAAAGGAATTCCTCCAAATTTGAGAAAACTTCCAAGTGCTGGAAAAATGGGGATTAGACAGAATGGTTCATTTCACAAAGTGCAGACACTGACCGAGACCTCCTTCCCTGACAAATTTTTCTACATTTTCTAAACATCCTGGGAGGAAGAATCTGTATGACTATGGATGCTTACAAGTGAAACACAAAGACCTAAGACATCAGTTATTACATCTGGGAGTCATTGGCTAAGAGGCGATATGAGGATATCTGTTAGAGGCTGACATGCACCACTGCAATGATCAGTGGCTACAGCATTTTGGCAACAGATCCCTAGATTAGTGTGTAACACTTGAGGTAGAACCCATCACTCAAGGATTGGCCTTTTAACCATCAGCAGAGATATAGCATATGAAAGCATATCATGTGAAATAAATTGTTTGTCTGCATCGCTACGATCTTTCAGAAATGCAAGGATGCCAGAGCGACAAAGTTTAAAAACCTTTCCTCTGTAAGAAGTTGAGAGCTGTTAGTAATTTGTGAAAAATGCTCGGGATGTTTTACTTCCAAGTTTACACAGCTGGAGTTCCAGGTTAGCACATCCAGCACTCCTTATAGCAAGATATACAAAGTTCACTTCCATAATGTGCTGTGTTGAGCCATTAAGTGAGAGTTCCACCAGCAAAGCAACAAACAGATAAGAAAGATTTATATACTGTTATTCCAGTATGGCCAATTCTATTATTGATTTATAGATCCATTTTTAGAAATATAATCCAGATACTTTGGATATTAAGAGTTCTAAAACAAGAAACAGAATTATTCTACAAATCCAGTTTTGACAATAAATGATTGTCTCTATTCTCATTACGTTTAGTATTCTTTGAATTTGGAATGATCTAAATATTGCCCAAGTTTTAGTTTTCAAGAGTTATGGAGGAACAAATATGTGGGCGGCACGGTGGCATGTGGGCGGCACGGTGGCACAGTGGTTAGCACTGCTGCCTCACAGCGCCAGAGACCCGGGTTCCATTCCCGCCTCAGGCGACTGACTGTCTGGAGTTTGCACATTCTCCCCGTGTCTGCGTGGGTTTCCTCCGGGTGCTCCGGTTTCCTCCCACAGTCCAAAAATGTGCAGGTCAGGTGAATTGGCCAAGCTAAATTGCCCCGTAGTGTTAGGTGCAGAGGTAAATGTAGGGGAATGGGTCTGGGTGGGTTACTCTTCGGCGGGTCGGTGTGGACTTGTTGGGCCGAAGGGCCTGTTTCCACACTGTAAAGTAATCTAATCTAATCTAAATATACAACAAAATGTTTAAAATACAGCTATTCTGTTTAAAATATTGCCGAGCTGAAGTTTCTTGGCTGGTTGAGTTGTCACTGGGAACAGAATAGCCTCCCAAATATTTATTTGGTCATATATTTTGCTCAGGCTCCTGAGGAAGTCTTTCCCACTAATGAAAACGCAAAACGTTTAATCTAATAATTATAGTAATAAAAGTAATCCCAAGCAGAAGTTTTATCAATGAATAACTGAACACAATCACTAAATTACCTCCTGACATACAGCTAAACAAAATCTAACCATCTGGTCATTTAAACTCTGATAAAAATTATGTATTATTGTTTAGAAGGTTCACTCAAGTTTTGAGTAGTATCGCTGAATTATGATTTTAATCATGATCTGGCAATCTGAAACTACTTAATCTATATAGTTTTCTGATGAGTTTTAAGAGTCAAACAACTCACCCTTAAGTTTAGGCATCCCATATCAATATTACCCATATGTGGATTCATCACAACACTGAAATGACCATGCTGTACAGATATTAAAAAGGGACTTAGAAACTGAAGTTACCTCTGCCTAGATATTTAGATGCTCAGCATTGCTGCAAAAGATTAAAACACAGTAAATTACATTTAAGGAAAGGGAATTATAAACTTAAATTGTTATAACTGAGAACGCAAAGCTTCCCAAATGACTGATTTATCTCATAACAGCTACAGGAATAGGCCATTCTGACCTTCATGTTGATAATGATAAGTACAGTCATAGATGTACAGCATGGAAACAGGCCCTTCGGTCCAACCCATCCATGCCGACCAGATATCCCAACCCAATCTAGTCCCACCTACCAACACCCGGCCCATATCCCTCCAAACCATTCCTATTCATATACCCATCCATTTTAAATGGTCCAATTGTATCAGCTTCCACCACTTCCTCTGGCAGCTCATTCCATACACATATCACTCTCTGCGTGAAAACGTTTCCCCTTAGGTCTCTTTTATATCTTTCCCCTTTTACCCTAAACCTATGCCCTCTAGTTCTGTACTCCCCGACCCCAGGGAAAAGACTTTGTCTATTAAATAAACTTAGTAAGACTAGGTTTATGAACAATTGAAAGATTTCCAGGGTGAGCATCAAAAGTAAACTGGTGAACCTTCTAGCTTGAATTCAGAAATTAACCAATAACTTCAGGGCAATCATTGCAGCCCATGACATCACTAGAAAAGTCTTTCATTTCAGTATGATTGGCCAGCAGTCATTTTTAGCTATTTCATTAACGCCCTTCCCTCCATAAAAAGTTTGTCGAGGACTTTTCTCTCAAAGATCTACAGCAGGGGTGATCAACATTGAGGGTAGGACTCCAAGAAGGTCATGAACTGAAGTGTTGGGGTAACATGCTCCAGGACATCAATGGTTGGCACCATCCCAAGCCACTAAGTCTTTAGATTTCCTCCTATCACCACTGCTCAGTGAGGGGCCATGACAACTTAAGCCTCAAACGAGGGTCACAGTAGGCAAAGGCTTGGGAAGCATTGTCCTAACTCTTTTGTTGACAACTTCAATAATGAAGTACTCCAGCACTAGACCAAGGCCAGGTTGGATCTAAGAATTCAAACAAACCTCCCCAACCTTCAAAACAGCATCTAGCAACTAAATATATGCCATACAATCTGATGACATTGCATCACCTAAAAATCATCCAAGACACTGCAGCTTGGTCACCATTTTCATCCCCACTGACCTCAATATTCAATCTGTATACAATAGTAAGACATGACATCAATGCATACAAGCTAAAATGTGGCAACCTATTTCAGCATTACACCTGAACCACCGCCTCCATAACAGAGGCAGATAATAACAAATGTTTGCAGACGATCACTTACAAGATTTCCCCCAAATCTCTCACCATATGGCTTTGAACATAAAATATCACTTCTCTCTAATCACTGGATCAATGTTCAACATCATTGTGGGAGCATCAACACTAACTACTGGAATTACCAATTCTATGCAATGACAGAACACAGTTTCTGAAAGTAGCCAGGTTGCTCTCAAAGTAGATCAAGGTCAAGTTCAGGTTTTATTTGATACCTGTTCCAACACAGAAATGAACAGTTTCAATGAATTCAAAGGTTAGATCTCATGGAATACTGGGAGAACTAGCCATTTGGATACAGAACTGACTCAAAAAAGGTAGAACACAGAGGGTGGTGGTGGAGGGTTGCTTTTCAGATCGGAGGCCTGTGACCGGTGGAATGCCACAAGGATTGGTGCTGGCTCCACTACTTTGTCATTTACATAAATGATTTGGATGTGAACATAAGAGGTATAGTTAGTAAGTTTATAGATGACATGAAAATTGGAGTAGTAGCGGACAGCAACGAAGATTACCTCAGATTACAATGGGATCTTGATCAGATGGACCAATGGACTGAGGAGTGGCAGATGGACTTTAACTTAGATAAATGCGATGTGCTGCATTTTGGAAAAGCAAATCAGAGCAGGACTTATACATTCAAGGGTAACGTCCTGGGGGGTGTTGCTGAACAAAGAGACCTTGGCGTGCAGGATCATAGTTCCTTGAAAGTAGAGTCGCAGCTAGATAGGATAGTGAAGGTTCTGGATTAGTGGTGCTGGAAGAGCACAGCAGTTCAGGTAGCATCCAAGGAGCTTCGAAATCGACGTTTCGGGCAAAAGTCCTTCATCAGGAATAAAGGCAGTGAGCCTGAAGCATGGAGAGATAAGCAAGAGGAGGGTGGGGTGGGGAGAAAGGAGCAGAGAGGACAATGGGTGAGCGGGGAGGGGATGAAGGTGATAGGTCAGGGAGGAGGGGGTGGAGTGGATCGGTGGAAAAGGAGATAGGCAGGTAGGACAAGTCCGGACAAGTCATGGGGACAGTGCTGAGC
>NC_057718.1:33180500-33190004 GCF_004010195.1 Chiloscyllium plagiosum | reverse complement strand
AGGGGGTAGAACCGGGCAGTGCGGGGTTCCCGGACTATGAGGTTGGAAGCTGTGGGTGGGAGATCTCCTGAGGTGATGAGGTTCTGTATGGTCTGGGAGATGATGGTTTGGTGATGGGGGCTCATGGTCAAGGGGGCAGTAGTAAGAGGTATCCTCGAGTTGGCGTTTGGCTTCAGCAGTGTAGAGGTCAGTGCGCCAGACTACCACTGTGGGCGGAGGAGACGAAAGAATTGTTCGACGTCACGGCGTGTATTAAATTCATTGATGCGTGGACGGAGGGGGATGAAGGTGGCATTTGGTATGCTTTCCTTTATTGGTCAGAGCATTGAGTATAGGAGTTGGGAAGTAATGTTGCAGCAGTACAGGATATTGGTTAGGCCAGTGTTGGAAAATGGCATGCAATTCTGGGCTCCTTCCTATTGGAAGGATGTTGTGAAACTTGAAGGGTTCAGAAAAGATTTAAGGATGTTGCCAGGGTTGGAGGATTTGAGCTATAAGGAGAGGCTGAACAGATTGTTTTCCCTGCAGCATCGGAGGCTGAGCGGTGACTTTAGAGGTTTATAAAATCATGAGGGGCATGAATAGGATAAACAGACAAGGTCCTTTCCCTTGGGTGGGAAAGTCCAGAACTAGCGGGCACAGGTTTAGGATGAGAGGGGAAAGATATAGAAGGGACCTAAGGGGCAACGTTTTCATGCAGAGAGTGGTGCGTGTACGGAATGAGCTGCCAGAAGTAGTAGTGGAGGCTGGTACAATTGCAGCATTTAAAAAGGCATTTGGATGGTTATATGCATAGGAAGGGTTTAAGAGGGATATGGGGCGAGTGCTGACAAATGGGACTACATTAGGTTAGGATATCTGGTCGGCTTTAACGTGTTGGACTTAAGTGTCTGCTTCCGAGCTGCACATCTCTATGACTAATTATTTTAAACAGAATTTTTGATGTGCATTCGGCTGTTGCCCAAAAGGCTCAATAGTTTTATTGAGATGTTTTTCTGAGAATTCATGTATCATAAACACCATGAAATTATTCAGGATTAATAGACAGGGCATGAATTGCAACTTTCTGCAATTAACATTAAGCAATTAGTGAGTTTTGAGAAGATATGTAGCTCAGATTGAGGTTCTGGATGTAGGTTTGTTCGCTAAGCTGGAAGATTCATTTTCAGACGTTTCATTACCATACTAGGTAACATCTTCAGTGAGCCTCCAGATGAAGCACTGGTGGTGTAGCCCACTTTCTATTTATGCGTTTGGGTTCCCTTGGGTAGTTGATATCATTTCCCGTTCTTTTTCAGGGGGTGGTAAATGGGAACACGTACTCCGGGTTGGTAAATGGCACCATTCCACAGACCTCTTGACATCATGGTTGACCACAAACACACCACACTAAAACAGCAGCAAATGAATTTGAAAGACCCTATACAGACAACAAGCCAAACTAATGTAATTTACAAAATACCTTACAAGAACTGTAACGAACACCACATTGGACAAACAGGCAGAAAACTAGCCATCAGGATACAGGAACATCAACTATCCAAAAAGAGACATGGTCCACTCTCACTAGTATCCTTACATACAGATGAGGAAGGACACAACATCGACTGGGACAACACATCCATCCTAGGATGAGCCAAACAAACAGAGACAAAAATTCCTAGAAGCATGGCGTTCCAACCGGAAATCTAAACAACAGTGACTTGAATCCCATTTACCAGCCCCTGAGAATGAACAGGAAACTGAGAATGAACAGGAAATGACATCAACCACCCAAAGAAGCCCAAACATATAAACAGAAAGTGGGCTACACCATCAGTGCTTCATCCAGAGGCTCACTGAAGATGAAGAGCTTTTGCCTGAAATGTCGATTTTCCTGTTCCTCAGATGCTGCCTGACCTGCTGCGCTTTTCCAGCACCATTCTAATCTTCATTGATGTTAGCTAGTATGGTGACAAAACGTATGAAAACCAACCTTCCAGCTCAGCGAGCAAAACTACATCTAGAGAAGCAATTAATCAGCACAATTTTGCACAAACATAGAACAAATTAAGATTGTGTCAGTAAGTCATAGAGAGAGTCAGAGACTTTATAGCTCATGTTGAGGTCCTGGATGTTAGCTTGCTTTCTGAGGTGGAAGTTTGTTTTCAGATGTTTCATCATATTAAGTAACATCAGTGAGCCTCCAATGAAGTGCTGGTGTTATCTCCTGCTTTCTATTTAGGTGTTTAGGTTTCCGTGAGTTGGTGATGTCATTTCCTGTTCTTGTTCTCAAAGTAGTAGATGGGGTCAAATCAGTGTGTTTGTTGGTAAGAGTTCCAGTTGGAATGCCATGCTTCTAGGAATTCACGTGTGTGTTTGTTTGGCTTGTCCTAGGATGGATGTGGTGCCCTTTCTCATCCTTATGCAAGGATACTAGTGAGAGAGTGGGTCATATCTTTTTGTGGCTAGTTGATGTTCATATATTCTGGTGGCTAGCTTTCTGCCCATTTGTCCAATGCAGTGTTTGTTACAAAGTATTTTGTAAATTATATTTGTTTTGCTTGCTGTCCGTGTAGGGTCTTTCAAGTTCATTAGCTGATGTTGTAGTGTGTTGGTGGGTTTGTGAGCTACCATGATGCTAAGAGGTCAGAGTAGTCTGGCAGTCATTTCTAAGATGTCTTGGATGTAGATAAGAGTGGCCAGGGTTTCGGGGTGCATTTTGACGGTTCGGTTTTGTTGATGAGAAAAAAAAAAAATCGATGGACTGTGTTCATTTGGTACCCGTTCTTTTCAAATACGCTGTATAGATTTTCTTCTGCTCTTTGTAGTTTCTCTGTGCTGCAGTGTGTGGTAGCCAGTTGAAATAATGTTCTAATGCAGCTTTGTTTCACACAAATAGACTGCAGGACATAACACCAGTGCTTCACTGGAGGTTCACTGATGACGACGTTACCTAGTATGGTAATGAAACGCTTGAAAACAAACCTTCCAGCTCAGTGAGTAAACTTACAACCAGAGTCAGAGACTTTTTACAGCATGGAAAGAGGTCCTTCGACCAATTGTGTCCATGTCAGTTAAATATCTAACTATGCTAATCTCATTTTCAAGCACTTGGTCTGTAGCCTTGTATGCTATGGCATTTCAAGGGTCATCAAAAATCATATCACTTTTGCTTCCGATATTCCACAAATGTCAGATTAGGATTACTGTTGAGTACCAGTCCACGTAGACTATCAGACTTTCACAGAATTTGAAAAATATTAAATTAAGGCAGGGTTCAATTTTAACAGGGACCATTTTTCAAATAGGAGAGAAGAGGTCCAAAACACTGTCTTAAGCTAAACACCGGTTTCTTCTCCTGCTCCTATCAGAAAACCAGCAGATCTAGTAGTAAAACTACATGGTCTGTAAACTGTAATTTGATTGTTTATTACATTATATGGTGTAGTTAAAACAAATTCAAATGACTAATTGCCACAAAGAAGTGAATGCAGGAATGAGGCCAATCACCCCAACTATTTCAGAGAAATCAGATCCTGCTTCAGTGTCAATCTTGACTAGTGGCATTAGTGTGCTATGGGCATAAGCCCCCATGTTTATGAGTGATGCTTTAGTGTAATACTGAAAAAGCAATACAGGGTCAGAGGAGACATTTCCTGAATGAGATGTTAAACAGACACCCTGCTTTCACTCTCCCCTTAGTCGATGGAAAAGATCTCAACACCCTACTCAAACTAGAAAGTGCTACTGGTACCCTGGTGAACACATTTCTTATCCAACATTATGGACAGAAGATTTGGTGTTTTATTTCATTGCTGCTAGCCACGTACAATTAGCTGTCACGTTTCCTCAATTCTCCTTAAAACTAAAGCACATCTGTTGACACGAGGTTATGAAAGGTGCTGTTTCCTCTCTTTTTTACTACAATACAGGAGAAAACTAGCAGCTTCCTGAAGAAATATTATTCCATACCAGCTAAAATTTAAATATTTTATTCACTGAGCAAATATTTAGACATATTGACAATATTTTCCAGACTCCAATACTGGAAGTTATGTTCAAAATATACTGAATAATCAAGTAAATCTCAATTGTATGATGACATTCATTCACAATAAATTCAGCAACTGATTTACTATATCTGAGAGAAAAAGCCAAAGACAAGTTTTTCAAAGTTCTGCTTAACTTCCTGATGCATTTCATGACAGTACGTTGTATAACCTTTTTTTTACAAAAACTTGAACAAGTTGAACATATGCTTTGCTACAGTTAACTCAGTTACAAAGACACTAATTTCAATTTTAGTTTAATGATAATTTCAAATATGAATGCTTAGTTAGAATTTAGTCATTAGTGCATAAAGCCAAATTTCAAACCACAGATTTCTCAGTAGCAATCTTACCTAAACTATAGAGTCACAGAATCAGACAGCATGGACAGACCCTTCAGTCCAAGCAGACCATGACAACCATGTTCTCAAACTAAACTAGCCCCACCTGCTTGCAGTTGGCCCACATCCCTTCAACCCTTTCCTACTCACGTAGCACCCAGTACTGATCCCTTAGAACACCGCTCATCACAGACCTCTCGTCCAAAAATCAGCCCTCCACCACCATCCTCTGCCAGCTACCGTAAAGCCAATTTTGAATCCCATTAGCAAGCTCACCCTGAATCCCATGTGATCTAACTTTACTAATTAGCATACCATGCAGAACCTTATCAAAGGCTTTACTAAAGTCAAAGTAAACATCCAGGAGAAAGATATAAATAGAAAGCAGGAGACAACAGCTTCGCTTCACTTGGAGGTCACCACTGATGTTACCTAGCCAGGTAATGAAACGTCTGGATATCAAACCTACAGCTCAGCGAGCAAACCCTACCCCTCAAAAGTAACAATATCTACTGCTCTGCCCTCATTCTTAAATGCTCAGTCTCAACAGACTAAAGGACATTAAATTAAAATGGCAAAACATGAATAATCAGCAAATGAAGTGCGCTAGGTGTATTGCAGCCAACACATTTTAAGATAAAAATCACAACACTAGGTTATAGTCCAACAGGCTTACCTCAAAGGAGCAGCGTTCCAAAAGCTAGTGCTTCCAAATAAACCTGTTGGACTAAAACCTGGTTATATGAGATTGTTAAACTTTGTACACCCCAGTCCAACACCAACACCTCCAAAATCATGAACACATTCGAAGGTTGACAGGAAATTGATAAAGCATTTAAAACATAGCATTCCCTTTCTCAGAGAAACAGACACCACTCCAGGCTAGTCAGATACAAAAAAATATTTTTAATGACCCAACTGTGTCAAAGAAATAAACTGGATCCTAGTTAAAATTAAGATTATTCTCAAGTCTCTTTCTTCAGCTTGGGAAAAATGACAACAGTGAAATCCAATGACTTTGAAATCTGTTCAGGTTCATTCCATCTAAAGAAATTCATCATACAACCAAAACATTGATAATGAGACAGTTTTAGTCATCTACTTCACCACAAATAGATATCAGAAAAAGGAAAGGCTAGTAACACCGTGACTATACAATTTTGTTTTAAATCAACTTGTTAAAGAGAAGTTGTTACATATCTCTGGGAACAGATGGGATGTGAACCAGGGTCTCTTAGCTCTGGAGCTAGGGACATTAACACTACACAAGAGCCCTCAGGTTCAGATACCACCTGGCACACAACTGGAAGGTAGGACTGACATATAAAAAGTATACTTAGAATTACAGCATTGGGCAGCATTTTGCACACAACCACCGACAGACTTAAATTCATACAGCGCCACTGATAACATCAGGAGATCCAAATGCACTTTTGAAATCCAAAGGCTGTTGTAATGCAGGATTTACAGCTATCAATTTGCACACAGAAAGCTCCTACAGTCAGAGAGAACAGAGTGACACCGCTGTTGAGTGATGGCGAGTCAGGAACAAAAGGGATAGTTTAAACGGGGGGAGGGGAGGAGAACGAAAGCTACTTAGAAAATGAAAAAACAGAAATACATTAAACAAATCTTCAAGAATAATGTTTGACCCTTTGTAGAACAAAAAGCATACGTTTCCAGCTGACACAAGGAGAGCGGAGGGAGATGAAAGGGACCTCAAGTAAGATCAAAGATCTTCCCTTTCACTCCCCTAAAATATCGGGGAGGTCGAAAGGGAACTGATATCCTGGAAATCGTAAATCCAGAGTTTCCAACACATTTTAAAATCATGCACAGATTTTATGCGCAACGTTATTGCATTAAAAAGCTCCCCTTTGTTGGAGATCATGAATAAAGACTCGGGGGGGCGGGTGAGAATTTGTCGCACTTACCTTAACTCCACCGCAAACACCTCGCCTTCAGAAACATCTCAACCCGCAACGCACCATAGAAAGACAGAGACAGACAGAGAGCAAGAAATACAGATAAAAGGACGGGGGAGGGGAGGGGAGGGAGAGAAACGGCACCAGCCAGAAGCTCAGGTCCAACTGTCACCGACCGAGCAGCGAGGGAGGGAGGGCAACACCCGACAAACGGCCGCCTCCGGCCACACGGAGCCCGACACCGTCCTCTAACGGGAAAGACAGCAGCCCCCGCGCCGTTGGCCGGACAGTTAATGGTGATCGCGCAGCACTTGGTGGACGGAGACGGTGATGAAGGGGGGGGGGGGGGGAGAGAGAGAGGGAGGACTGGGGCGGGGAAGAGAGGCGAGGGTTGTGGGTGGGGGAGGAGGGACATCCGACACTGCCGCCTGGAACTCCATGGCGACTGAGTGATTGATAGCGGCTCCCGACCAATGGCGAGGCGCCCTCGCGCTCGACAACTGGAGTGCCAATGGGAGCCGGACAAGGTGGGGGTGTGGGCGTGGCTGGATGAGCAGCAGCTGGTGAGTCATCCCAGTTAGCTGCTCCCCAGCTTTGTGCACATTTCCAGTCTGTACCGTCTGCAACCTCATCTACTCCAAGGTGGGATTGCAGGAGGGTCACGCACATTGTGCAGCGCCTGCAAAAATCTGGAAGTACCGGTGGTGGTGTGCTTTTTTTTTGAAAAAAAAAATTACAGCTCAATAACGTTACCGACATACATCTGAAAGTATTTCTCATAGCAGTGTGCATCACGCGAAGTAAATCTGACAGTCAATGAATCCGGTACGAGACAGGGCAATAGCAGTCATGAAATTTTCGCTTATGGAAGCCTGCGACAGAGTTGCATATCCAGCATTTTCTGACAGCAATGTTTCCACCTCAGAAAAAAAGAGGCTTCATAGAATCAGGAGCACGGAGTTTTCTCAGTCCACGGAATCCAAGCTAACCTTTTGCAAGAGGGATTGATTTAGGCCCATTACTGACGTAGACCTGCATATTTCCCCTCCTTATTTGATTCTATCTACACCATCCTGAGCAATGATTGCTTTATTTCTATCCATTTGGATCCCATTACTACTCTAACACATAAAGAGTTTCTTCCTCAACCAGCTGCAGAGATTGTCTTCTTGTGTCTAATCTTAGAGGCTGTCCATCGAAGTGAAAGTCTTTGAGCTACTGGCGGGTGCAAATGAAAGGTGCAGTGGCCTTACCAGAAGTAGAGATGAAGGTGGGTGCTGCTATTGTCTGCATAACAGGAGTGGGCATTAGTTGTCTGAGGGATAAGAGTTCTTGTAGAATAAGAATGAGTGCTACTGGTATCACTGGGAGAGAAGCACAGTACAATGGAGGCCATTCAGTTGGTTGGCCACTGAGGTTGCTTATCCTTGTTAGTGCTGAGATACTCTACTCCAGCTAATGTGAGGATTTCCACCTTGTAGGCAGTAAGGAACCTGATGTCCATCATACCTCACCACCACAGCCAGCACAAACACCTCACATCTGCCTTGAACTGGTCTATCTGGTTGTGAGCCAATTTTGGGAGAAAGTGAGGACTGCAGATGCTGGAGATCAGAGCTGAAAATGTGTTGTTGGAAAAGCGCAGTAGGTCAGGCAGCAACCAAGGAGCAGGAGAATCGACATTTTGGGCATAACCCCATCTTGTGAGCCAATTTTGTTTGGCAATGAGATGAAGGGAAGGACTGAATCTGACTGAAGTGCCTGGAAAAACTGTTAACAGTGATTTTAGAGAATGAGGCTGGAGAATAATGAGGGCTCCAGTAACCCACAGAGGAGTTGCATAAATACTTTGCATAATATGGGCGGTATGGTGGCAAAGTGGTTAGCATTGCTGCCTCACAACGCCAGAGACCCGGGTTCAGTTTCCGCCTCAGGTGACTGACTGTGTGGAGTTTGCACATTCTCCCCGTGTCTGCGTGGGTTTCTTCCGGGTGCTCCGGTTTCCTCCCACAGTCCAAAAATGTGCAGGTTAGGTGAATTGGCTATGCTAAATTTCCCGTAGTGTTAGGTGAAGGGGAAAATGTAGGGGAATGGGTCTGGGGGGGTTGCGCTTTGGCGGGTCGGTGTGGACTTGTTGGACCGAAGGGCCTGTTTCAACACTGTAAGTAATCTAAATCTAAGTCTTTATGGAAGAGAACATAATTAGCATTCCAAAAATACCACCCACAAGGGATGAAAATTGAGGGAGAAATAAATGCCAAAAAATTATCACTTGAGAAAAAAGTGCTAGGGAAACTAATGGAGCTTAGGCAGGATAAGAAAAGGAGAACCAGTAGAAATAATAAATTTGGATTTTGAAAAAGCATTCCATAAAGTACTACATATAAAGCTAATTAATGACTTGATATTGGGAATAGTACAGTGGTATGAATAGACGATAGGCTAACTAATGAAAGGCAGAGAGTTGGGATAGAGAGGGCATTTTCAGGATGTAAGTAGTGGAATGCCACAGGATTTAAGGCTGATGCCTCAATTATTTCCATTATATATTGATGACTTGGATGAGGGAAGTGAATGTACTATCACCAAGTTAGCAGACGACACAAAAATAGGTGGGAAGGCAAGGGCTGAGGATTTCATAAAGAGTCATAGAGTCATAGGGCTGTACAGCATGGAAACAGACCCTTTGGTCCAACCCATCCATGCTGACCAGATATCCCAACCCAAACTAGTCCCACCTGCCAGCACCTGGCCCATGTCCCTCCAAACCGTTCCTATTCATATACCCATCCAAATGCCTCTTAAATGTTGCAATTGTACCAGCCTCCACCACATCCTCTGGCAGCTCATTCCACACACGTACCACCCTCTGCATGAAAAAGTTACCCCTAGGTCTCTTTTATATCTTTCCCCTCTCACCCTAAACCTATGCCCTCTAGTTCTGGACTCTCTGAGCCCAGGTAAAAGACTTTGTCTACTTATCCTATCCATGCCCCTCAATTTTGTAAACCTCCATAAGGTCACCCCTCCAGGGAAAACAGCCCCAGCCTGTTCAGCCTCTCCCTGTAGCTCAGATCCTCCAACCCTGGCAACATTCTTGTAAATCTTTTCTGAACCCTTTCAAGTTTCACAACATCATTCCGATAGGAAGGAGACCAGAATTGCACGCAATATTCCAACAGTGGCCTAACCAATGTCCTGTACAGC
>NC_057718.1:33133689-33179970 GCF_004010195.1 Chiloscyllium plagiosum | reverse complement strand
CTCCAGTCTTCCAGCACCTCACCTGTGACTATCGATGATACAAATATCTCAGCAAGAGGCCCAGCAATCACTTCCCTAGCTTCCCACAGAGTTCTCGGGTACACCTGATCAGGTCCTGGGGATTTATCCACTTTTAACTGTTTCAAGACATCCAGCACTTCCTCCTCTGTAATCTGGACATCTTGCAAGATGTCACCATCTATTTCCCTACAGTCTATATCTTCCATGTCCTTTTCCACAGTAAATACTGATGCAAAATATTCATTTAGTATCTCCCCCATTTTGTGTGGCGCCACACAAAGGCTGCCTTGGTGATCTTTGAGGGGTGCTATTCTCTCCGTAGTTACCCTTTTGTCCTTAATGTATTTGTAAAAACCCTTTGGATTCTCCTTAATTCTATTTGCCAAAGCTATCTTCTGTCCCCGCTTTGCCCTCCTGATTTCCCTCTTAAGTATACTCCTACTTTCTTTCTACTCTTCTAAGGATTCACTCAATCTATCCTGTCTATACCTGACATGAGTTTACAGAGCAAAATAGACAGGTTAACTAAATGGGCAAAGACTTGGTAGATGGAATATTATGTTATGTAATATTATGCACTTTAGCGGGAAGAGTAAAGTAAATGTAAATTATTTAAATAGATAAAGACTGCAGAAATCTGCAGCACAGAAGGATTTGGTGATCCTTGTGCATATACCATAAAAATCTAACATACAAGTTCAGCAGGTAATAGGGAAGGCAATGGAATGTTGGCCTTTATTTCAAAGGGAGCAAAGTACTAAATAGAGAGGTCATGTTTAAACTATACAAGACACTAGTCAGACCATACTTAGCATATTGTGAAAAAGTTTGGTCCCCTTATGTAAGGAAAGATATGTTGCTTTAGGGCAGTCCAGAAAAGACTCTCAAGGTTGTTGCCAGTATGTTGGGATCATCTTATATTGAGAGGTTGAACTATCTTGTATTCATTACAGTTTAGAAGAATGAGAGGGACTTTATTGAGATGTATAAGATTTTTAGGCAGTTTGACAGGGTTATTTTATTTTATTTGTGGCAATCACTGTATAAGCCAGCATTTACTTGTCATCCCTAATTACCCAGAGGACAGTTAAGAATCAACTATCTTGCTGCCAGTCTGCAGGCGTAAATAAGTGACACTGGTTAAGGATCTACTAAGGTAGGCTTCCTTCCCCTAAAGGACATTAGTGAACCAGATGTGTTTTTATAGTAATTGATAGTGGTCACAAGCTAACGTCAAATCCAGAATTTTATTGAATTAAAATTTTACCATTTGCCAACCTGTAATTCAAACCTATGTTTCCAATACATTACCCTATGGATTCTGGATTGCTAGTTCACTTTCATTGCAGTTATGCCACCACTTCCTTTTGAGGGTTGATGTGGTGAGATTGCTTTCCCTTTTGGGAGAATGTAGGACTACAAGGCATAATCTGAGAGTAAGGGTCAACAATTTATGACAGATGAGGAGGAATCTAATCTCACAGAGGGTAGTGAATCTGTGCAATCCCTCACTGCAGAGTGCTGTGGTGACTTTGTTGTTAAAGATATTCAAGACTGAGATAGACAGATTTTAACCAGTAATGGAATCATGAAGTTGTGAAAAGTAGGAAAGTAGAATTGAGGATTAACAGGTCAGCCGTAATCTAATTGAATAGTGGAGCAGGTTTGTTGGACAGACAGACAAGCCTTATGCAGGAGGGCTGATGAAGTGTCCCCAGTGAGAAAGTAGGAGGCATAGAATGCAGAAATATTTCATTGTTTGGGAGTATGATATGGGCGAGAGCCCTTGAATTGACATGATGCATGCATTAGTGATGGTTCTAATCCTGGTCTTCAGTGAGATGTGTATATGTGGAAACAGTGTGTCAGTAGTGGCCCTGTGTGTGGGACTGAACAGAGATAAGATGGTGACGTTCACACTTGCCAAGCTTAGAAGATCATTAACATGTTACCTGTACTACTGGGGGGGTCCCTTCTTACTTGGTACACAGACACTATCTGAGTTGAGGCTGGCTGACTCTGTTACAACAATCCACCAGAAAAATAACCATTTTCCTCTCCATTATCCCATACATCAACATGCCCAGGTCCCTGTCTGCAAAATTAAATGTGAGCTTTTATTTCCTCTATGCCATAATGGTTACCCACCACAATATGTGTGCTAGTTCCTGGCCTGCTGTTTTTGAGGTAGAGTGCAGGTGGACTTTAACTATAGCACCAACAACGTAAATGATAGCAGGTCTGTGATGAGCACTAATGCCTCTGCTGCCATGTAATTTCATGAATTTTCCTTTGTTATTCATTATGTGCCCGAGTGACTGTTAATTTTTTTCTGGTATATAATTTTGAAAAACCTCTCCACTCTTGAATCTGACTTGGAAATATGTCAGCATTCCTTTACTATGCTTGGATCAAAAACCTGGAAGCTGTTCCCTAACTGCATTTTGGGTGTACCTACAACAAATGGATTACAACAGTTCAAGAAGGCAGCTCGCCATCGCCTTTTCAAAGGCAATTAGGAATGAGCAATAATTGCTGACCAGCCAAAAAGGTCATCCTGAATGAATCTAAAACCTACTTCCTTTGTCTTTTTCTGTACCAGTAGTTAAAACAAAAGAATACTTTAAAACAAATTTTTAACTTTAAATATTTTTCAGTGGGATGTTACTCATGCTCCCCTACACATTAACAGCAGAGCAGGAACAAGTGGAGAATGTCAAGCTCCTGGGAGTGTCATCATAAAAAGCTTACTTGAACTCTTCATGTGGACACACTGGTTACAAAGGACCAACAACATCTCTTCTTCCTCAAACAGCTGAGGAAATGTGGCATGATGGCAAATACCCTTGCCAACTTTATACGTGTGCCATCAAGAGCATTCTGTCTGGATGTATCACTACCTGCTGTGGCAACTGTACCATTCAAGATCAAAGATGGTTAGAGAGTGGTGAACTTGGCCCGGACAATCACAAAGGCCAACCTCCCATCCAAAGAATCCATCTACCAGGCCCGCTGTCAAGGAAAGGCTGCCAGCATTCTCAAAGATCCATCCCACCCGGGCAATGTTTTCCTACAACCTCTACCATCGGGGAGAAGGTACAGACGCCGGAACACACGCACCAGCCAGTTTCGAAACAGTTTCTACCCTACCGTTGTTAGAACGCTGAATGGACTCACAAATTCTTAACTTTCCCTTGTAACTGTGCTTTTGTTTTTGCTGCTGTTTACTTATTACTTACTTATCAATGCTACTTAACTCTGTGATCTGCCTGTATTTCTCACAAGACAAAGATTTTCACTGTGACAATAAATTCAATTCAATTCATTTTCAAACGCAATTCACCTGCCAACTCTCGTAATGCATTCCCTACTGCGTTTGCATGAAATTACTGTATGTAATTGCATTTATAGTTGTCAGCACAATTTAAATAAATTTGGTTACTGGCAATTATTTGATGCCATTCTTAAAATAAATTAGGTAATGTTGCTTTAAAGTCTTTTACAAATGATTTTCTTTTGAGAAAAAGTTGATGTTCATGCAGAAAACATTTTTTAAAATCCAGGAACTTGAAGATTTGAACGGAGGTGTGATTAGAGGTAGTGATGGCTTAATGGTATTTTTGCTAGATTATTAATCCAGAGATCCTGGTTAAGGTTTTGGGACCTAGGGTCGAATCCTGCCATAGCAGATGGTTGAATTTGAATTCAGTAAATGTCTGGAATTAGGAACCTTATCATGACCATGAAACCATTGTCGATTATCAGCAAAACCTGTATGGTTCACTAATGCCCTTCAGGGAAGGAAGTTGCCATCCTTACCAGGTCTGGCCTACACATGACTCCAGACCCACAACAATGTGGTTGACACTTAACTACCCTCTGGGCAATAAGGGTTGGATAATAAATACTGGCCTGAAAATCTGAAAATAAAACAAAAACAACATCAACATCTGAAAATAGAAAACAAATGTTAGATATTCAAAGACAGTCTTAACCAGAACTAAAAACAAAATATGGGGAAGTTACCTTAATCAAAACATTGAGGTGGTCAAATTAACACAAAGTGACAGTGATTCTGTGTTAAGCTAGTTGTGAACATGTTTATTTTAAAAAGCTGGAAGAATCTGCTATGTTTTGAATGATGCATCAAATTTTGCTAGCTTTGAACAGGTATGAGAAAGACAGCAATTGAATCAAATAGCTCCAAATAAAAAATCAGAGCCAAATGTTATTGAGAGAAACTGGAAAATATAATAAAAGACCAGGGTGTGAAGGTGGAAAATCAAATGTTCAGAACAGAGGGGTGTTGGAGGAGACTAAGTTCCTGCAGTTAGTTTTAAACTTGGTCAAAACTATTGTACACTGTTCCATCAAACTCAACACACCTTACTTCATTCATTACCCATTGACAGCTCTGTCCAACTCAATTCTGGTGTTCTCTTCCTGAGAATTACTGGTGGTTCCAGTAATAGGGCTTATGGAATTCTTTCTATGTCAGCATCCCCATATACAACAAGGAGTCAATTAATGTCTCGACTAATTGTCTCTTTGAAATACTTAAAAATAAATATTAAAAGATGGAGAATATTAACTGTTACCTTCCCTACCAATACAGTCGGTTCAAGATATAATGCAAAAGTACTGTTTTTGTGCAGTCTCACTTTATAAGAAACTGCACAATGGGTGCACCATTTAATCAAATGGGGTCAGCATCACGTTATAGTCAATACAGATAACGGTCTAAATTCTTAACCGTGTTAAAGCTAATTTGTGTTCAAGAAACATGTGCTATTGCAGAACCGACTGTAGAGTCATAGAGATGTACAGCATGGAAATAGACACTTCGGTCCAACCCGACCAGATATCCTAACCCAATCTAGCCCCACCTGCCAGCACCTGGCCCATATCCCTCCAAACCCTTCCTGTTCATATACCCATCCAAATGCCTCTTAAATGTTGCAATTGTACCAGCCTCCACTACTTCCCCTGGCAGCTCATTCCATACACGTACCACCCTCTGTGTGAAAACGTTGGTCCTTAGTTCTCTATTATATCTTTCCCCTCTCACCCAAAACCTATGCCCTCTAGTTCTGGACGCCCCCATCCCAGGGAAAAGACTTTGCCTATTTTTTCTATCCATGCCCCTCATAAGTTTGTAAACCTCTATAAGGTCATCCCTCAGCCTCCGATGCTCCAAGGAAAACAGCCTCAGCATGCTCAGCCTCTCCCTATAGCTCAAATCCTCCAACCCTGGCAATATCCTTGTAAATCTTTTCTGAACCCTTTCAAGTTTCACAACATCTTTCCGATAGGAAGGAGACCAGAATTGCACGCAATATTCCAACAGTGGCCTAACCAATGTCCTGTACAGGCGCAACATGACCTCCCAACTCCTGTACTCAATACTCTGACCAATAAAGGAAAGCACTCCAAATGCCTTCTTCACTATCCTATCTTCCTGCGACTCCACTTTCAAGGATCTATGAACCTGCGCTCCAAGGTCTCTTTGTTCAGCAACACTCCCTGGGACCTTACCATTAAGTGTATAAATCCTGCTAAGATTTGCTTTCCCAAAATGCAGCACCTCGCATTTATCTAAATTAAACTCCATCTGCCACTTCTCAGCCCATTGGCCCATCTGATCAAGATCCTGTAGTAATCTGAGGTAATCTTCTTCACTGTCCACTACATCTCCAATTTTGGTGTCATCTGCAAACTAACTAAACATCTGATGCTCGCATCCAAATCATTTATATAAATAATTCCATAGTTGATGTCCCCTCCCTGATATGCTTTTCAATCCACTTCCCAGAACTATATATTTGGAATGGTTCCCAAGGTTAACAAATTCATGCCTCAGATTGGCCAATAGTACCATTGGAGAACGTTAGTGTGCTTAAGGTTGCTGAGAAACAGAAAGGGATTAGCAATAAATAATAACAGCATTAAACCTGTAAGTGCTGAAACTGCAACTGCAGGTTTGACTCCTTTGTGTTAATTGTGCAGAATCATAACAGTTTATTTGACCCATACAGTCTATGCTGGTGTTTTACTCCATAGGAACCATTTGGACTAATACCACTCTCCTCCCTCATCCCCCTTACACTTACATATTTCTCTTTTTGAAGTAATTATCTACTTTAACACTGATCCTCGTTTTAGCAATGGCTTGCCACACAAAGTTTGCTGACTAAGTTAAAAGAAGGACATGTATATTTAGACATTGTGTAAATACCAGCTGAAATATTTAGTTAAGTAATCTAAAGCAAGATCACTTAAGTTGGGACAGTAAGAGTCAAGAGTAACTTTATTTGTCATTTCTACCATATACAACTGATACAGTAAAACGAGACAGCGTTCCTCCAGGACCAAGGTGCTACATGGGATTCTCCCAAAGCAAGGGCTTTGATGAAGCCGGAATTGGATTACTTCATCACAATGTCAGTTAACAGATAATTGTTAACTTAAACAATTGTTAATTAAAATGTCAAGAAAAGCATGACAAATATTCTGAGGAATTCTAACAGTTCCTGAAAACTAAGAACAACCAAGTGGGCAAATGTGTCTCCATTTAGACTTGTTTGAGCTTATAACTAAAGTACATGAGTGATATAAAAGCATGGACCTGAATGGCTTGTTTTAGAGCTTCAAATACTATGTGCTATACCTATGAACTGGAGAGGACAATATTCTAGAATGTAAATTCCAGAAGATGGTCATATGACAGGGAGAGAGATAGAATGAAGCAGAGGAAAAATAGCAGTCAGGCAATCTCTTTGTATTTAGAATCATTTAACAAGTACACCATGCTGGATATCTAAAATGCAGTTGAGGTCAGTGAAATAAACAAAATAACCATAAGTGGTATCACAGCAGTGAGAACAGTGTTGGGGTGGGAAGAAAGGGTATGCCTTGTACAGAAATAGTGGTGTGAAGGTTATCTAAAGAGGAACATGGGGTAATTGATGATGTATTAGAAAAGAAAACTAGGCTGATTTAGAGATTACTCTTGTGACCACATATTGGATCAGTTAGAGAAAGGCAGAATAAAGCATCATGTAATAATGATATGGAAAGAGAAGTCTCTGATTTCTGGGATATTGGATCTAGATTGTGGAACTTGCATGTGTGCTAGCCTTCACCTAAACCAAATGATACACATGTCCCAACAATAAATAAAGCAGAGGAGAGGAGTTACCTATCTAGGTACTAGTCAAAATTTGAAAAAACATAGAGAGGAGGGAAAAGTTCAGATGTGATGAAGATGGGAAGATTTACAAGAATTAAATAAAATGACAAATTAAAAGTCACAGACGACCAGTAGAGGAGGAAGCAGTCCACCAAATAAGTGTTTTTTTATACTCATGATAGTAGTATACCCTCTTTCTGAGGATTGACAAATTAATGATCATTTCCGCAAGTTACTTTAGGAAATATTTATACACAGATATTTTTTGATGTATCGCGGCTTCAACATTGCTCAACTGTTCTCAGAAATTCCTGCCACAAATTTGACAAACGCCTGACAGGACAGCCGCAAACATAGGCTATGCCAAGCCTGCACTTTAAATCAAGATTTCATGTACAGCCTTGTGGAGGTGGATTCTTCGTAAGGGGATGTGATGTTACTAGGCTACAGTTAGGAATGGTTGTATTATAACTTCATGAATGATTCAGCAAAAGAGGCAGAAGTGCAGCCCATTTTATATTTGAGGTACACTGCATTTGGCCCAGGTTAGTGCAATTTTGTTCTACTAGTTAAAATGCGCCAGTTATCATCTTCTAGCTCTTCTAATGTCTTCAGCTGCTGAGGAGCTGCTTCAGTTGTGCCTTCAAACTGTTGAAAAGACCCATTCCTTGAAACCTGCCTTGAAAGTGTCACTGAAGTGAGTCAGAGTTCTGTAAGAGATCTTGGCATATTATTCTGGGCCTACATCTTCAATCAAAAACAAAGCAGCGGGCAGTTTGATTAGAACTATATAGAGACCCTACAATGACTGAATTTCCTGTCATGCTTAAAAGAGAGAAAAAGAAGAAAGCGTTATAAAAGAATACTTTGTTTGTAAACAACACAATAAGAATTGATGTTCAGTAACAGTGCCAGAGTTTTGTGAAGTAGTAAACGATACAAAAGAAAAGATAGAAAGAAAAAGAAACAAAATTTGGCCACATGACCCCATAAGCCTAACCATTCAATAAGATCATACCTTCAAACTCAATTCCACTTTCCCACTTGTCTCTCGTTATCCTAGTGCTCAAAGATCTAGTGATGGCAAAGCTGAATAGATCTAACATTGAAGCAAGAACCAAGATTTCTGAAGCTTCGCAACCCCAAAATAATTCTCAAAGAAATTTCTCTTCATCTTTGTCCTAAATAGCTGACCCTGAAATAGTTAAACCTGCAGACTCTGATTCCAATTACTAGACTCTGCTTTCTGGAGAAATAGCCTCTCACCATCTGCCCTGTCAAGCCCTCTAAAAATATTTTACCTTTCAATGAGCTCACCTCTTATTTTTCCATACTCCAGTGAATATACTCCCATTATATTTAGTCTGTCATGAAGATAATTCTCTCATCTCAGCCAAATAGTGCAGAACAGTGATTTAATCCATTCCAAGAAATACATAGAATTCAATATCTGGGTCAAAGTAAGTGGCACTTATAAAATGTTAAGCCAATTGAGGAAAGTCAGATAGACTTTGAATTTACAGGGATTTTTGTGTGTGTAGATAGCCTGCAAAATATAAGGATAAACTCTTTGGGGATAATGATGGTAGATCAAAGTATCAAAATCAGAATGCAACAGACTGGGTAATGAATTTAAGCACCTAGATTTTAGAATTCAGATAGCTTGGAGATGCAAAGGCTGTTCTTCTTTGGCAGTCTTTTGGAATTAAGGAAGTCATGTTTAATTCAATGGGTTCTGAGTTGGCCAATAAATCCAATGTGTGATCTGCAGACCCTGCCATATATGGGTCAGGTAGTACTTTAAGGGTTGGATTGTTAGTTTGCTTGAAGGGTGGTGCACATCATCTGCATCTGTGCATGTTCCTAACAAAGTCTCGAAATGTGATATGGAGGTGCCAGTGTTAGACTGGAATGGACAAGGTCAGAAGTCACACAACACCAGGTTATAGTCCAACAGGTTTATTTGAAATCACAAGCACTGCTCCTTCACCAGGTGAAGTGAAGAAAAACACACAGGCACAGAATTTATAGGCGGAGAGATCAAAAAATAGTACAGATGGTGTGAGTGAAGTGTCAACAGGCCAAATAACAAGTCTCTGCAGGTGATCAAAAGTGTCAGATGGTGTCAGGGATGCTGCTGACCTTCAAGAAATTGGATCTGTATCCCTTTGCTCCCTGCCCATTCATATATCTGTCTAGATGTATCTTAAATGATGCTATCATTCTCGCCTCTACCATGTCCAGGCCCCCACCAACCTCTGTGTAAAGAACTTTCCACATATATGTCCCCTAAACCTTTCCCCCTCACTTTGAACTTGTGACCCCGAGTAATTGAGTTTTGCATGCTGGGAAAAAGCTTATCTCTATCCACCCTGTCTATGCCTCTCATGATTTTGTAGATTTCAATCAGGTCCCCCTTCAACCTCCGTTTTTCTAATGAAAATAATCCTAATCCATTCAACCTCTCTTCATAGCTAACACCCTCCATACCAGGCAATATCGTGGTGGACTTCCTCTGCACCCTCTCTAAAGCATCCACATCCTTTTGGTAATGTGGCGTCCAGAACTGTACACAGTATTCTAAATGCGGTCGAACCAAAGTCCATACAACTGTAACATGACCTGCCAACTCTTGTACTCAATACCCTGTCCAATGAAGGAAAGCATGCCCTATGCCTTCTTGACCACTTTACTGACCTGCGTTGCCACCTTCAGGGAACAAAGGACCTGAACACCCAAATCTCTCTGTACGTCAATTTTCCCCAGGACTTTTCCATTTACTGTATAGTTTGGTCTTGATTTGGAACTTCCAAAATGTATCACCTCCCATTTGCCCAGATTGAACTCCATCTGCCATTTCTCTGCCCATCTCTCCAATCTATCTACATTCTGCTGTATTCTCTGACAGTCCCCTTCACTATCTGCTACTCCATCAATCTTAGTGTCATCTGCAAACTTGCTAATGAGGCAACCGATATCTTCCTCCAAATCATTTATATATATCACAAACAACAGTGGTCCCCGCACGGATCCCTGTGCAACACCACTGGTCACAGGTCTCCATTTTGAGAAACTCCCTTCTATTACTATTCTCTGTCTCCTGTTGTCTAGCCAGTTCTTTATCCATATAGGTAGAACAACCTAGACCCCATGCAAGTTCATCTTCTCCATCAACCTACCATGGGGAACCTTATCAAATGCTTTACTAAAATCCATGTAAATGACATTTACAGCCCTTCCCCCATTGATTAACTTTGCCACCTCCTCAAAGAATTAGATTAGATTAGATTACTTACAGTGTGGAAACAGGCCCTTCGGCCCAACAAGTCCACACCGCCCCACCGAAGCGCAACCCACCCATACCCCTACATTTACCCTTTACCTAATACTACGGGCAATTTAGCATGGCCAATTCACCTAACCTGCACATCTTTGGACTGTGGGAGGAAACCGGAGCACCCGGAGGAAACCCACGCAGACACGGGGAGAATGTGCAAACTCCACACAGTCAGTCGCCTGAGGCGGGAATTGAACCCGGGTCTCTGACGTTGTGAGGCAGCAGTGCTAACCACTGTGCCACCGTGCCGCCCACCAACTCTATTGGGTTTGTAAGACATGATCTTCCCTCTACAAAATCATGCTCTCCACTACTGATAAGCCCATTTTCTTCCAAATGGGAATAGATCCTATCCCTCAGTATCTTCTCTAGCAGCTTCCCTACCACTGATGTCAGACTCACTAGTCTATAATAACCTGGAGTATTCCTGCTACCCTTCTTAAACAAGGGGACAATATTAGCAATTCTTTAATCCTTTGGGACCTTACCTATGTTCAAGGATACTGCAAAGATATTTGTTAAAGCCCCAGCTAGTTCCTCTCTTGTTTCCCTCAGTATCCTGGGGTTAATCCCATCCGGACCTGGGGACTTGTCTACCTTAATGCTTTTTAGAATACCCAAAACCTCCTCCCTCCTCATGCTGACTTGACTTAGAGTACTCAAAGATCTATCCCTAATTTCAACATAATATCCATTATGTCCCTCTCCTCAGTGAAAGCACTCGTTAGAATCTCATCCATTTGCTCTGACTCCACGCATAACTTTCCTTTTTTGTCCTTGAGTGAGCCAACCCTTTCTCTAGTTACCTTCTTGCTACTTATATATGAACAAAAAGGCTTTGGGATTTTCCTTAACCCCATTGCTAAAGATATCTCATTGCCTCTTTTAGCTCTTGTAATTCCTCGTTTCAGATTTGTTCAACATTCCAGATATTCTTCCAAAGCTTTGTCTGTTTTCAGTTGCCTAGACCTTAAATACGCATTTTTTTCCTCTTAGTCTCACTATTTCACTTGTCATCCATAGTTCCCTAACCTTGCCATTTCGATCCCTCATTTTCACAAGAATATACCTCTCCTGACTCTAATCAACCTCTCTTTAAAAGCATCCCATATATCAAATGTGGATTCACCTTCAAAAAGCTGCTCTACATTCCCCAGCTCTGCTGAATTTTGATATACTTAGATTAGATTAGATTACTTACAGATTACCTACAGTGTGGAAACAGGCCCTTCGGCCCAACAAGTCCACACCGCCCCGCCGAAGCGCAACCCACCCATACCCATACCCATACATTTACCCCTTACCTAACACTACGGGCAATTTAGCATGGCCAATTCACCTGACCTGCACATCAGTGGACTGTGGGAGGAAACCGGAGCACCCGAAGGAATCCCATGCAGACACAGGGAGAACGTGCAAACTCCTCACAGTCAGTCGCCTGAGGCGGGAATTGAACCCGGGTCTCTAGCGCTGTGAGGCAGCAGTGCTAACCACTGTGCCAATTGGCCTTCCCCAATTTAGCACTCTTCCTTTAGGACCACCCTTGTCTTTGTCCATGAGTATTCTAAAACTTATGGAATTGTGACCACTATTCCCAAAATAATCTCTATCTGAAACATCAACCACCTGGTTGGGCTAATTTCCCAACACCAGGTCCAGTATGACCCCTTACCGAGTTGGATTATTTGCAAACTGCTCTAGAAAACCCTCCTGGATGCTCCTTACAAATTCTGCTCCACCTAACATGAAGTGAATCCCATTCAATGTTGGGAAAATTAAAATCTCCCATCATCATCATCCTGTTGCTCCTACATCTTTCCATGATCTTTTTACATATTTGCCCTCTATCTCACATTCGCTGTTGGGAGACCTGTAGTGCAGTCCCAACATTGTTACTGCACCCTTCCTATTTCTGAGCTCTGCCCATCTTGCCTCACTGCTCAAATCTTCCATAGTATCCTTCTTCAGCACAGCTGTGATTTTTTTCTTTGACCAGTAATGCAACTCCTCCACCCCCTTTACCTCCTTCTCTATCCCATCTGAAGCATCGATATCTCGGGATATGCCCTTCCCTCAACCAAGTCTCAGTAACAGCAATAACATCAGGCTCCCAGATACTAATCCAAGCCCTAAGTTCATCCGCCTTACCTACTATACTTCTTGCATTAAAACAAATGCACCTCAGACCACCAGTCCCTTTGCATTCATCATCTGTTCTCTGCCTCCTCTTTCCCTTAGGAACACTGACTTCATTATCCAGTTTGTTACAGGCTTTAGTTACTGTTTCCTTACTGTCCTCTAACCTCATTTGGTTCCAAACCCCCTGCCACATTAGTTTAAACCCTCCCCAACAGCATTAGCAAAGCACCCCCAAGGACATTGGTTCCAGTCTGGCCCAGGTGGAGACTGCCCAATTTGTAATAGTCTCACATTCCCCAGAACCAGTCCCAATGTCCCAAACATCTGTTCCCTTTCCTCCTGCACCATCTCTCAAGCCATGAATTCATCCTGCTTATTCTATCATTCCTACTCTGACTAGCGTGTGGCACTGGTAGCAATTCTGAGATTACTATCTCTCAGGTCTGACTTTGGCTACTGGTGCCTTCCCCTAACAGGCCATCTCCCCCAAAAGTATCCAAAACAGTATACCTGTTTTGGAGGGAGATGACCGCAGGGGACACCTGCACTGCCTTACTGCTCTTTCTCTGCCTTTTGGTCACCCATTCCCTTTCTCCCTCAGCAATCCTAATCTGCGGTGTGACCATTTCAATAAATGTGCTATCCCCGACCCTCTCAGCATCACTTATGCTCCAAAGTGAGTTCATCCGCAGCTCCAGAGCCGTCATGCAGTCTAACAAGAGCTGCAACTGGACACGCTTCCTGCATGTGAAGGAGCCAGGGATATCAGCTGTGTCCCTGAGTCCCACATTGAGCAAAATGACCATAACACGGGTCTGAGATCTCCTGCCATTTTTAACCTTAAATTTAACTTTAGTCTTAGCTTAGGTAAACGAAAAAGGAAAGTTTTTACCAAATCACTCGATAAAACAATAAAAAAAGGAAATAGAAAACCTTACCTCATCATCTCACCACAGAGTCCCTTTTCTTTTGGTTAGAGGAGGAGGAGGAGGGCGTGTAGTGTCTCGGATTCAGCCGCTACTCAATTCACCTTCCCAGTAGCTCTCTGGTTCTCACTCTCACTCTCACCTCTTGACAATGGAAGCCCCGACACTCGAGGTAAGTTTTTTCAAATGGTTTCACTCACTGTCTCAGCAGCCCTGTGGTCCCCGTTCTCACTTCTCGACAAATGGAAGCTCCGACACCCGAGGTAAGTTTTTTAAACAGTTGCACTCATTTTCCCAGCAGCTCTCTGTTCCTCATTTTCACTTCTTGACAAATGGAGGCCCCGAGGCCTCTGGTAAGTTTTTTAAAATGGTTTCACTCACCTTTCCAGCAATCCTTTCATCCTCACTCTCACCTCTCGACAAATGGAGCAATCCTAGTTCCATTTTCCAACATTTGGTCCATGGACTTGTGTGCTTTGGCTTCATAAGTGCTTTTTAAATGTTAGGAGGCTTTCTGTCTCTACTACCCCTAAAGGCAGTAGGTCCCAGATTCCTACCACCCTCTGGGTAAAATAAAATTTTCTCACAGCCCCTTAAACCTGCTGCACCTTACCTTAAATCTATGGGTCCTGGTCATTGACCCCTCCACCAAGAGGAAAGGCTTATTCCCATCGACCCTGTTTATGTCCCACATAATTTTATACATATCCTGTCCTCCCTTAGTCTCTTCTTTTCAAGGAAAACAACTCCAGTCTATCCAATCTCTCTTCATAACTTAAATGTAATCCACAGGAGCATTATAAAACAAAATTTGACATTGAGCCATTTAAGGCGGTACCAATGTAGATGTCAAAAAGTTCTTGGTCAAAGAGACAGGTTTTAATGAATATTTTAAAGTAAGAGAGTGGTTGGAGCAGCAGTGAGTTTTCTGAGGGGAGTTCAGGGCTAAGGATCTGAGTAGCTGAAGGTACAGCCAACAATGATGGACTAATTAGAATTGGCAATATTCATGAAACTAGAAATAGAGGAATGCAAACACCCTGAAGGCCTGGAAGAAATCAGAAAGATAGGGGGGTCTACACAGTAATTTGGAAACAAAAATGAAAATGACCATTTCCTATTTGTGAACCAGTGTCAGGCAGTGAGAACAACGATGATGGTTGGTGAGCACTTAGAACATAGAGCATGGTCTCAGATTTTCCCTAGTTTAAAGAGGAAAAAATGTGAGAGTTTGGCCAGAAATGCTTTAGAATATTCAAGTTTAGGGGCAATAAAGGCATGGATAAGGATTTCAACATGACAATGAGTTAAGAGTGTGGAAATAGGAAATCTTAATGATGGCCTTAATATGTGGTCAGAAGCTCATGTTGGGTCCAAGTAAAACACTAGGGTTGTGTGCAATCTAGTTCAACCTCAGTCAGTTAACAATTATATTGGTGGCTAGGGTTGGAGTTTGTAGAAAGGAGTAATTTCATACACATCTCGTGCTTAGGGGAGGCAGTGACATCTTGGTACTGTTACTGGATTAGTAATCCATAGGCCCAGGTTTCAAATTCCATGATGCAAACTGTTTGAGTTTTATTGCAGAGGTATTAAGTTCAAGCAAATATAAAGCTAGTCATGAAACTATCTACTAATTGTTTTAAAACTGTGACTTACTAAATTCCCCTTGACAGAAGAAAATCTGACAGAGAAATTTGTCATCTATTGGCCTATACATAAATTCAGACTCCACAGCAATGTGGTTATATATGAAATAGCCTATCAAGTCACAGTTCAAAGGCAATTAGGGATGGACAACAAATACTGGCTTTGCCTATTTCTCATGAAAGATTGATACAAAGGCTGGTGCATTTAAATGTTGAAGAAATGGTGGTGAGGTAGAGTTGGGTGTCATAAATGTTCATCTGAAAACTAATGTTGGGTTCTTAGTTGCGCTTGTTAAGGAGAAATAAATGGTGACCCAGGACATATTCTGGAAATTATGCAGGAGCATGGTTACAAGTGATTCTCTGGTGATGATTAAATAACTAAGAATAAAACCAGAAAGTGCTGCTCCATCCCAATGGGTGACATTGGAGGAGCCTGGAACAGTCAACTGTGTCAAAAGATGCAGACAGTTTGAGAAGCAGGAGTTTACCTTTGTAACAGTCACATTTGTCATATTTGACTTTTACAATTCCTGTTTCAGTACTGTAGCACAGTGAGAAATTGGAATGAGGAAATACAGAAGCAGAATATCTGCAGAAGGTTATATTTTCCTGTTAAAGTAACAGCAAATGAGTTAAACCTTTTGAAATGAGTCACTATGCAGATAATTGCATTGAGAACAAAGGCGATCAGACTTGGTGAAAGAGCTGACTTTAATTGAAATCCAGAGGACTTAGAAATAGTCGCTTACAGAACATTCTCGCATGTCTATATTTTTGTCACTGCTTTTGGCTATTTTTGTTGTCTCTGTGTAATCCCTGTTAGCAACCTTGCCAAAATGCCTGTTGTTTTCTCAAGACAGCACAACTGATGGGAGTAAACAACATTTCAAATCTCTAGAGTAGTAGAGTTTCCCATCAATCTCTAAGCTGCGTTCACAACAGTCTGCCATTCTCATTTCACTAGCACTCAGTGGAGAAGGATATTCAAGTTGCAAAAAGTATCTGGGCTAGGAAGGCCTAACATTAAATTCTTGTTCGCAATCACATGCTTAGAAATATTCCTCTTGGCACGATATTAGTGTCTGGTAGAAGCAGCTGGATTAGGGTCCACCATATACAAATGTTTTAAAAATATCATTTTGTGTTCTACAGATTATTTCTCTGTTCCTATCTTTTGCCTCACTAGATGAACACTAGAATAAAACAAGCTTTCCAGATTACTCAATGGTTAACTACAGGAAAGAATAAATTTAAAGAACTGTGCCCAAATTTGCTAGCTGTTTTTGTGAGTTTCTCTTATAGCTCTGAGGTAGTGCAGCACAGAAGAGGGCTTTTGGTCCATTAAGTCTGCATTGACCTATCGACAATCATCCCATTTTCCAGCAGTGTCATCAATTCCATACGCCAAGAACTCAGCAGTTGCATTCTGGGACAGAGCTATCCCAGCCAGACATCTGATGACACTGATGTAGCTTGTAACATCTGGCTGACATTTACACTGCTTGGTTTGGGGAGGGGCGGGGGGCTCCAATCCTCAAGTGTATGGATCACTGCTTTTCAACCTCACCTTTTAAAGCCCTGATAATATATTCAATTAGTAGCTAACTATCTGAAAGCTAAACATTGAATGGGAAGAATGGTGGGAAATGCATCCAATTGGGCAAAAAAGATGGAACATCCAGGCAGTAAGTGACCAAATTATGAAGCAGAAGTTATTCCTAAACACACATATACTGTGGCAGTTACCACAGAGAATTTGCTTTTTTTTTCATCTCTGTTAAAATCACTATTGCAGCATCAATGACAAAGATTATTGTTTTAAATGTTGATGATAATTGTGCTAGGAGTAAATCATTCCAGACATTTGCGAAGAGGAAAGAACATTTGAATGCAGCTGGTCCCTTCCCCTTGTGGATAATAAATGTTTTGAAAAAGGCTCAAATTCAACCCTTTATCCCTCTTTCACTCCACACAAACAAGGAAGAGAATAGAGCAGCCCGCTCCAGAGGAACCCAGGCCAAAGACATATCCGTGTTTTGATGAGGACTCCCTAAGGATTGTTCTCCAGGCTATAAGTGATTGATAGGAGGTGGACAAGGAAACCTCCAGCCAGACCAAAGAAGCCTGGATGAAAGTTGCAGAGGAGATCAGCAGCCATGGGATTGTCCAAAGATCCGATTGTTGTGCCGATAAAAACTCACTGACATCTCGTTATCTGCCCATAGAAAGTGCATAGACAGAAATGGATCTGTATGGAAGGGTGTGTAGATGTGATGTGGAACTTACTAGAGCCTTGCCCAAGTGTAGAAGGCTGCATGATGCAGACATGCTAATCTGCATGGCAACCAGGGCATAGTCTAGAATATAACCTTTGAATAGTAACTCCTATTAGCTGGCAAGGAGCACTGAGAAATGTTGACCATCAACAAAATACACATTGGTCGCACCTCTGAGGGAATGATTGGTGCACAGCAAATGTTCATTTTTATTTGAAGGAGAAGGGAGCACATAGTGTCTAAAACACACTCAAGACTGCAAATAGATCTGCAAACCTGGTTAATCTCACTCTTATTGTGGAGGAAGTTTGGAGATAGCAATCAATTAATAGAGTTGAGTCATTAGGTGACAAGACGTTTGAGAAAGGTCCCAGGAAGGTCAGACTCTAAGAGCACATAGTTTTTTTCCTACACACAGTGCTGAAGAGGATAGGGATGGGGATTATATTGGAAGCTTGGGAAGATGGCAAGGTAATGGAAATGCAACCATGATGGGTTTGGACTTTGGGGACTTGAAGAATTCAGGAAGCAATGTTTACTCAATGTTGAAGGGCCTGAGGTTTAAACCCTGCTTACCATCTCTCGCATTGGTGCCAGAGTGTGTCTTTGTGTGTGTGTGTGTGTGTGTGTGGAAGTGCATCTTTTCGAAAGCAATCTTCTTGTTTTCATCTCCTCCATAAACATCAGGTCTATCAGCAGCTGTAGCCACCAGACCCAAGGGAACATTGATAACAGCTAACAAGAAGGATGGAGTGTCAGAGGGAGCAACATCACATCCTTACTTCACACCATGCGCTAACACAGATCTGCAAACTGCAGTGAGCACGCGTGAGAGAATTCTGTGAGATTCATGCTATGGTGAGAACAGATGACAGTCAGAAACAACTCTAGGAGACTAAGATGGAGCAGCTGTCTGGTAATTTGAAGAGTATTGGAGATGACTGAGGTTTTGAGCCCCACACTGATGATGAGCCTCTTGAGTCAGGTAGGAGATGCTGACGTACAATGCAAGGTACATGGAGATGAGGAAGAGATTCCAGAGGCGTTGAAGGCACTGGAAGAGAGAGTGAAAGAGTCTGTCCAGACCACATGAGCGCTGATCACTCACTCTTCAGAACACACAGTTGCTTTTGTTATGAAGGTGTAGAGATGTACTGTACCTTTAAGAGAGTTGAAAAGCTAGCAGAACTACCCGACACAGCACCAAGTGTTCTGAACATCGTAACATTGTAACATTTGGTCAAACAACTATCTAAGAGCTGTGTTGCCTGGATACAAAACCAAATTCCAATTCAGCTAGTTGGTTTAAATTATGCCCCAAGATACTAAACTCCAATCAGGTTTGAATTTAGTATTTTAACAATATTAAAACCAATGAAACGATCCGATGTTTTGAGGTACAAAATCTAATAGTTTAACAGTTACCCAGAACAGCAAACCGAACTGCCAAAAGACCAACAGATGGAGTCTGCTAGTAAGAATTCTCTGAGATGTACCTGTCTGGAGAAGGAGTTTGTGAAGATAAAAACATTGACAGCGATCTGGAGAGAAAATCTACAGAGGAAGATAGAAAGAGAAGGCTCGACAGCTGGCTGGTTTTGAAACTTGAACTTTTTGTAAATCTTAATCAGGGTTTTTATTGGACCAGTATTGTAGAAGGGAAAGCAAAAGATAGGTTAGATAAATGAGTTGTAAATAGTTGTTAGTTTATTATTCTCTGTTAGACTTTAAAAAGTAAAGTTGTTAATTTTTAATTTTAAATCGTGACTTTTGGGATGGTTCTTTGTCTCTTGAATGTTCACAGATTACAGCCCGGGGTAAGTCTTTTCTGTGTTGCTGGTTTAAATTAGCAGGGGGTTTTACCCAGTGTCTTCACACTTCCATTGCAAGTTGATGGCTGTCATGAAAAACAAAGGGATATGTATTCAGTCCAGTGCCTAGAGCCAGCCCGAGAGTGTGACAAGTATCTTAGAGTCACATCAGCATATGAATCCCCTCAGGGCATCAGACAGGAGCCAACTGAGCCTCATGGTCGAGGGTGTGCATCTGTTGACAACATTGGGAGACATTTCACAGGGCATCTCTGATGGAGACAGCCCCCTGCCAATGTCACAGATACCTCCAAGAACTGCAGCAATAGATGAACCTCCACCACAATGCAGGTGATTCCATTATGTCAGGGCCCTTACTGTATCAGGAGTCCATAGGACACATACCAAAATCATCCTAAGTAAGGGGGCATAAGGATCAGCAGACTGTTTCCAGCTGGTAGTGAAGGGGGAGACATCATGCCATAGCACCTGTAAGAGAATTAAAAATACACAACAATTGCATTGGGAGGTGCTCATATTTGTAATTTAGGAAGAATGTTTAATAATGTTGGGCAATTCAACAATTGACCTTCTCACATGAAATTCTGGTTGCAATAACGCCTTATCTGTGTGTAATGTGATGGATTTGAATTGGATATGGTCTTAACTGGGCTTTGTGTTCATGTAGACTTCTCTGTGTGACACTATTTGCTGAATCTACATTGCCCGATAGATATGGCCCTGGTGTTCATGGCAGGGAAACAATGGAGAAAGGTGACAAGAGCCAAGTAGGTGTTGCCGAGCTGGAATCATTTTGCTATTGGAATTTTCACAATGTAAAATGTTTGGGGGAGGATGATAATTGAAATGAAAGGGTTAATCTATGAGCTGAAATTCCACCCAGTTTGATAACTAACTGTTTGAAGTATTGGGTATTCTCAAGCATTGAGCAGTGACATTTGGGTACAATATCTGGATGGCGGCACATACGTCTTCTCTGCTTCTTGATAGTAATATGTGGCTTGTACATAATTAATGAGATGTAATAAACCATATCTTGTTTTCTATGACAAATATTTCTTGTGTTGAGATTTATTCTTAGTTCATTCCTCCACAGAATCTTGAACAGCCCAGTAAACTAGCATAGAAAGGAGGATTGGTGGCAGCACAATGGCCCAACCACAAACTACCAGAGATTTGCACCCATGCAGTACATCATATAATAACGCCTGGGAATGTCCAAGAATGTAGTCTGCCATATATGCTACACTTAGAAAACATACACCCACATCTGCATTATTCTTTCTTTATAATGACACAATCTGGACATTGGTGGAATCATCTTTCCTGTTTATAGATACCCAATCTATCCAGGTGGAGCCTTCATTACAACATGGGTACAATCAATTACCCCTTGATACCTTTGGAAATCCAGCTATTGCTATAAGCCATTGGCACTTCCTGCGTGCTGTTCCAATATTACTGGCAATCCGAATGCTGCAGTCATGGTTAGAAGATTAGCATGGTTAATATTCACCCATGTCATTTTGCAGTCTCCTCTTCACAGCTCCTTGCTTATAACAGGTTTCCCACCTCGCTTGCTATGCCTCGTGGTGCCCCAGCCCTGGCCAGCGGCATTTCCCCTTCTCTTCTGCTCTTTGGAGATGATGCCTCTGGAGATGAAATAATGGACAATTTTCTTCAGGGACTGCAATGTATTGCCCAAATTTCTTTTTGCCACTTTCACATGGAAAGACACTCGTGCAGGATGAAGTGGAAAGAAAAACAAAGTTACCAATAATAGCAGAGTGTCCCAGCTTCACCAGCAGACTATTCTTTAAAGTCAACCTAAGTCCCACTTGAAGTCAATTCAACACTTCAGGATCAAAAATATGACTTCCTCTGAATGTATTTTCCATGACTCCACTGCATTATGGAGTGGGGAAATGTTATTCCATGTACTGGAAGCAACTTTTTTAAAATAACAGGTAGTCCATTCATTTCAGTGCCCCCTTGACTTACATATCATTGTTGAAACTTTATTGCTGGAACAGCACAGCAGGTCAGGCAGCATCCAGGGAACAGGAGATTCGACGTTTCGGGCACAGGCCCTTCTTCAGGAATGAGCAGAGAGTGTTCAGCAGGAGAAGATAAAAGGTAGGGAGGAGGGACTTGGAGGAGGGGAGTTGGAAATGTGATAGGTGGAAAGAGGTCAAGGTGAGGGTGATAGGTCGGAGTAGGGTGGAGGCGGAGAGGTCAAGAAGAAGACATTTCCAACTCCCCTCCTCCAAGTCCCTCCTCCCTACCTTTTATCTTCTCCTGCTGAACACTCTGCTCATTCCTGAAGAAGGGCCTGTGCCCGAAACGTCGAATCTCCTGTTCCCTGGATGCTGCCTGACCTGCTGTGCTGTTCCAGCAATAAAGTTTCAACTTTGATCTCCAGCATCTGCAGACCTCACTTTCTCCTCTTACATATCATTGTAAACAGATTAGTGACCTGAAGTCATTCTGACAGATTTTATACGCGTGGCATGGTCACAATCAATGTTAGAACATAAAATGCACCCTATAGTTTGTGGTCTTGTGTGTGTGCTTAGTGATCCTATGCATATTGGACTGAGAAGAAATTGTGTTGAACTTCCTAAACTTCATAACTTGAACTCCCATTTCGCCATGGCTGAATTAGAATGAAACCAAAATAAAAATGCTTCTGGAACTACTGGTACCAATGCTTTATTTTTTGGACTGGAAGAGAAAGGTATTCCCAAAAGGTGTTGCAGGAGTTCTAAAGAAAACTTTTAATAGATTTTGTGCATTGCATTTCGATGGAGCTGACATGCTGTAGCTTCTAAGGTCTATTTTTGCCTTTACCCACAAGAAAAAATGTGGAGTACCAGGTACAAGATGTCCTGCAGTCTTTGCTGGACTGTAGATTTAATACAGAAGGAAGAAGAGTAATCCAAAATGAAAAAAAAAGAATGAGCCATTTGAAAGAAAATGTCCAGCAATATATCAGCCCAGTTTGATGGAACATGCCACATAAAAACTACCAAGACCTGAGTGAATACATTGCGTGTACTTTATCAATAGATGTGCCAACAACCAAATACAGATTGGAGCCAAGATCATTTGCCTGTTACCATGAAGTTGATGGATGCATTAAATTTGAAAGATGTAAGTTTTTTTCAAGAGTGCTGCACCAGGAGCTCCCTGCAATATCATACAGGAGACCATCTGACTACATAAGTCAGGTACTTGATTGATTTTCTTTGAAAGCCTGGGAAAACAATGTTTATGGAGTTCTCCAGAGTTATTGTGTTTCAGGTTCCTGTATAAGGCACACAAATGACAACCATATGCTATTATGAGCCACCAACTGTAAACCTGCTCAATTTCTTTCCTGTTTATAAATGCCTTGTTGCCAAGATAGAGACAGAAGGGCACTGCTCTCCACATGTCCAGATGCAAAGCCAGCTTTACTGAAAATTCTCTTACTGCTTTTAGTTACAATAATTCTGTTTAATTATAGCACTTCAAAAAAAAAAGTTAAATAAACAGATGACTTCCCTGTCACTATTTCCCTTTGTACACTGAACAATACTCTGTCCATCACAGCATCTTGTCCAAGATCTGGACAACCGCAACATGGGGCCCTGGATCTGGAAATATTTCTTAAATAAATCATTTGTAATGTCCACGAGTAGCTTAAAAGCAGCTGGATTGATTTGTTTTTGCAACCAGATTTGTACTCCTATGTCTTTGATGTTTACCCATGACACACTACTAAATCTTTAACCCCAATTAATAACTGTGCAACATTTCCACTGTCTAGTCATCCAACTGCAGGCATTAATGACACACCCGAAGGGGCACTCTATGGTACAAATGTAGGTGGAAACAAATTAGTATTAGGGATCATCAATGAGCGCAAGTTAAATTGAAGTGTAATATCTCTGGTGTGCATAAAGATTCATTGCACTATTTTGAAAAAAAGTATAGAGTTTAGTCCCAATGTCCTGGCTAACAGTTATCCTGTAATTCATATCACAAAAAAAAACCTTCACTAATCATTATCAGATTGTGAAACCTTTCTGTGCACAAATTTGCTTTTAGGATTTCTACATTGCCACAGTGACTACATTTTAAAAATAATTAATTGGTTATAGTGCTTTGGAATATACTGAGTATTTTAAAGCCACAATCAATTTGGATGACTGGCTACAGGATGTATGGCCCCTCAGAAAAATGACCCCCCAAATTCAAGGATTCATGTGCATATTTACTCTAAAATCCTACCTACCTTTGACCTGGTCTTCAACTTGTCCATGTGCATCCTCAAACCCTCCCATCTTGGGAGACTCCTGCTGCCAAGCTCCAAAGCCAGATTTACCACTGCTGTCAGAGCGTTCCATGCATCCGCCACTCCGGGTGGGGAACCTATCTCTGACATCTCCCCAAACCTTCCTCCAGTTATCTTGAAATTATACCCCCTCGTGATAGCCACTTCTGCCCTGAAAGGAGGTCTCTGGTTGTTCTCTCTATCTATGCCTGTCGTCATCTTGTACACCTCCAATGAGTTGCCTCTCACCCTTCTTCGCTCCAGTGGGAAGGGTCTTGGCTCCCTCAACCTTTCTTCGTGGGATATGCCTTCCAGTCCGAGCAGCATCCTGGTGCACCCTCTCTGGGACTTACATATCCCACCTGTAGTGGGGCGGCCAGGGCTGGACGCAGTGTTCCAAGTGTAGTCTAACTGGGACTCTGTGGAGCTGCAGCATGGCCTCGTGGCTCTTGAGTTCAATCTTTCCTGCTGGTGAAGGTCAGAACACCGTATGCCTTCTTGCCACCCAAGTTGATAGGGTTGTTAACTTTGAAGGATCTATGGGCATGAACCCAGGGTCCCTCTGTTCCTCCACACTGCCAAGAGTCCTGGCTTTTATCCTGTAATCTGCATTCAAATTTGACCTTCCAAAATGAATCACTTCACACTTTTCCAGGCTGAACTCTATCTGCCACTTATCAGCCCAGATCTGGATCCTGTCAATGTCCCATTGTAACCTACAACTGACCTCCATACAGTGGCTCAGCGGTTAGTATTGCTGCCTTACAGTGCCAGGGAACCGAGTTCACTTCCAGCCTCGGGGTGACTGTATGTGTAGAGTTTGCATATTCTCCCGGTATCTGTGTGGGTTTCCTCCAAGTGCTCTGGTTTCCTCCCACAATCAAAAAATGTGCAGGTCAGGTGAATTGACCATGCTAAATTGCCTATAGTGTTCAGGGATGTTTTGGTTAGGTGCATTGGTCAGATGTAAATGTAGAGTAATAGGTAGGGGAATAGGTTTGGGTGGGATACTCTTCGAAGGGTCAGTGTGGACTTGTTGGGCCGAAGGGCCTGTTTGCACACTGTGGGGATTCTATGATTCCATGAACTGGTTGCCCCTCTACCAGGGTATCCCATTGCTGAATGTACAAAAACAGCTGACACAGGACATCTCTTTTGTCCCATTTGGATCAGACTGCTTAGCCTGATTCAATGTAGACCTAGATTACCATCTCTAGTGAAATCTATTCCTCAAATTTCAATCACAAGTCAACAGTCTGCAAATATTAATAGATTTGCTTAATGAGTTGATATCTATATTTTGCTGTAGGTGTCAACAGTTGCTAGGGAAGTCTAATAAAAAGGAATTTATTCATAGAATTACATTGGACATCCATCATTGAAAGAGGATATCTGGCCCAAATGGCCCATATGGTTCCTCTTCATTTAATCATATTAACATAACCTTCTCCTTCAATGCACTTATGTATTTTATCTCAATTATGTGTCTCAATCAGTCTTTTTACGAACTAATCAGAATAGAAATTGACAGTGCCCATAAAATGTCGGAGTAGAAGCACAGCATTTGACCCACTGAGCCTGCTCCACCATTCACGAGATCATGTCTGATCTGATCACCCTCAACGAAACCTTCCTGCCTTAGTCCCATAACCCTTGATGCTTGGAAGCAGGGGTTTTGGAGATAAGACAGGAAAGTGGAATTGAAGATTATCACAAAGCCATCATCTCATCAAATGGCAGAGTAAACAGATTGGGCCCGTTGGCCTGTTTCTGCCCCAATGTCTTATGGTTACTCTGAAATTCTGTTCTGATTGGCGAAGTAAACAATTGACTGAGGCACATGAGTGGAGTGAATTACATAAAATGCATGTAAAGAAAAGGGCAGTGAAAATGTAAATTGGAATGTGGACCTACATTTTCCCCATGTTACCAACAGTGGCAACTGGGAAATCGATCATCCATCACAAGCTCCTGGGCAATCGAGAAGCATTGGTAGCTGTATGTTCTCCCAGGCAAGTCCTGAAATCCTGGGTTTACTTCAAAAGGGGGTGGGACTCATTAAGAGTATCTTCTATTTATATTTTCCTGATTATTTTGCTCAGGAAAGATGCACTCTTATAGGAACAAGGATGTGAAAGCTAATCTGTGACTGTCTATTCAGCAAGAGAGACCCATGATCTGCTGGAAACTCGGTGGGTTGAATTATATTTTCTTCTCTGCTTTACATGTTTATGGCTAGGTAACAAATCAAGCTGTTCTTAGCTACCACAAACTACTATCATAATGCCAAGGAATGCCCTAGTGAGTCATCTTAAATTACACTTTATACAGTTCCTAGAAATATATAGACAACTGTTGTCTAGTTTAAATTTATCAACTTACAAGAACATTGAGTTTTTTTTTATAAAGAGTAGCAAGGAGACCTCAATGCACAAGTTAAATTGTGTTAAAAGTTGACAGCTGGTGAATCAGCTGCTTAGAACATTGGCTTAATTTCTGAATAAGATTTACACTCATGCTGCCAACACTGAGATCTGATTGCTTGACACCACATCATGATTTGTTGCAACAAATTTCTTCTTCAAACACAGATTTGGGTTTATTTAGTATGCAGTATTTTTTTAAGGTATTTCCATTCTTTGGGATCCCCAAAATGCCTAACTTGTCATCTCATTGGAAGAAATTTGGAAGTATCTCACCTTTGCTTCAGAATTTCAAATATTTGAACTCCGTAAGGGGTGTGAACACATAATCTAAACACTTCAGTTTGGTTCTGAGAGAGCATTACCTTGTTAGTGGTGTCATGATTTGGGATTTTGCAATAAACTAAGGTCTAATCCATTTGTTTAGATGTACAAAATGATAGTTTTTGAAGAAGACCAGGGTGTAATCCCAGTTTGTCTCTTCCCTCAAGCACCACAAGAAGACAAACTTTGATCATTTATCTCATTAGTTATGTTCTGGAACCCTGTTGAGGAAAGATTGACAGCCACATTTGTTCATACCAAATGGTGCATTGTGAACTCCTAGAGTAGTGAAGTGGCCGTAGTGAATGTTCTTTCATTTGTGTTCTGAGTGAAGATAGCAAGGAAGTCATCTACCATCATAATCTGCTAAAATGAAGAGTTATTTGGGCTGAATACCCCTCTAGATTTTCCATTCTACATTCCCATGAGAATACTATTTGTGACTATGTTAGTGGGAGTAGTACCGTAAATTCCTTTTTCTGTCATTCTGTACTCAAATGCTTCACAGTAATTTACAAACTATTTTCTTTTTAGATCTATTTAAAGACTGCAGGGGGGAGTTGGAGATGAGGTGTGAGAAAAATAACAATGAAGTGCAGATGCTGGAAATCTGAAACAAAAAGAGGAATTGCTGAAGAAGCTCAACAAGTCTGGCAGCATCTGTGAAGAGGAAGCAGAGTTAATGTTTTAGGTCCAGTGATCCTTCTTCTGAACAAAGATGAGATGAGACCCATCAATATGATGGAACAGCAATCAGTAAAATAGGTTTAACTACTAATAGGCTTCCTTTCCACATTACAGTGGAGCTAACAGATTTCAGATGGGAATATATTGGATATGAATTGCTGAAATCATATTTTCCATCAAAGAATTGTTACCACATTTCCAATTTCATCCCCAGCACAAACAAGGCCACAATTTCTTGGTGCTCATTAAGTTAAACTAAATAGGTAGATTGCCAAGGGAACCTTTGCTGTTTATTGGTAGCTAGCCTCTTTGGGAATATCAGTTTTGTGTCTTGTTAATACCACTTAGAGACACCCTGTATTTCTTGATGATATGGTTCATACTGGCAATTGTTCATGAAACATATTTCTAAATGGAATGTTCAAATAAATGCGAGGTGCTGCATTTTGGGAAAACAAATCTTAGCAGGACTTATCCACTTAATGGTAAGGTCCTAGGGAGTGTTGCTGAACAAAAAGACCTTGGAGTGCAGGTTCACAGTTCCTTGAAAGTGGAGTTGCAGGTAGATAGGATAGTGAAGAAGGCGTTTGGTATGCTTTCTTTTATTGGGCAGAGTATTGAGTACAGGAGTTGGGAGGTCATGTTGCGGCTGTACAGGACATTGGTTAGGCCACTGTTGGAATATTGCATGCAATTCTGGTCTCCTTCCTATAGGAAAGATGTTGTGAAACCTGAAAGGGTTCAGAAAAGATTTACAAGGATGTTGCCAGGGTTGGAAGATTTGAGCTATGGGGAGAGGCTGAACAGGCTGAGGCTGTCTTCCCTGGACCGTCGGATGCTAAGGGGTGACCTTATAGACATTTACAAAATTATGAAGGGCATGGATAGGATAAATAGGCAAAGTCTTTTCCCTGGGATGGGGGTGTCCAGAACTAGAGGGCATAGGTTTAGGATGAGAGGGGAAAGATATAAAAAGATACCTAAGGGGCAACGTTTTCACACAGAGGGTGATACATGTATGGAATGAGCTGCCAGAGGAAGTGGTGGATGCTAGTACAATTGCAACATTTAAGAGGCATTTGGATGGGTATATGAATAGGAAGGGTTTGGAGGGATATGTGCTGGGTGCTGGCAGGTGGGACTAGATTGAGTTGGGATATTTGGTTGGCATGGACAGGTTGGACCGAAGGGTCTGTTTCCATACTGTACATCTCTATGACTCTCTCTCTCTCTCCCTATATACACTACATACTTACTTAAATCAAGACTAGGCCGTCAAACATGGAGTATGTTTTATGCTGTGTGGGCACTGCAATGTTCAATGATTTAATTGATCTGTGTTGATTATGTTGGTTTGTTCACTGATCTATTTTGACGTACTTAACTGGTTAAGTCTGGATGGAGCATCTGATAGAAAAAGCAAAGAGAAACTTCAAAGACTTGAGATGCCTGAGTTATCAAAACAAGTGTGGAAATCCTGTCATTGCTGAGATTTGCTGAGTGTAAATAAATATGTTGTTAATTTAAAACAGTGTCATCTTATCATTGCACTGAGGTAAATTGGATATATGGAATATAAAACAAACCATATATATAAGAGAGACACTGTAAAGGGAGTGATAAACTGCTCCAGTAGTTTTGATTAGCGTTCAAAATGTTGTAATCCATGCTCCATTATCTCATTTGGATTACAAAGCCTGAAGGAAACTGTGAATAGGCCTCCCAGCACATACACCACTTTGTCCTGCTCCAGAGAATACTGAGGCACGGAGCTAGGGGTGGCAATTCCCTCACAATACAGGCAATTGCTACATTCTCTCAGGTAAGCAGTGCATCTCCTTCCTCATCAGCCTCTCAGGCGATACTCTCAATGGTACTCAGACAGCCAATCTGAATAATTCCACTTCCCTGCAACCAAGGTGTCACTGGCCAGAGTCACTTGAGGTACTCAGCAAGGCCAACTCAAGTGCCTTCAGTAGAGGTGCAACACTTAAACCATGAAATCAACTTCTCAGTCAATGAGAACACTAAGGCTTCCAATAGGGGCAATGTGTAGATATGCAACAGATATGTAATCAAATGTGAAATCTGTTGTAAAACAGTTTTATTTGAGATAACTTCTACTTTTCATAATCTTAGTAATGTGACAAGGAACACTTATGATGTTTTGTTTGAAGACATTAATGCAGTGAATTAGTATGTAGGTAAAACAACTATTAGGAATGCAAATGGAAAGTAGTTATTCATTGAAAAGTAGGAATTGTTTGTTACAGTTGTGATGGGTATTGGTGAAGTCACATCCAGCATATGTGTAAAGCTTTGGTTTCCTCATTTAACAAAGAACATAATTGTGTTGGAAACGGTTCAGTGAAGGTACACTTGACTGATTTCTGGGATGAAAGGTTTATTCTATCAAGAAAGATTGGATAAGCTGCATCTATACATATTGGAGTTTAAAAGAACGAGAGGCCATTACACTGAAACATAAAGAGTTCTGATTTAACCTGACAGAATACATACCAAAGGAGTTTCCCCTTGTGGGAAAATCTGGAATTAGGGGGCACAAAGTATGTCCCAATTAAGATGAAGAAAAGAAGATTTATCCACTCTAAGAGAGTTATGAGTCTTTGGAAATCTCTTTTCCAGACAGTGATGGGTATGGATGCAGAATATTTTTAAGGCAGAGGTAGTTAGAGTTTTGATTAACATAAGAGTCAAAGAATATCAGCAAGTATCAGGGAAGTAGAGTTAAGGCCACAATCAGATCAGCCATCATCTTATTGAATGTCACAGCAGGCTTGAGAGGCTGAATGGCCTCTAATGCTCCTAATTTGCAAATTTGTAACAAAACTAGAAAATGCTGGAGAAACTCAGCAAGTCTGGCAGCATCTGCGGAGAGAAAATATTGTGAACGTTTCAAGTGCAGTGACCCTCCTTCAGAAGACCCTTCTTTATGTTAACTCTGCTTTCTCTCTACAGATGGGACCAGACCTGCTGAGTTTCTTCAGCAATTTCTGTTTTTGTTTCAGATTTCCAGTATCTGCAGTTCTTTGGATATTTGTTTGATGATGTTGTATGTTTCTATATTGGGTGCTAGGACTGAATTAAATTGAAGCATGTCACATTGGTACAGTATGGGGTAAAGGAGGGATTATTCTGGACAATCTCCCAGTAATGGGCTGCCTTTACAACTTTAGCAGTTCCTTGCACTGGTTGGACTTGGCTCTGATTTGGCATCATTTGACTCTTTCTTCATTTCCTTGCTCCACCACTTCCCAGTTGGATGGCTCTATGGCAAGATGGAGGACTTGCAGCAATGATAATGATTCTGAAACTTGCTCTGGCCTTAAGTAAAGAGCTCTCTTGACTTCTCAAAGCATCAGAATCATTATTTCAAGGAACCAATTATTTTCTTCATTAGAACCCTTATTTCTGCATAATCATGGGCGGCACGGTGGCACAGTGGTTAGCACTGCTGCCTCGCAGCGCCAGAGACCCGGGTTCATTTCCCGCCTCAGGCGACTGACTGTGTGGAGTTTGTACGTTCTCCCCGTGTCTGCGTGGGTTTCCTCCGGGTGCTCCGGTTTCCTCACACAGTCCAAAGATGTGCAGGTCAGGTGAATTGGCCATGCTAAATTGCCCGTAGTGTGAGGTAAGGGGTAAATGTAGGGGCATGGGTGGGTTGCGCTTCGGCGGGGCGGTGTGGACTTGTTGGGCCGAAGGGCCTGTTTCCACACTGTAAGTAACCTAATCTAATCTAATTTTTATTATATCAGTGCTTCAAGTGTCTGCTCTGGTTGTAGGCAGGAATCATAATTTTGTTCAGAAGTAGTCCATGTTCCCTAGCCAGCAGCCAGAAGTCACACACTGCTTGGGAACAGAACATGTTTTGAGGACTAGCATCATTATGACTACTGCCAAGAAACAGGGTGTTAACCTATATGAGTCCCTTTCTGAAATCTCAAACAAGTTGCATGTTGAGTCATTTGAAGTCTTTCCGGTTGCAATGAAGCTTTTGAGTAAGTGTGCTTGTGTGTGTGCGCACATATGTGCTTATGTGTATGTGTACTTGTCTGGGTGTTGGGCCAGGGGTGTACTGTATAGCTCCCTGCACCTGACTGAATCCAAGCATGCAGGGAAATCCCATGTGTTTTTTTCCTGTTTGTCAGCCTCCATGGGGAACAAAATGCTGAACTGTTGACATCTCACACTGAGTACATCGGTAACTTGCCAGGTGGCTGTATCCAAGTTGATTTATACAGCTAATGTCACTAGAAAGTTTAGAGCTGCAGTGAATTTCACTGCCAAAGGCAGTGCAGTGTATATCATGATGTTAGGTTGATTTCACAGCAACTAATGACATAGGCAAGTAACTGCCTCTCTCTAGAAACTCAGCTGCATTATACACTGGTCCAAGTTGGGTTCAAGTATGATATTCTATTCATGAAAACTATTGGCTATGTTCACTCCTATACCAGTATACCCTTTGCTTCATTCAACCTGGGTACATGTTAAGGTATGCCAGGAACCTACTTGCTTTTGGTTAACTGGTTGTTGAGCTCATTGATGAGCTCATTTCCAGGCCTCAAAGGATCATATGAAATTTTCAGTCAGGAACTGCAAGGAACACATAATGTCTGGGAAATGCTGGGGTCATGAATATACCGGGGGCCATTGGGTCATAGGGGCCAATGGACACACTGGTTAACATATTGAGGAAAAGAGAATGTTATTTAGCTGCCGAACCAGTGGCACAGAATCACTCTCACTGGTGCTGATAAGTTTGTACATGCAAATAGTGAGCGGCTGCACTCCAGGAGGGACATGAGGCTACTGGCATCACCTTCACAGCGATGTTTGGGAGAGGAATAAAGGTCTAAAGGTACACGAAGTTGAAATAAGGCTTATTAGCCTCGTCAGTAGCCTCAGTCCCTTTCTTGGCAATCTGCCATGCTGGTGAGACCACAGTTGTGATGCAGGAGCATATACTCTCCATACACCCCTGTGTCAAATAACTTGCTTTCCACTTGCCTCGGCTAAGCAGGTCAGTGACAACTATACACAATCACTCCAAGGTGGATACTGTCAGAGAGACAAGGAGTTGGTGCTGAGAAAGTGGGATTCTCAGCAAGTACCTCAGCATAACCAACTCCACTGCTATTTTATAACCACAATGCACGTTGGGCAAAAGTTTCTTCATTACCCTTCACTCAAAGAAGACCCACCCACGGCCCTGCTCCTCACAGCCTCCGGTTCTGTCATCACAAGCAGCCTTTCTGTTGGCACGTTGTGATGTCCATTGGTGCAGGTCCACCACACTATCATTCATTTCAGACATCTCACTACAGTTGTGAGGAGAGAATGATACATGAGTAACTTGGCTTTCCTCACCTATTCCAGCATGACACTGACATGAGCTGGGCAAAAGTGAGTACTGTAGATGATGGAGATTAGAGTCGAGTGTGGTGCTGGCAGCATCCGAGGACCAGGAAAATCAATGTTTTGGGCAAAAGCACTTCATCTGGAATGAGGCTGGGAGCCTTGGGGTGGCTGATCTTACACCTCGGGACCCTCCAACCTCGTGGCATCAAAGTGGATTTCACCTGTTTCCTCATTTCTCCTCCACACACCTTATCCCAGTTCCAATTTTCCAGCTCAGCACCGTCCTCATGACCCACCCCATCTATCCATCTTCCTTCCCACCTATCCACTCCACCCTCTCCTCCAACCCATCACCTTCACCCCCACCTCCATCCTCCTATTGCACTCTCAGCTGCCTTCCCCCAGCCCGACCCCCCCTCCCATTTATCTCTCCACCCCTGAGGCTCCCAGCCTCATTCCTGATGAAGGGCTTTTGCCCGAAATGTTGATTTTCCAGCTCCTTGGATGCTGCCTGACCTGCTGTGCTTTTCCAGCACCACACTCTTGACTGACATGAGCTGCTCTCCTCCTCAGGAATGTCCCCTTCTCAGTGGCACCCTATATGTGACAGTGGCTGATTTCTCAGTGCCACCATTGGCCAATTCCTAGAAACGTAAGGATGAACGATGTTCACCCAGTCTGCTCAGCTCAGGTATGGCCTGCTGTCTCGATTATCGACCCGACGCCACCTGCCAAATGTGGCTTTCCAAATGTTTCAGGTCATTGAATCTTTACAGCATGTCCTTGCCAGTGCGCCTCTACCCTTGACCATTGCCAACTCTGTCTCTTCAGCAGGATGAAGTCAGAAGCAGGTCTGACTTAAACGGTAAGGGATTGCCATTACTGAGGCTGCCATCTTCCACCAAGTGGAACCACTAGCTGAGCAGACAGCAGAGGATAGAAGACTGGAAGGGTCCTATTTGACAAATAGGCAGCAGGTCTATCAACATTCCTTAAAGAAAAATACAGATTAAGATCTCATGTTCAGATGCAGTAAGTCCAATCAGCAATAAAACCTTCCCTGTATAAAACATCTTTAAAGTAGGGAAAGCTCCTAAACAGAAGTGTGATGGAAATTAAACACAAAATTAAGGAAGGAGGGAAGAGTGGTCATATTTAATTATTAGCTTGTTCTTTCTTCTTTCAAGTGCCAATTGATGTACTAGCATGTTCGCTGAAATTTCTGGATTTATAATGGAGGGCATAGTATCCTTTCTCTGTGTTTGTGCAGTTTAATGTTGCTCAGAACTTTAACTTGATGCTGCTACAACACCATCTCACATTCTTCTCTGTCTCAACTTTTCCTCATAATATCATTGCCTTTTCCTCCTCCATATCAGAATGCTTACAGTATATCAAATCTAAGCTTTGAAAAGAAAATCCAAATTTATCCTGATTGTGCTGACAAAATGCTTATTAATGGTCTTAAATGTCCACTAGTGCTATGTGAGCAAGTTGTCTGTTATGGCTCCCTTGAAATCCAAGCTTCTGTGACTCCCATAAGATATCAGGGTACAGACCTAAGGATGGGTTTAAGCTACTGCCTTGCCTTCCCCTGAACCTATCCTCTTTAACAAGCTAAAATCCCAACTTGAGATTTCAACAGGTCCTCAATCGTCACATAGTTATCAGGATCTAGTAATTAGAAGGTTCTGCCACAGACTGGGCATGCAAAAAGAACTTGCCCCATTGAAATATTATCCAAGGGTTAATAGCCTCAGCCATTAGGGGCGGAGTAGATGCTTACAATAGCAGAGGCTCACAACACAGCATCTACAGTCTCAGAAAGATCACGCCCCCTGTAAAGAAAGACAATTTTTGAATTTTAGTAAGTTAAGATTCTTGGGAGGATAGCAGTGATTTCATAGTGGAGCAGGCTTCAGTGGCTGAATGGCCATGTCTAAACTCCAAAGTAATGATGTTCCAGAAGACCAGATGGCAAGGGATAGAAATATATCCAATATTTACACACTGTTAGGTTTACTTAATCACAAATATACATGTTACAAACATGTACCTTCTCACTAACAATCATAGTTTCTGCCTGTTCCTTGAATCTCCAGTGAATGCCCATTGTCTGCCAAAACTTAAATAGAACTAATAGACAATAAGCAACTCCCATTCTCTCACTAAATAAAATCTTGTATGTTATGTGCTGTCATGTTCAAATTAGGAGGGCTGAACTGACTTCTTTCTTTTTACCACTCCTCTACAGGTCAACAACTCTTGGTGTCTCCTTCCAAGCAGCTTGTTCCTTGCAAATACAACATTGTTACTGTTGTGGCCAGTGCGTTTTTGTTTTGCAGCTTTTACGTTGTTCTTTTCAAAAAGAGGTCAAGATATATTCTTCCAGTCAATGATATTATAAATTAACAGTTGGTTAACATATATCATAACAATGTACAAGTAAAATTTCAGAACAAAATTAGATGAAAGATTTCCATCATGTGTACAAAGCATTACATTTGTGAGATGCCTCTCCTCCAGAATCCTAGGAGCTGTGTTATGTTTTTATTTTGGATTTCCCAGAGTGACAGAGGTCTACAGCATGGAAACAGGCCCTTTGGCCCAACCTACCCAGGCCGTCCAATTTTCACAATTTAAACTAGTCTCACTTGCCTGCATTTAATCCATATCACTCCATACCTATCCCATCCATGTACCTATCCTCATGTTTCTTAAATTATGAAATTGCATTTGCTTCCACCACTACCTCTGGAAACCCATTCCAGATATTCACCGTCCTCTGTGTGAAAAAAATTGCCCATTTGAACCCTTTTGTGTCTCTCACTTCTCACCTTAAACCTATGCCCTCTTGTTCTAGACTACCATGGGGCAAAGCTAATGGCCATCTACCTTATGTATGCCTCTCATGATTTTATAGACCTCTATTAGGTCACCCCTGAGTTTCTTCTGCTCCAGGGAAGAAAATTCCAGCCCATCCAACCTCTCCCTATAACTAAAACCTTCCAGTCCAGGTAGCATCTTAGTAAATCTTTCCTGCACTCTTTGTAGTTTATCACCATCCTTTCTATAGTAGAACAAACAGAACTGCATGCAGTACTCCAAAAGTGGCCTCACCAATCTATTGTACAGCTGCAACAAGACATCCCAACTCCTATACTCAGTGTTTTCCTTGATGAAAGCATACATGCCGAAAGCCTTATTCACTACCCTGTCTACCTGTGACTCACGTTCGAGGAGTTGTGAACCTGTTAGAAAACGCATGGTTCTATAACACTCCCAGGGTTCTGCCATTGACCTTTTAAGTCCTGCCCTGATCTGACCCATCAAAATGCAACACTTTGTATTTATCTAAATTAAATTCCACCTTCCATTCCTCAGCCCATTGGCCCATCTGATCAAGGTCCCTTGTACTCTGAGATAATCTTCTTCACTGTCCACTATACATCAAGCTTGGTGCCATCTGCAAACTTACTAACTACACCTCCTAAATTCTCATCCAAATAATTTACATAAAAGTTTTTGCTTTTGTGTTAACCTCCTGAGTGTTGGAACATTCTTTATGTCAGCATGCTTCATTGTAGTAATCAACTCTACCACATTAGAACTAGTCTGAATACCCAACTACTTCAACTGACCATTCAAACGGTGTAGTTTCTCTGTCTAATCTTTTGACTTATAACATCATACTTCAGTGATGACCTGGTATGATTAAATGGGATTGGAGCAACATTTCCTGAATATGATGAAAATGCTGTGGATACTAGAGATCTAAACTAAAAACAAGAAGGGCTGGAGAACCTCAACATACCTGGCAGCATCTGTGAGGAGAGGAACAGTGGACACTTTGAGTCTAATATGACTCTTCGTCTAAATGGGATTATTAATTTAAAATTATTCCTGGCCTGCTTTTCTTATCATTTAATCCAAAACATTTAGAATCCACAAGAATGACTCCCAATTTTACAGCATTTACCAGAGTTTCTCAGTGTTTTCTCACAGTGTTGCTTTAGTGTTGCGGAGCGATCTGCCCTGGGAGCTTCTGATATACTAGCCAGTTTGAAATGTTTGGTGTGGACGTTCAGTCCATATATTGTGTTTACTCTTTACCAGCTGTCCATCCAGGTTTTCTCATATGGAAACCTGGCAAAGAGTCTTGACCTCTTCAAGGTTGGCTCCCTCAGTAGAATACGACAGGCTATTACAGGCTAGAATTCTCCATTTCCCCAGTTTATTGCTTTTGTCATTGAGGGGCTTATAGTTGTAAGCACTAATTGAAGTTTTGCCAACAATACTAACAATGGAATTTTTGTTCATATGCTAATGGAGGGAATCTAGTATATGGTTCAGCACAGAACTGTGTCAGTCAACTTTATATCAAGCCAGCATTTCTGGATAGAGAAATATAATATTCTCTCTGAGAAGTATTCAGAATAATGAATTACTGTCCAGCAACTTTTTTTTGAAAGCATGTAAGCCTGGACGTGGAGTGGGGCCTGGGTTGTGCTCAGTTTTACTGTCTCATGTGTGTCCCACCATACCTTGGCACTTTTTGGTTAAAGTTAGAACAAACCACATCAACATCAGAGTTCTTATGTAGTCATCACTGAATAGTTGTGGAGTGGCTGTGTGTGAAATCCTGTGAATAGCGAGATCCCACACAGAAACTGTTGTTTATAGATGAGACCTATTTAGCAAAGAATCAGAACTGTGTTCAGAAGCACATTTAGCAAGAATTCAAAGCCATCAGGAAAAGAAAGGAGGAGAATGCTGGCAAGAAGGAAACCATTCCACTGGAACCTCTACCATGCCGACACATAGATAGCAGTGCTATGCAATACACTGTATGCCAGACGTATTTGGCAGACCTTCTTGGAAATATATTAACTTAACTTGTCAAGCCATCAGAACTGCATTATCTACATTCTAAAGCTACATTAAATAACTCTACAAGTACATCTGTCCCTGGACAGTTTCTTAGAAATACGTTTTAAGACCTTGGCAATTGTCATCCACAAATCAACTCTGAAGCCTTTCATCTATCACAGCTGGAATACTGAAAAGTGACACTAAAAAAGGATGTAACTTGAGAACCCCTCAAATGCCTTAATATCATTTAATATTTGTCAAATGTAACACATAAATGTGAATGGGATCAAATATTTTCCTGGATACTGCTCAAAAGAGGGAACATTATTGAAACTTTCATCTTGCACTCATCAGGATAAGCTTGAGAAAGTCAAATTTCAATTGATTCCAACAATTCGTACCTCAGGAAAAAGGGATGCTGACTCATTGGCAAGTCTGATTGGTCGAGGCACTGTCTTAGAGAAAGCAACAAGGAAGTATAGGCTCCTCAACCTCTCCAGTAATTCAAAAAAAGTGCAAGACTTGAACATATTTATTTTGTTTGCAAAAAACAGATCCCTATGTTTGAATCTATGTCATTTCCAATAAATATGTCACTGTATGAGCTCAACTGATCATATCTTATTGGGTGATTGTGTAGTTATTAGCATGCTTTGAACTGTTTAGCAAGTACTGCCCAATCACAGAATCACACCTAACAGCAGGCATTTTATTTTGGATTTTGCAACCATGGGCTTATGGAAGGCAGTACATTTGTGGAACTGGTGTTAATAGCCTCCAATACAGATTATGCTTATAATCATTTTTCAATCATTTTCGTCCATTTTTTATCTGAAATAAATAAGATATGCTTTCTGAAGTTCAGTCATAAAAGCAAAATCCCATGCAGTCAAATGTTCAACTGTTGGCTGCCCACTTCATATCTGAATAAATCGTAAATGTTAGAGAGAAGTCTTCTGTGTGCCCACATGATGAAATTTCGGATGGTCTTTAAATGGTAGCACTGCAGGCCTGATTAAAACGGACAGGCACTAATTAATATTGCACATGAGATTGCTACACTGCATCATGTTTATTTACAAAGTGGGTGGAACACGCATTGCGAATGGCAGTTCCAGTTTGAAGAAATCAAATGGCTTATAATGGCTCCTATAATAGATCTTTCAGGATCTTTAAATGCTGCTCTGGAACAAATAGGCTTTTTGGGTTTTGAAAAATGACTTCTACTATCCTCACGGTCTTCTGCCCCATCCTTGATCGATCCAGTTCATCTTTCAGCCCCGTGACAGTCAATCCACAAAGGCTGGATACTCTTCCAAAGCATGAGACTGGAGAACTTCATTGAAGCGCTTATTTAAATGGGTCGCAACTTAAAAACATCTTCAGGCCTCTTAACCATAGGCAGCTACTGACAATATAGATCATAACTGAAATCCCACCTCCTTCATATCTTATTTTAAAATCAGCACTTATTTAGATTTCTTTATACATTGCAATCAAACAATAAATACTTTTATCACTTTGCTTTTTGTTTCGTTGTTCCTGATTTATTCTGAGTAACAAGTCAGATATGTAGGGCAGCGTAGTCTAGGCACCAACTGCACCCTTCATCAGTATTTAATTGCTCTATATTTAGCTTCTACTTTTAGCTGACATCTACCTGCCTGTGCTACTACTCTGACTATTAATAGGTAATTTGAACACATTTGTGATAAACTTAAGGTGCACCATTTCTGTTGATTATCATAATTTGCTTCATAGGCTTCAATTAAAACCATTTTTCCCTATATAAAGTAGTTTCTAGAGAGCACAGATTTTGTAAGATTGTCATCTAAAGTTGAAGTACCTTATTTCTTTTGCTCCCCATTCGAAAATGCTGCCTTTTCTGTTTTAGAATCTATTAAAGGCAACGTGTTGGCGTTCTTTCTTGGCAGCACTTGATATTTTTCTGGAAATGCTCTGATTTTCTAGTTTAGCTTTCTCCACTGTTGACTATTAACCTGCAGCTACACAGTTCAGTGAAAGGATATTCATGGTGCATTTGCTGTCATGAAGACTGTATCTGAATATTTTCCTCTTCTGACTGGGCCTAAAATTAGATTTTGTTTCCTGCAGTGGCTGCTTTGCTCTTCAATCAACAGTGAACACATTGGACAATACATTTCTGCTTCACAGACTTCTTGGCAATTATGCTTTAGGTAAGTCAGAAAGATTTACTTCTCAGAGGATCTGAGGTCAAACACTGGGATAATAATAGAATCAGTTTAGCCCTATAACCTGCCAACAAGTCCAAGAAGCTAATTGGCTCAAAGAGAACTTATTCTGCCTGGTAGCAAGAACTTTGTGAGTCAGGTGAAGCATATTAAAGGAACAGGCAAAAGTGTTGCTGCTTAGAATCTGTGCAATAGCATAATTTGAATAACGCGTCTTTCTCTCACTCTTTCAGATGTGTTTTAAACAGTTCTCATTGCCTTATTATACGAAGGATGTTATTAAACTGGAAAGGGTGCAAGAAATATTTACAAGGATGTTACTGAGACTGGGGGTTTGAGTTATAATGTGAGGCTGGATTGGCTGGGGAGTAGGAGGTTGAGGGGTGACCTTGTAGAAGTTTGCAAAGTAATGAGGAACAGAGATAATTTAAATAGTCAAGGTCTTTTTCCCAGGATAGGGGATTCTAAAACTAGCAGATATATGTTTAAAGTGAGAGGGAAAAGATTTAAAAGTGACTTGTGGGTTGACATTTTCACACAGATGGTGGTGAGTATATGGAACAAGCTAGCAGAGGAAGTGGTAGAAGCAAGTACAATTATAAAATTTAATAGACATTTGGACAGGTACATGGATTGGAAAGGTTTAGAGAGATATCGGCAAAACCCTGATGAAGGCTTATTACCAAAATGTTGATTCTCCTGCTCCTTGGATGCTGTCTGACCTGCTGTGCTTTTGTAGCACCACACTCTTGACCTTATAGGCAAAATACAGACAACTAGGACGAGTTCAGTTTAGGATACCTTGGCGGCTTGGACAAATTGGTTTGAATGGCCTGTTTTTGTGCTGTATGACTTTATGATTCTAAGATACATTTTGTTGGAACTTTTCATCTTGCACTCAGCAGATTAATTTGCAAAAGTGCCATTGTAAAGAGAAATTACATTTTAGACTGTTTGAGAAGAGAGTACTGATTGGTTGGCAAGTGGGCTCTAGTTGGCAAGTGGACTCTGGTTGGTGGAGGCACTACGAATGGAGAGTGCACCAGTTAGATGATGGCTGACAATTAACTGTCCGGTTTGGTAAAAATTTTAACGAAGGCAGGCTTATTCTGATGGATCAAATTAGTACCCAAAGAAATGAATCAGAGAATGGCTGTTACCTCTTTTGTTCAGTTGAAACAGATGTAATGTCTGTGCATGCTCTTTTTGCTGTGAAGAACAGGGCTTTGTGTGTTCATATATGCAGTTGAAAGAAGAGTCAAACCAAACTCAAAACATTAATTCTGGTTTTCTCTCTCCACTGATGCTATCAGACCTAATGGATTTCTGCAGCATTTTCTGTGAATGACACTGGCACTGAAATTCTGATACAGGTAGATTCGTTAACGCGAATCTGCTGTAACATAATTGATGAATTCAGGACACTATTTCTAAAGCATGAACTTTTAAAATGTGTGTTGGCTGTAACATGATTACATTGTCAACACTTTAAGTGCTATTACAAAAGGGTAATTTTTCCATAAAGCGGTGTTGCGCAAGAACACAACCATCGTCTTACAGAAGAACTACCTGTACCACATAAGTTATTTGTCCTGGAAACATGATGAAAGCAGCATATATTACTATGCATGGCTCTATTTTTTGCAGAAAGAACAAACATATACAGACATTGTCCATGTTTCAACTCAACAAATCAGGTGATAGCTATTCTCTGGTTCAATTTTTGGGGGAATATCTTGATTAATCAGAATCAACCAACTTAGTAAACGTCGTAAAGTTTGGCAGTTAACTGTCAGCAATCATCTAACAGTTGCATGGTAAAACATTTACCACTCAGAATTGAATTGCCAATCAATCAGTCCTCATTTCTGACACTGTATGAAATATTATTTTCCATTTGCTTTTCATTTACTATTCCGATGGGTTGCAGGATGAAATGTTTTGACAAAATGTGGCTTTATCAGCAATACTAAAGTACTTTCAGAATAATTTCAGTTCACAAGAGCATTTTTTTGGGATTCACTAGGCTAAGAAGTATGTTTGGAATTTGAAGGAGTGTTTATTATAATCACGAAATAACAGTGGAATTGTATTATGCCTTTCTTAAGAAATGAGCATTCGAGGAGCAGGAGAATCGATGTTTCGGGCAAAAACCCATCATCAGGAAAGAGGCCTCATTCCTGATGAAGGGTTTTTGCCCGAAACATCAAATCTCCTGCTCCCCAGATGCTGCCTGACCTGCTGTGTTTTTCCAGCACCACATTCTCGACTCTAATCTCCAGCATCTGCAGTCTCACTTTTGTCTTTCTTAAATGGCCTGTTAACTGATTTACTTCAGCTTGACATCAAAGTATCATTGCGTATGTATTTAATTCTCACACCTTACTAAGACCTGCATTTTCAAAATTTTTGTATGATGATTTTTATTGGATCCAACGCTTAACTATTAAAAAGAGAAAAGCTTCTAAAATTTATTTTTCTTAAATACGCTGGGCTTAAATATGTCCTTGCAACATGAAAGTGATGTTTGTCAACAGTTTGGGAACTGGCTGTTGAATCATCCCTGACTCCATATTGGTGAAGCAGTTAGTGTGCTTGCAGAAAGCATCAGCCAGAAGTATTTGATTTATTTATGATCTCGTGCATTTTGTTACAAAATACAGTGAAAAGTGTTGCATTGTGTCACCACTCCCCAGTGCCATCTCAACACAGAAAAATAAACCAAAACATAGAATAAGAATGGCAGAAAAATGAAGAAACAACGAAAATGTGTTCCACTTTACAGTTCTTCTTGTGAAGTGCTTCGCCATGAGCCATGGGCCTGATGGAAGGGTATGAGTCTCCTTCACAGTACCGCTGGAATGAAAGTCACCATACTTTGGTGTCATCTTGCCTTTGAAACTATGAATCCTTGCTGGCTCTTGTCAATACAGATGCCACTGGTCACCCAAACTCGACTCTCACATCACCAGGAGTCTGCTTTGAGTCCACCAAGCCGATGCAGTCACTGCTGATGCTGCCAAGTCTTGTATTGGGCCCAAACTCGCCTTCTCCACCTCCTCCATGAATCTGCGCTGGACACAGACGCTGCTGGGAACCTAAACTCACCTCCATTACAGAGGCCATGAGTCAGCAGTAGGATTGCCTCGTTGATGCAGAGGCTGCTGGGAACACAAACTCACCACTGATGCCACCACCCGCGAGTCTGCGCTTCTGGGCCTACTCTAGTCTATGCTAGGCTCACTTGCCACCACTGATGGTGTCACGGTGGCTGACCTCTTCAACAAGAGATAAGTAAAATAAAAAAAGAGAAAAAATAGAAAAGAAACGTGGATGAAGCGGATGAGCCCTGGGCCCAGAAGCCCTACTCCACTGCCACCAATAGGCAAAACATGCAGATCATTACGTTGTTTGGCTTATGATTCTGATTTGGTGCCTGTACTGTCAGTTTGGAACTCAATTCACCAGCTAATGTCCTCACTGAATCTTGAAAACCTGAACACACATCAGCAGCAAAGTCTGCAGGGTGTGATGGGGCAGGGGCTGAAGGACTGTATACACTGCTGTCAAGTCTTCTGTTGATCCTAGCATAGGTGCATGAGTAGTAGACATTCCCCTAAGTATATGTTTGGCTTAAAAAATGAACAAAGACCACGGATAGTAAGGGAATTGCAGGAGCAATGAGGAAGGGAAGACCGAGAAAGTCTCTTATCAGAAAACCATTTCTGCTCAGAGTGCTCACGGAGCAATTTTACACTTGAACTTCAGGGAGGAACAATGTGTGAAACATCTGTACTTCACTTTCAGATCTTCACTGAAATCTGTCATTGGCTGAAAATCCAATAGCAACCTCAGGGGAGAACAAATCACTTTGCCAAAGCCATGAAGGTGACTCTCACGATGAACTTCTTCCAGGCTCCATCTGGAGACATTTGCAACATTTTTCACTTTCCCTTTCATGTTGCACAAGTGAGGTCACTGAGGTTCTCTATTCAAAGAAAGCTTCCTACATTTCATCCCCTCTTACCAGGGGAAATTGTCTGGCAATGCAAGCTTCCCCTTAGCACAAGATGCCATTGACTTCATGCACTTTGCTTTACAGGCCTTACTTTAAAACCTGACAGATTGAATTCTTTCAGTTTCAGCTGCTATGTAACCATAGGCTGTAAACTAGATGGGTCAATGATTGGCGATGTGCTGGCATTCACAATGACATCATTATGTGGCTGCCTCTGTGGTAGCTGTATTTGTCGCACTATGGCAAACCACAGAGTGGCTTCTGGGTAAGCAATATGCTCTGCTGGCATAGCTGATGGTTTCAGTCTGCATCATATACACAACACAACAACCCCCATCCCATTTCAGGAAGCTATCCAATTTACACTATGTGCAAAAATAATGACTTGTTAAGTTCAAGCATTAGTTTCCATAATGTCAATAGGATAATGAAGAAGCAAGCTATATGGCACTTATCTTGTGCCCCAACATTTACCAAATTACCAGTTTTCATCTCAGTTTAGATCTTGGTTTTGATAAAATCATTGTAAATTTTGTCATAATTGCTATGCACAGTGCAAAATTAGGGGTTAATATTTGGCATTACATAAGTGCAAATCTTGAAGTAACTGCTCTCTAAAATCAATGATAGTCAGTCAGAAGTTTGGGAAGGAAATCTTTGCAAACACTGTTTTAGTATTATCACTAAGAAGTTCCTGAAACACAATGCATCATTTAGACCAATGACGCAAACCCAGACTATAGACAATTCATGACATTTCCTAGAACCTGAGAGTCTGTAACAACAGAACAGTTGAAATAAACAAAAATTGTGAATTAACATTTGTCAAAAGGCTTCACCTTGTCAAAGATTTTCAGTGACAGGTTAAAACATGGCAAACTCTATTTTTAAATATCTTTTCCTCATTGACATCACTGTAATGCAGCTTTTGGTGCTCCAATCTGCTGTGCTACAAGTCCTTAAAATACAGACTTAAACATAAACATTAGATTCAAAAATTTCCAAATAACATCACCATACTCCATTCAAGGCCATGATGAAATATTGAATCAAGTAGCACAATGGTGAGGCAATGACAATCACCAACAAGAGAAAATTAAATCAGGCCTCAAATGTCATGACATTTAATGGCATAATAGAACATAGAACATTACAGCTCAGCACAGTACATCGGCCCTCGATGCTGCGCCAACCTGTCATACCAATCTGAAGCCCATCTAGCCTACACTATTCCATGTACGACCATATGCTTGTCCAATGACGACTTAAATGTACTAAATGGTGGCAAATCTACTACCGTTGCAGGCAAAGCATTCCATACCCTTACTACTCTCTGAGTAAAGAATGTTCAAAGAATCTACCATCATCAGCCTCATGGGGATTACCATTGACCAGAACAGAATGGAATTGTAAATAGTGTGTCTACAATAGCATATCAGAGGTTGAGAATTTTGCATCAAGTAACTGACTTCCTAACACTCCAAAGCCTGTCAACCATCTACCATGCACAACTCAGGAATGTGATAGAATACTCTCCATTTGCCTGAGTAACACTCAAGAAGGTTACCAGCGTCCAGGAAAAGCAACTCACTGATCATCACCCTCTATCTTAAGCATTCACTCACTTCACCAACAATACAGTGGCTGCAGTGTATACCAACTACAAATCCCTGATGGCAACTCACCAAGATCCCTTTCACAGCAACTTCCAAATCTATAACCTCTAACAGCTATTAGTTAGCTAATCCACTATCCCATGTTAATAAACTACAGTAAATCTTTTATTATCTGGCCACCTATGAAATCAGAAATGTACCAACTGGTCAAATATTTTGGTTGATCAAGAGGCCCACGTGAACAATGTTAAAAACTCACACTAAGTACTGGAACCATAGTACAGGGGTATATACATCACCATAATACTTAATTTACAGCATAAACCATTTAAATAATAACATGCTTTATTTAAGGATAAATTGTATCAGCAGACAGCCTTCTCACTCACGCCCTCTTCTGACAAGTTGACATCATGGTAGATCCCAGTGATTGATGGGAAATTCACACAAAATTAAATCAATTGTGGTATTTCGTGTGGCCATTCAATTGAACAACATGTATATTCATATTGAAGTAAAATTAGAAAGCTAGAATAATTGGACAGAATAATATAGTAAACGTTGTGGTATTTGAGGTATTTTTTTCTCCGTTTATCAAGAGTGCCAGTTCATAGTGTCAGTTAAAATGGTTTGCCATACTTCCAACTCCATAGGCTCTTACCTAATAAAGTAGACTACTATATGGTACCTTAATCAAACACCTTCTGAAAATCCAAATATATTGCATCCATTGCTTCGCCTTTATCTATCCTATAAGACCATAAGACCATAAGACATAGGAGTGGAAGTAAGGCCATTCGGCCCATCGAGTCCACTCCGCCATTCAATCATGGCTGATGCGCATTTCAGCTCCACTTACCAGCGTTCTCCCCGTAGCCCTTAATTCCTCTAGACAACAAGAATCTATCAATCTCGGCCTTGAAGACATTTAGCGTCCCGGCTTCCACTGCACTCCGTGGCAATGAATTCCACAGGCCCACCACTCTCTGGCTGAAGAAATGCCTCCACATTTCTGTTCTGAAATGACCCCCTCTAATTCTAAGGCTGTGTCCAAGG
>NC_057718.1:33093533-33131258 GCF_004010195.1 Chiloscyllium plagiosum | reverse complement strand
ACACAGACTCCACATCATCCGCCGCTATGTCATTCAATACCATAGATTTAATTTTGTTCTTAACTAACAAGGCAACCCCACCCCCTCTGCCCACCTCTCTGTCTTTTTGATAAGTTGAAAAACCATGGAGGTTTAACTGCCAGTCCTGGCCCCCCTGTAACCAAGTCTCTGTGATGCCTACTATATCATAATCATTCACTATTATCTGTGTCATTAGTTCATCGGCTTTGTTATGTATGGTACGAGCATTCAGGTAAAGTGCCTTAATGCTAACTTCCTTATCATTAGAGATGTTGGAAGTCATATGTCCTAAGTTATCCTTGCTTTTTACTGTATTCTCAGTCTGCCTCAATTTTAAATCCGCCTGGAAACATTCTATCCTGCTGCTTATCTTGCCATTTACCTCCATACTCCCTGTCGCTTTGACTTTCCCTTCCCCCCAACTCAGAAGTTTAAAGTCCTACTGACCATCCTATTTATCCTCTTCGCTAGAATATTGGTACCTGATCGGTTCAGGTGGAGACCGTCCCAATGGTACAGATCCCCCCTGTTCCAAAACTGATGCCAATTCCCCATGAAGTGGAATCCCTCTTTCCCACACCAATCCCTTAGCCACGTGTTTACTTGCCTAATTTTCTTGTCCTTATGCCAATTGGCACGTGGCTCGGGCAGTAATCCGGAGATTATGACCCTTGAGGACCTGTGCTTCAATTTCTTGCCTAGTGCTTCATAATGCCCAAACAGGTCCTCCACCCTAGTCTTGCCTATGTTGTTGGTACTAACGTGGACCCCAACAACTGGATCCTCCCCCTCCCGCTCCAATATCCTTTCAAGCCGGTCGGAGATGTCCTGCACCCTGGCACCGGGCAGGCAACACACCATGCGAGACTCCCGATCCGGCTTGCAAAGGATACTATCTGTCCCCCTAATTATAGAATCCCCTATAACCACTACTTGTCTATTAGCTCCCCCCTCTTGAATGGCCTTCTGCACCATGGTGCCTTGGTCAGCTGGCTCATCCTGTCCAGAGCCCTTTTCCTCATCCGTACAGGGAGCAAGAATCTCGTACCTGTTGGACAAGGTCAAGGGCTGAGGCTCCTCCACTCCTGAATTCCGGTTCCCCCTACCTGCCTCACTTACAGTCACACTTTTTTGTGCCTGATCACTAGCTGAATGTGAAATACTTAATCTCCCAGGTGTGACTGCCTCCTGAAACAAAACAGGGAGCAAGAATCTCGTACCTGTTGGACAAGGTCAAGGGCTGAGGCTCCTCCACTCCTGAATTCCGGTTCCCCCTACCTGCCTCACTTACAGTCACACTTTTTTGTGCCTGATCACTAGCTGAATGTGAAATACTTAATCTCCCAGGTGTGACTGCCTCCTGAAACAAAGCATCCAGGTAACTCTCCCCCTCCCGGATGTGCCGCAGTGTTTGAAGCTCAGATTCCAGATCATCAACTCTGATCCGGAGTTCTTCCAGCAACCAACACTTGCTGCAGATGTGGTCACTGCCGTTCACAATGGGATCAGCCAGCTCCCACATCATACAGCAACAGCACATCACCTGCCCAGCCATCTCTGCTTAGTTAGTTCATTACTTACTTTGTATGAGTTAGAATACCTTCTGATACCTCTCTGCTATAGTTTTTTTTACCCTAAATAAGGACTTGATGTATACACAAAAAAAAAGAAGTAAATTTTTAACTAGTCCCTGGTAAAGAAATAAAAATCCTTCCCGGCTGCCCCTCTGCTTGCCGTCACTTCCTCTGCTGCTCCCGCTCTTTCTGTGGAGAGAGAGTAAAAAAAAAAATCCTGTTTGTTACCGCCTCAAAACATTCTTATAAGTTTGTCAGGTCTGATTTCCCTTTCACGAGCCATGTTCTTTCTGCTTTTCAAATTAAGTATTTCTAATGTTCTGCTATTACATTCTTCATCAGCTACAACACAAAAGAAAGAGAAGACCTTGTGGTCAGTAGATAGAAATGGTGTGCATGGTCAACAGTGATAGCAGGGTTAATGTGAGTGTTGCATTGGAATGAAGAGTGGTACTTGGTTAGTGGGGCATGAATATCTTGGCATCTCCATAGGAGTGATCCTGATCTTCTGCTCTGAGGGATAGGATTTGCCCTTTTATGGGGTGAGAAGGCTAATGCTTCTCCATCTGTATGGGCATTCTTTGCCTTGTTACGTGACTTCTTCTCCTGCGAAAGAGAAAGGCAGGAATTAAGTAAGATGAAAATGGCTGACACTGCTGCAGGTCTGGTGCAGGTGGGCGAAAGGTGGTGAGGTTTCCCAGGTGACTGAGTAGACTGTGCAGAGGGTGTGCAGAGTTAGTGGTGAGGGTGAGAGCAGGTGAGTGGAGATGTTGTAGGCAACCCTGAGAATGGTAGAGCATGAGCCTTGGTGGGAGGGCGATGCAGGAGCAGCGATAGAGTGAATGTATGGACACAGCGAGAAGACTGTGGCACTTAGCCTGGCACAGTGGAGAAAGTCATTGCCTTTCTTACAGCGCTGCTAGTGTTTCCTCTGCATGTGAAGACAACACTGGCCTAGGTAGTGACTTTGGACCAGGTTGCCAGTGGCTGATGGTATGGTCTTCTGTATCGGTCCTCCAGTAAAAGATGCCTCTACTTTGCACCAAACCCTTGACCAGCACCTCCAAGTTCCTGTTGGAGAATTACAATACCACCTTCCCCTTCCCGGACATTCTCCAGAAGGTCCTTGATCAATCTGTGCAGTTTTGGAATGTTAGTGCTTGTCAGGGTGTACAGTGGCCTTTTAAAGATGGCGTGGACACAAGGAATGCTGATCCTTCAGTAGATAACTGCTGAGTGCATGTTGTTCTGGGAATGATGCATGGTGGAATTGGACATGAGGGGTGCCATACATGTGGGAAATGAGGCACGTTTGGTAAGGCCCCGTGCTTCAAATCCCAACAAAAACTTGTCACAACTTTAATTTAACCAAAAGTAAATAATATTCAGCCAACTGTTTCTAGATTCCCCTGCGCTGAATTAAACAGACTGCTCTGTGGTTGCTAGCTTTATCCTTGCAACTTAATTGAACATGGGCATAATGTTTATAGTTCTCCAGTCCTCTGGCACCCTCCCTGAATCCAAGAGATACTGAATGACTGTGGTCAGTGCCACCACCATTTCCATTCTCAATTTCTTCAATGTAATTGCGTGCATCTCATCTGGTCCCAGTGCCTTGTCAAATGTAAATACCAATGGTTTATCCAATATATTCCTCTTTTCACCTTCACATCCTTCTAGTGAATGATTTTCTCCTGTGTTGTCATGACCCAGTAAAGACATTTAACTCCTGCCTCCAAGTGTAAATTCACATTTTATGTGTCTATAGAAAACTTTGATCAAGGTCTGTGTTTGCTAGCAAATCTTTTTCATAATGTCTCTTTTCTTCTCTTATTTGTTCTCTCATTTCCCTCTAAAACCTATGTATTCAAGTTCATTCTCAACTATATGTTTTACTTGAAACCTGTCATAAACAAATGGAGACATTTCTGGAGAAACTGAGTAGGTCTGGCAACATCTGTGGAGAGAAAGCAGAGTTAACGTTTCAGGTCCAGTAACCACTCTTCAGAACATGTCACTAGCAATCTTTTTCTCCTTTATCTTAGTTTCAATTTCTTTCGTTATCCAAGGAACACTGGATTTGTTTTCCCCTCTTTTGCCCTTTGAATAAATCTGCCTTAACCATTTTTCTTTGAAGGTAACCCATTATTCAGCTACTGTCCACCTGCCACCCTTAGGTTCTCATCGATCTTGCTAAATCACATTCTTGCTGAATTTAATTCAGCTCTCCCTCAGCTAATTACTTTTATAGAGTCATAGAGATGTACAGCATGGAAACAGACTCTTCGGTCCAACCCCTCCATGCCGACCAGATATCCCAACCCAATCTAGTCCCAACTGCCAGTACTTGGCCCATATCCCTCCAAACCCTTCCTATTCATATACCCATCCAGATGCCTTTTAAATGTTGCAATTGTACCAGCCTCCATCACTTACTCTGGCAGCTCATTCCATACATGTACCACTCTCTGTGTGAAAAAGTTGCCCCCTAGGTCTCTTTTATATCTTTCCCCTCTCACCCTAAACCTATACCCTCTAGTTCTGGACTCCCCGACCCCAGTGAAAGACTTGCCTATTTATCCTATCCAGGCTCCTCATAATTTTGTAAAACTATAAGTTCACCCCTCAGCCTCCTACGCTCCAGAGAAAACAGCCCCAGCCTGTTCAGCCTCTCCCTGTAGCTCAAATCCTCCAACCCTGGCAACATCCTTGTAAATCTTTTCTGAACCCTTTCAAGTTTCACAACACCTTTCCAATACTCAGCATTTTCTGCTGTTTGTTTCTAATGTCATCTTTAACCTTATGATACAATGGTCACTGTTATATAATTGTTCCATCACTGAGAATGGAAAAAGATCTGCATTGTACAAATTCCAATTGTATGTGAGAACACTTGTTCACATGACTTTTTATGACTTGATTTTGTACATATATCTTGCTAGCTCATAATATATTGATTCTGGACTATGTGTTATATGCCCAATTGTTTAAATAGTCTGTAGTAGAAATCTTAAATACATTTCGGTACGTAGCTTACCAGTATTTGGTTAAATATAATCCTTGGATCCAAATATTCTGTGGGGACAGGCACCACAATCATTCTGATTTCAACTAAACAAGGAATTGTTGGAAATAGCCTGGAAATGCAATGGTACTAAAAATAGATTTCATAAAAAATGTTGAGTGTTTTCACTTTCATCTGTAAATCACATACTTAGGGATAAAATTTTTTGACAATCTCAAAAAAGAATTTCCAAGACTCTCCTGTGATGCAGTGATTATGAGACTTGACAGCATTATTAGATCCTATCATTCAAACACTGCTACACTAGTCAACCACTAGCATCCAAAATACTGCTGCTCCTCAATTGCTGAGCTATTATAGTCAGTCTAGCTAGTAATTTTCCACACAGTGATGAAACTGTATAAACTTTGAGCTAGACAATTCAGTTATTTCCACATTACAAGAAATGGCTGAGACTAAGGGAGACAGCAAAAACAAATCCTGATTAAGGGCTCTGGCCCGAAACATTGATTCTCCTGCTCTTCAGATGTTGGCTGACCTGCTGTGCTTTTCCAGCAACACACTCTCTACAATGGCCCCAGTTATAGTACTGAAGACATGTCCTCTGGAACTAGCCATGCATCTAGCTAAGTTGTGGGCGGCACGGTGGCACAGTGGTTAGCACTGCTGCCTCGCAGCGCCAGAGATCCGGGTTCAATTCCCGACTCAGGCGACCGACTGTGTGGAGTTTGCACGTTCTCCCCGTGTCTGCGTGGGTTTCCTCCGGGTGCTCCGGTTTCCTCCCACAGTCCAAAGATGTGCAGGTTAGGTGAATTGGCCATACTAAATTGCCCGTAGTGTTAGGTAAGGGGTAAATGTGGGGGTATGGGTGGGTTTCGCTTCGGCGGGTCGGTGTGGACTTGTTGGGCCGAAGGGCCTGTTTCCACACTGTAATCTAATCTAATGTAATCCCAGTACTGCTTCAATACAGGCATATTCTCAGCAATGTAGAAAATTGCCTGTTCAAAGAAAATGACACATTTAACCCTACTCCCAATCTGTTATCAAAAAATGATGCAAACTATTGTCAATAGTACTATCAAGCAGCAGCTATTCTCCAAACACTTGCTCACTTTGTTCTAACACAACCATGCTGCTCCAAATCTTATTTCTGATTGCACCAATCATGGACAAAAGAGTTAAATTCCAAAGCTGAAGTGTAAGTAACTGCTCCTGCAGATTTTGCAGAACATGACTGAGTGTAACCTCAAGGAGCTCTTTTAAATTTGAAATTAGTGGGAATCACAGGGAGTCATACCTAACTCAAAGGAAAAAAAAACCATAAGAACTGCAGATGTTGGAAATAGAAATAAAATGAACAATTGCTGGAAAACTCAGCAGGTCTGACAGCATCTGTGCAGAGTAAGCAGAGTTAACATTTTGGGTCCTGTGACCCTTCTTCAGAATTCAGACCTTCAGAACTGTTAGAAGCCAATCACTTCAGTCCCAGGACTTTGCTGCAGAAATTCCTTGGGCAGTGACCTAGGTCAAAGCATCTTCTGCTGCTTCATCAATAACATTCGTTGTGTTTGTCAGGGGACGAGCTGAGAATAGTTCATAGGTCGGCACAACATCGAGGGCAGGAGGGCCTGTTCTGTGCTGTATTGTTCTATGTTCTTTGTTCTATGCTGTTGTGATTTGAAATTGCAATATGATAATTTGGCTGACATGAAGTTACCATTCAGAATTGTACCAGCTGAGGGACTCTGCAAGCAGAAGTAAGGAGATTTTTAATAAAGAAGTCATGTTACTCATGGACTTTTAACTTTAGGGATCTCTGACTTTTTCTGGACTGAAGAATCCTGCAACCCTCCTTTTATCATGTGGCCAGAGTTAAGGATTGTTCACTGATGGATTTCCAACTGTCTAATTACATTCCCAAGTCTTCAAATGGTCAAGTAATCCATGCATGTATGCAAAAAATTAAGGATAACATTCAGGAATGGCTTGATGCATGACAAGGAACTGTCATGTCACACAAAAGAATGACCATCTCCATCGATAGAGAATTTGACCATTTTCCCCCAGCATTTACCAGTGTGACTATCACTGATGGAATATTCTCCACTTGCCTGGATGAGTGCAGCTGAACAACACTCAAGAGTTTTGATGCCATCCAGGACAAATGTAGCCCACTTGATTATGCCCTATCCACTAGTTTAAACATTCACACATTCCATCACCAATGCATAATGGTAATAGTATGAACCATCCACAGTATACACTGCAGCAACCAGCCAAGGCTCCTTTGAAAGTACATTTCAAAACTATGACTTGTATCACATAGATGAACAAGGGCAGAAGACTAATGAGAACACTAACTTCCTTATCAAGCCATGTACTATGCTGACTTGGAACTGCATCACCATTCCTTCATCAATGCTGCATCAAAATCCTGGATCTCTCTATGTTTGCAGCACTGTGAGCACATCTACGCATTTGAACCACAGCAGTTCATGAATGTAGAACACCATCACCACTGTCTAATGGTGAACTGGATAATAAATGCTGGCCCTGCTGATCCACATCCAAAGAATGAAGTAAAATAGAAAAATTATAAGAACGAGAGAAGTGTGATTTTGTTTGAAACTATAATAGAGGAATAAAATTATGTTCAAACTAATAACACAGGCAGAACCAATTTACACAAATCCTAGTGGGTATGTCAAACATTTCAGGAGGGAAATAAAGGCATTAATGGGCAATGTATTTTAGTAAAACAGAGCAAGTTAAGGGCATGATCCAGTATGGGGCAGCATGGTGGCTCAGTGGTTAGCACTGCTACCTCACAGCACCAGGGACCCAGGTTTGATTCCTGCCTCAGGTGACTGTGTGGAATTTGTACATTCTGCCTGTGTCTGTGTGGGTTTCCTCTGGATGCTCCAGTTTCCTCCTACAATCCAAAGATGTGCAGGTCAGGTGAATTGGCTATAGTGTTAGGTGCATTAATCAGGGGTAAATATAGGGTAGGGATCAGGGTGAGTTACATTTAGGAAAGTCAGTGTAGACTTGTTGAACCAAAGGACCTGTTTCCATGCTGTAGGGAATCTAATCTAATAATGGTAAGCAGGAATGCATTATTGCAATAAATGAAAGTTTCCTGCTGCTAATTCATATTGTTTCCTGCACATCAATATTTTCTTGTATTTCTTGTGTACCAATCACAGTTTGAAAATGGTTTAATACAGTTAGCCAAGTAGGCTAGATCTTTTCTCAATATGCTGATTTATCAAGTTCAGTACCTGTCAATATGGCAGTTAGTTTTTTTGCATAATTTTATGCAACTTTTTTTATTTATTCATGCAATGTGGACATCATTACACTGGCCAGAATTTACTGGCCATCCTTAATTACCCATAGGACAGTTTAGAGTCAACCACGTTGTGGTGTTTTGGAGTCACGTGCAGGGTCAGACCAAGTAAGGATGGAAATTTCCTCATCTTAAAGATATCAGCGAATCAGATAGTTATTTTCTGACAATTGACAATGGATTCATGGCCATCATTAGACTCTTAATTCCAGATTTTTAAAATCAAATTCTGATTCCACCATCTGCCATGGATTCAAACCCGGAACATTATTTGGGTCTCTGAATAAATAGTCCAGCAACGATACCACTGGGCCATCGTCTCCCCCTTAAGGGAAATATATTAATAGATCAATGAACATTAGCAATGATAATGAAAAACTGCCTGGCACAGTAAGAAATCAGGCATTACATAAACAGGAGCTTCTGTTTATTGTGGGGGCAATTTTCTGACATTGCTGGAAGTGGAGAACCTTAACTGCTGCCAGCATGTATTAGAAAATAGTGGACTCTCCTCTGTGTGGCTGTTTGCTAACAGCTGTCAAACCTCTATGAAATCCCTGGACATAAGGTTTCGTGGAAGGATTGTGCTATTTTTGTTCATAAAGTAAGACATTAAGTTTAGCTCCTAGTATAATAAATAGGAAAGTGTTAGACACCTGTAAGACAGAGTATATTGTTTTACAGTGAAACTACATTTGCTGTCTGGTAATGCCATTATAATTACATTGGAACCAGGGAGCTGGGAAAATTCTGCCCCTCACCCCACCACCATATGTGATATGAGACTGTACAATTAAAGTTAGCAGCATATTGGCAGCAGTAGGTGACAGGAAGAAAATATAACAACTGTAATGGAGAAAACAGACTACATATGTGAAACACTTTTAAAGGTTAGACTGGACTGTATGTTTCTGATTATACATTGAGAGAAAGGTTTCTGCATGCAGCCAACATAATGGAATATTATAGAGAGGACATCCATGACTTATCAATACTTGATAGGATTCTTCTATCCTAGTTTGTGTCAAAGTAAACTATACGCACAAAATGTACGCCATTTCAAAAATAATTTAGGAAAAATTCAGTTTTTGCAGCTGAAAAGCAATACTTAAAGACTTCTGCTGGTGTCTGGAAAGTTGGCTTTGAATCTAGCTCATTGATGGGTGATAAGAGCCGGAAACTGCCTTAAGTCTGGCACTTTCAACTGCTCTTTTATGTGACCTTTTAAAGGGGATTTACACTGAATCTGGCCTCAATCATAATCTTGTTCTGAAAGCATTGACAGTGCTTTTGGGGGCATTAATGAGTGTTATTTATACCTGGGGGACTGTTAATACTTTTCTTTCAGATTGGTTTGCTGCAAATGTAAGGAATAAATCAGGTCAGACTATTCTGCAAAGTTATATTCCATCACAAATATAATTAATGGAGTAGCATAACACTTGCTTGGTGTTAAGTGTGCTTGTGGGCAAACATTTTTTTGGAGCTCTGTTGCTTCATATCACTAACATCATGATTAAAAAGGGGTCACTTTATTTTTAATTATGAGGTAAGAAATCAGCAATCACAAATCAATCATTTATTTTACACGCCAACCAATCTTTACACATATTGTATGCAAAGCACAAAAAAAGGTAATTTTATAAAATCACATGACAGTAAAAAGCTTACTGGTACCAGGAATTAGGGTTTCTGCTCCCTGATTTTCCATCACTAAGATTTTGATGAGTGGAAAAATTAGTTGGAAGTGTGTCCAATTCCCCACATGCATTCTTAGTGGAAGCAGTTTGTTGTCTAGAGAACAGCTCATCACAACATTCACCTTCCGCCTGGGTACCTTTCAGACTTCAGGATGCAAAATTGAGTTTAATAAGTCCAGAATGTGATCACACTCCTTTATGTTAGTTATCCTCTGCCCACACCCGTAAGTGTGTTTTCATTTGAGTTTGATTTATTGTTGTCACATCTACTGAGATACAGTGAAAAGTGTTGTTGTGTGCTATACAAGCAAAATGTACCAATCCAAGTGCATCAGGATAGCAGAACAGAGTGCAGAACACAGTGTTACAGCCGCAGAGAAGGTGCAGAGAGAGATCAGAATTAACATTTGAAAGGTCTGTTCAAAAGTCTGATAACAGCAAGGAAGAAGCTGGTCTTGAATCTGCTTCAAACTTTTATATCTTCTGCCTGACAGAAGTGGGTGGAAGTGCATATAATCCAGGTGGGAAGGGTTTATGATTATGTTAGTTGCTTTCCCAAGACAGTGGGAAGTAGAGATGGATATGTATTCACACTTCTCATTAGTACCCAATCTAGTATTTATCTCTCTCAGCCTATCAACAGCCTCTTTGTTTAGGGTTAGGGTTAGGGTTAGGGTTAGTTACAGTTAGTTACAGAAAGTAGCATACTTCCATCAGAGAGTCACGCTTCCAATGGTCCAAGTTAAGATGGATGCTGACGTTGCTGTCCCATCGGTAGTAGGCATATCTACATCCTGTCACAAAACAACTCTTCCTGGGTGCACTTTAAACATTCCACTAAAGTGATCCCATTTAATGTTAGTAAAGTCAAAATTCCCTACAATTACATTGCTGCTTCTTTCACACCTTTCCCTAACCCTAACCCTAACCCTAACCAATCTAGTATTTATCTCTGTCAGCCTCTTTGTTTGCCTATCCCCTTATTTGTTACACTCTGTCTCTGCATTTCCATCTCTACATACTCTATTAGCTACTGCCCTTCCCCCCCACCCATAATCTGCATAAATGCCACCCATTCCCAGCTATTGTCAGTTCTGATGAAGGGTCACTGGACTTGACCTGCTGTGTTTCTCCAGCACCCTGTTTTTGTGTCAGCTTTCCAGCATTTGCAGTTCTTTGTGTTTATTTTATAAAACATATTGTTGCACATTGTGGCAAATAAATATGTCACTTGATATTTTGCTTTGCAGAGCAGAAAGGTCTCCAGTTTAATTCTGAGTCTTTGGTCAGAGTGACATGAGGAAGCATTGCAGTAGGATCAATTTCCTTGAGATATGGCAAGGTAAAATCAATCAGACTTCAATTGCTGACCTTAAACAATGTGTCCTATTGGAAATGTGCGTATGACTGTGTGGATATCGAGTGAGATGCATTTTGAACAAATGACATGGTGTCTACAGTATAGAAGTAGGTAATGTAACCCTCAAAGCCATGTCACTGTTTTGTTTTCCTTTCATTAGACACCTACTAGGTTTTATAGGTGTTAGATTACAGGTTTGGAAGATATTGTTGAAGGAGAATTGGCAAGTTGCTCCAGTGCATCTTGTGCAAGATACATGATGCTGTTACTGTGTGCCAGTAGTTAGAAGACGTGAATATTTAACATGACAAATGGGGTGCCAGTCAAGTAGGCTGCTTTGTCCTGGATGATGTTGAAATTCTTGAGGGTTATCTGAGCTCCATTCAGCCAGGCAAGTGGAGATTAATCCATCATACTCCTGAACTGTGTCTTGGAGATGATGGACAACATTTGATCTATTCTTGTAACCATGATATCTTTCACATAAGCCTTCTACCACTATTCCTCATCTAACACAATCAGCAAGATCTATTCTTTTCTCAGTCATCTGCTGACTTAGCCTCTTAAATGAATCTAATTTGCTTCAGCTGCTTCCTGTTGTAGGAAATTCCACATTCTAACCAGATGCTCAGTCAATACATTTTACCTGAATTCCTTGTTGGATTTATTAGCAATGGTTTTATATTTATGATCTCTAGTTTGGATTCCTCAATAAGCAGAGTGTTTCTCAGCACTTGTCCTAATAATCTATTTTAGAAATCCAAAGGTCTTACTCAGGTAACTCCATAAATTTCAATTGTTTACGAAATGAATTACAGTTTGTTCAACCTTTTCTGATAAATGTATCCTCCTAATTCTTGCAACACTCTTGTTTATTTTTTTTTGCATCTTAACCAATGCATAAAATCTGTTTTATACTACGGAGACCAGAAGTATTCATAGCACTCCAAATGTGGCTTGACTTCTCTGTCCTCCAGATATTAATCCCAGTGATTGATTTTCCTTTTAAAACTTTATTATTCTGATTAGATCTAGATTAGATTGGCTTCACTATAATCTCGCTACAATTGAATAGCATGCCAAATGATCACTAATCTCACTCACAGATGTTAAAGGTTTAGATGGAGAGGAATTTAAGTGTGTACAAGACAATTTTCTGATTTAGTATGTGGATGTACCTATTAGAGAAGGTGCAAAACTTGACCTACTCTTGGGAAATAAGGCAGGGCAGGTGACTGAGGTGTCAGTGGGGGAGCACTTTGGGGCCAGCGACCATAATTCTATTAGTTTTAAAATAGTGATGGAAAAGGATAGACCAGATTTAAAAGCTGAAGTTCTAAATTGGAGAAAGACCAATTTTGACGGTATTAGGCAAGAACTTTCAAAAGCTGATTGGAGGCAGATGTTCACAGGTAAAGGGACGGTTGGAAAATGAGAAGCCTTCAGAAATGAGATAACAAGAATCCAGAGAAAGTATATTCCTGTCAGGGTGAAAGGGAAGGCTGGTAGGTATAGGGAATGCTGGATGACTAAAGAAATTGAGGGTTTTGTTAAGAAAAAGAAGGAAGCATATGTCAGGTGTAGACAGGATAGATTGAGCAAATCCTTAGAAGAGTATAAAGGAAGTAGGAATATACTTAAGAGGGAAATCAGAAGGGCAAAAAGGGGACATGAGATAGTGTTGGCAAATAGAATTAAGGAGAATCCAAAGGGTTTTTACAAATATATTAAGGACAAAAGGGTAACTAGGGAGAGAATAGGGCCTCTCAAAGCTCAGCAAGGCGGCCGTTGTGTGGAGCCACAGAAAATGAGGGAGATATGTGGAAAAGGATATGAAAGATATAGACTGTAGGGAAATAGATGATGACATCTTGCAAAATGTCCAGATTACAAAGGAGGAAGTGCTGGATGTCTTGAAATGGTTAAAGGTAGATAAATCCCCAGGATCTGATCAGGTGTACCCAACAACTCTGTGGGAAGCTAGAGAAGTGATTGCTGGGCCTCTTGATGAGATATTTGTATCATTGATAGTCACAGGTGAGGTGCTGAAAGACTGGAGGTTGGCAAATGAAGTGCTACTGTTTAAGAAGGGCTGTAAAGACAAGTCAGGGAACTATAGACCAGTGAGCCTGACCTCAGTGGTGGGCAAGTTGTTGGAGGGAATCCTGAAGGACAGGATGTACATGTATTTGGAAAGGCAAGGACTGATTAGGGATAGTCAACATGGCTTTGTGCGTGGGAAATCATGTCTCTCAAACTTGGTTGAGTTTTTTGAAGAAGTAACAAAGAAGATTGATGAGGGCAGAGCGGTAGACGTGATCTATATGGACTTCAGTAAGGCATTTGACTAAGTTCTCCATGGGAGATTGACTAACAAGGTTAGATCTCATGGAATACAGGGAAAACTAGCCATTTGGATACAGAATTGGCTCAAAGGTAGAAGACAGAGGGTGGTGGTGGAGAGTTGTTTTTCAGACTGGAGGCCGGTGACCAGTGGAGTGCCACAAGGATCGGTGCTGAGTCCTCTACTTTTTGTCATTTCCATAAATGTTTTGGATGCAAGCATAAGAGGTACAGTTTAGTAAGTTTGCAGGTGACACCAAAATTGGAGGTGTAGTGGACAGTGAAGAGGGTTACCTCCAGATTACAACAGGATCTGGACCAGATGGGCCAATGGGCTGAGAAGTGGCAGATGGAGTTTAATTCAGATAAATGCAAAGTGCTGCATTTTGGGAAAGCAAATCTTAGCAGGACTTATACGCTTAATGGTAAGGTCCTGGGGAGTGTTACTGAACAAAGAGACCTTGGAGTGCAGATTCATAGCTCCTTGAAAGTGGAGTCGCAGGTAGATAGGATAGTGAAGAAGGCATTTGGTATGCTTTCCTTTATTGGTCAGAGTATTGAGTACAGGAGTTGGGAGGTCATGTTGCGGCTGTACAGGACATTGGTTAGGCCACTGTTGGAATATTGAATGCAATTCTGGTCTCCTTCCTATTGGAAAGATGTGAAACTTGAAAGGGTTCAGAAAAGATTTACAAGGATGTTGCCGGGGTTGGAGGATTTGAGCTATAGGGAGAGGCTGAACAGGCTGGGGCTGTTTTACCTGGAGCGTCGGAGGCTGAGTAGTGACCTTATAGAGGGGCATGGATAGGATAAATAGACCAAGTCTTTTCCCTGAGGTGGGTGAGTCCAGAACTAGAGTGCATAGGTTTAGGGTGAGGGGGGGAAAGATATAAAAGAGACCTAAGGGGCAACTTTTTCAAACAGAGGGTGGTACATGTATGGAATGAGCTGCAAGAGGATGTGGTGGAGGCTGGTACAATTGCAACACTTAAGAGGCATTTAGATGGGTATATGAATAGGAACAGTTTGGAGGGATATGGGCCAGGTGCTGGCAGGTGGGACCAGATTGGGTTGGGATATCTGGTCAGCATGGACGGGTTGGACCGAAGGGTCTGTTTCCATGCTGGACATCTGTGACTCTATGACTCTATAACTAGGCAATCTACCTGGGAAGTCACAAGATCATTGAGAAGAAATTCTCAGACTACATGCGTGTATTGGTCACCTTTGTGAGTTCTTATTAGAAATTCACATACGTGCTGTGAAGAAGTTTCAGGCCATTATTTTAAATTTTCAATAAATTGTACAAAGCGTGAACACACAATTCTGATTTTAAAGCATAACTCGAAGACAACTTGGAGATTGATAATAAACGCTGGCCTAGCCAACCTCGTGTACATCCCATAAATAAATTTTAAAAATCATTTCTTTTTCACATTATTGTATTTGCTTTAAGATTGCAGACTTCACTTAGTACTCTATCATTATTTTCTGAGCTTTACCATTATAAAAGTGTACCGTATACAAGGCGACTTCTGAGAATGGTATGAATGAACAGCTACAGTTGTATTAGCCCTCGACCTGGGTAAAGTATAACTTGCTTCACAAGCTTCACTTCAACAAATGCCAAGTTCTTTTAGTTTTCTTAGTACTGCCTGAGAAAAACTTAAATATTGAAAAGACTATGATGCTTCTTTGTGATATTAGGAGTGTAAAGATTGTACAGTAAGTTAAACTTTTCAAACAAATACAGCATTTTTGATTGAAGATTATTTCTTCCAGGTGGCCTCTCTGCTGCTGCCAAATTCCCACTTTCAGAGAGATCAGCAGTTACACTGCATATTTGGCAACAGTGTCATGAAAGAGATTATGCCACACCACCCAAGCTGTAGAATGCAACAATGAGATAGGATGACTTCCACAGCGGGGTCAAATATGAGTGTATATAATGGGTATTGTTGGTTAGAATTGAAGTAGTTTCATCATAGCCAGGAAACGAAAGTACAATCTTGAATAAAATCTCAAAACGCAAAATACCAAAATGACAGAAGTGTTATAAACATATCAGCTCTTGGCTTGCTGTGGAATATAATTTATTCTTCGAAATCTCACTTGCTGCTTCATTATTTGGTAGACATCCAGTCAGTTTCACTTGAGAAAATTAAAATCATATTTCATGGCAGCTTGTAATGCATCTTTTCTTTATCTGGTAGCTTTGCTTCCAAGGATCTGTATCAAGTTTCAACCAGAAGTCCACTTCCTTTCTCATTTCCATTAGCATTCATGGACTTCTGCCATCTGAGTCTTTCACAAATCTTATTTCATTGTAAGAATTCATTTTTTAACCTCAGTTTCCATTATAATTCTAGAAAATGTACTCTGACTTTCAAGTTGTAGACACACTGGATGTAGTGGTCGTTTGGGGTGGGGCTGAAGGAGGGTATTCTGGCAGCAAATAGGAAACCCAGAAGGTTCAGTATATTGTGCTAGCTTGTGGATTTTTTTGTTGTTGTATTATTGTATTTTTCCAGTTAGCTTGATGAATTAGGTGTGTGTGAGAGAGAGAGAGAGAGATGATGCATGTGGCTAATTCAACTCAAGTATTTAAAGGCAATGTACACGCTGCTGAACTGATCATTACCAGCTCATGACTGATTAGAGTGCTTCCACTCATCTTCCTTTCTGCTCTTTTGAAGTAAAGAATGATTTAAACGGCCCCTGGTAGAGCACTGTGTCAAAGAGAAAAGAAAATCAAAGGTTTAACAGAAGCTTACAGAGCTGCATAACAAACTAATCCAAATCAGACTAACATATCACTTTTGGGTATGATAGAGCACTCCAGCCCATGTGGTGCCCCCATCTCACAGAAGGCCCGCTCTGTGCCAGTAGACTCCATATGCTCCCTTTTTCATGGGCACCCATGCATTGATAAAATCACAGAAGAGGGGAACAGAGTCGGGAACCATGAACACCTCCCCCACAGCTCAAACCTGAACATATTGATAGCCAACTGAAAACAAAAAATGCTGGAGATCACAGCAAGTCAGGCAGCATTTGTGGAGAGAGAGCAAGCTAATGTTTCGAGTCGACATTAATCTTCATCAGAGCTGACATGAAGTGTGGAGGGGACAGCATTTGTGCAATGGTGGAGGGAGGATGGGTAGAATGCTTGGGAAGAAAGAGTGTTGATCAAAATGAGAAAAAGGCGGAACAATAATGTGTCTAACTGCCAGACTGGAAAGAACAGATAATCCCACTGGAGAAGGGGTGGGGACATTGTGACATAGAATGCAAGCAGTAAGAATAAAAGAGAGGGACGGAATAGAAGTACGTTCATAATCTGAAGGTACTGAACTCAATATTAAGTCCGAAAGGTTGTAAAGTGCTTAGTGTGAAGATGAGATGTTGTTCCTCCAAGCTCTTATATTAATAGCCAACTTGGCCAGGCCCAATTCTCCTTGCTGCTTTTTAAATAAGTAAACCTGGTGGAGCACCATAGTTAAAACAGGATTAACAAAAAATTATCAAATTAAATCAACGTGCTGTTGCTGGAATTAACAATGCACTTCTGCTCTTGCAGAAACCATCGGTCCTTAAAGGCCTCTATTGTCTTGCTGGATTTTGCATTCTCCCTCTCCTTGGATGTAACCATGAAAGAGGTCAAGTGCTGTAACCCCCTTCACGGACCTGTTGATGACCACCTCGGCCAGGCCCCAGTCCCTTTTTCTAAATTTTTAAAACAAACCATTAATCAGTTTAGACAGACCCTGGTAGGACACTATAATATAAACAACATCAAAATATCAAAGCTTATGGAACTGATGCAGAAAATATCAAAATCAAATCAAGATATCATTATCCAGATTGATGATGCACTCCAGCCCCTGTGATACCGCCAGACTTCCTTTCTATATTAGGTCTCAGGCACTATTTGGTTCAATAGCAGTCGAGGATGAACCATGAGTGAGTCTTAATTTTGCCAGATCTCCTGAGTTTCTTCAGCAATTTCTGTTTTTGTTTGTTTTAGATCTCCAGCATCACATTAGTTACTTGTTACAGAAAAGATCTTTAAAAAAATGAATTGAAATTGCATCCTTTAAAGTTGATAACTGGAAGTTCAAATTTCATTTTGAAATTTATTTGTCTCTATGGTAATCGTAACACCTCGAATCCTGCATCACTGAGAACATTCAGAATAATGGTATATTCCTGCCAAATGTACCCTCACTAATCCCAGATCGTCGTTCTCCTGTTATCTGCCATGAGGCCTGGGCTGCAGATGGTGTTACCATGGCCTTCTTAATTTCCATCCAATCCTCTCCTTCTGCATTTTTGATTTCAGGCACTCAAGATTTTCCACCTATTTGGGCAGTGTAGCTTCATCATGAAGGGCATGAGTAAATGTAGGTGCTAGATGAAAAAGCACCATCAATTAATCTAACAATCACAACAACCAAATGCAATGCGGTAAAGGACAATAGAGATGTGGGATTGATACATATAGACTTACAAGATTAAATGGAGGCATGAAGTCAAAGCTTTTCATCAGAATTCAGACAGAACTTATGGACTTAAGAAAGGGGACACCAATTCATAGCTCCTTGAAAGTGGAGTCGCAGGTAGATCGGATAGTGAAGAAGGCGTTTGGTACGCTTTTCTATATTGGTCAGAGTATTGAGTACAGGAGTTGGGAGGTCATGATGCGGCTGTACAGGACATTGGTTAGGCCACTGTTGGAATACTGCATGCAATTCTGATCTCCTTCCTATCGGAAAGATGTTGTGAAACTTGAAAGGGTTCAGAAAAGATTTACAAGGATGTTGCCAGGGTTGGAGGATTTGAGCTATAGGGAGAGGCTGGACAGGCTGGGGCTATTTTCCCTAGAGCGTCAGAGGCTAAGGGGTAACCTTATAGAGGTTTACAAAATTATGAGGGGCCTGGATAGGATAAATAGACAAAGTCTTTTCCCTGGGGTGGGGAGTCCAGAACCAGACGGTGTAGGTTTAAGGTGAGAGGGTAAAGATATAAAAGAGACCTAAGGGGCAACTTTTTCAAACAGAGGGTGGTATAGGTATGGAATGAGCTGCAAGAGGAAATGGTGGAGGCTGGTACAATTGCAATATTTAAAAGGCATTTGGATGGGTATATGCATAGGAAGGGTTTGGAGAGATATGGGTCGGGTGCTGACAGGGGGGACTAGATTGGGTTGGGATATCTGGTCGGCATGGACGGGTTGGACTGAAGGGTCCATTTCCATGCTGTACATCTCTATGACTCTATGACTAAGAAGGTGATGATTGCTTTGGCCATCAATTGCTTGGACACGAACAGTTAACCAAAAACCCAAAGGACATGGGTTGCTGTAAATCAGAAACTAGAACTGAAGTTGCTGGAAAAGCTCAGCAGGTCGGGCAGCATCTGTGAAGAGAAATCAGTTAATGTTTAGATCCGGTGACTCTTCCTCAGAACTGGACCTGTAACGTTAACTCTGAAGAACAGTTAACTGTCAATCTTAGTTTTCAGAGCAGGCAGAATGACTAATCAGATGTCGTCATTGGAACATTGGAAAGCAACAGAGTTAGGCAGTCTCTTTGACCCCCTTTTTATTAGTGAAAATCATACACTGTGCATACAATTGTTTTGTCTATATAAAACAGGGTCTTGTATATTACAAAAGTATTTGGTTCTAGCATGAGATTGTGATTCCAACTAATGATTTTAAATTGAATCCTATTGTTATTCTTTGCACAGTCCAGATTATTTAGTAAATGATTTCCGATAACTGAATCACATCTAATGGTGTACATCTAATGAAATAGCTTATGCTAGATGTACACATGCTATTATCCACTGTTCTGGGCTGACACATCAGAAACCTCAGTTATCTATGGGGCCACAGATTGTTGGATTGTTGTCAAAGTTTGTCAGCCCTTTGAACACTGGTATGGAGGAGAGTCTGAGACTATAGGCTCTTGCACAGTAAAATCTGCAGTTATGATAACAGTCTGAACTTCTACTGCAGCATTATGACCGAACATTTCTTGTCGTGGTGCAGTGGAAACCGAAGCATTGGCCTCCTGAAGCTGCATGATGTTGAAACTTCAAGCGATCTAATGGAGTTGGCCACCACTTTCCCATCAATAGGATGGGTTCCAAACTCTGCGAAAAGCCTTGTACCAGTCTGCCAACAACTTGTTTGGCAGGCCCATCAAAACACTAAGAAACGTCATCCATCTCCTGGTGGTGACCCACTCCACGTCTGAGATACTTACAGCAGAATCCATGTGTGATCTCACCCTCCAACAGGATTTCCTTCTCTCCCTGGTCTGAGTCCACTCAGATCTGGTAACTTTAAAATTTGTAATGGAAGACAATGAATCAAAGCATTTTGTTTTTCACTCATCAAGGCTAGAAAACTCAAAAACGGGCCTGTGCCCACCACTTTTGGCCCAGTCTACTTCAGATTATGCTGGAAGGGGAAGATGTCTAAACATTTGAGCAACAGGTGAAGCTAGCTGTCTCATGCTGCTACTTTGGTGTAAATTCACAAGTGCTTTTCTCCACTAACAGAATGTTGTGGGCAAGTGAAGAAAGATATTTTGCCTTTAGTTCTGGCACGATATTGGATACATGGCTGTGCACTCTAGCAACTCATGGACCATGTCAAGTAACACATCTCATTGACCATTCATTGCATACAGCATACCAACTGTGTTGAACTAATCCATGCTTGAAGGCATCAGGCTGAAGTAATGTACTCTGAGACTAGGCTCTCTAGGTCCAGACCTGCTCGAAAGGCTATCTCTAGTCTCCTTCTCTGCAAACCTCCTAACAATCTCAATGTTGCTACTGGGTTAGCACTGCATAGGACCTGCACTCAGCCAAGACTCCTAATTGGCAGGCACTAAGGGAATACAAAAAGTTGAATAATTCAGTTTCACATGTGTCATTGGAAATGTTGTTGGAGAACGTAGTTAGGTATTTTTTTCCTGGAGTATTTTGTTTTAGGATTTTACTCAACAGAATATTTTGATGGTCTACAGCAGAAAGATTGAAAGATGGGAAATTGTGGAGCTATGTTGGTATGAGTCTATTTAATCTCTCTAAGCCTTCATTAATTGATGGAGAACAGTCTCAACTTCTCCCAAACTGAAATTTCCCATTCCTGGAACCATTCCCATAAACCTTTACTTCACCCTTGATAATGCCTGCACATCCTCCTAAACACTGGTGCCCAGAACTGGGTGCAATATATCAGTTGAGACTGATCCATCATACAGGTTCAGTGTAACTGCCTTGTTTTTGTATTCCATGCTCCTATTGTTGTAAAGTGAGAGGTGGGTAAATATACCCTGACTAACCTTGACCAGTTTGCACTAACCCTTTATAACCCAGATGTGTTACGTGTTGAGATAGACAAAGGGATAAGATTCATGGGAAAGGCCCAAAACAACTATATTAAACACTTTACTAAGGGGAAAACAGTATTTATCAGACACTAGTATTGTACTTTAATTAAAATCTATTAATCTATTCACAGGTATCTTAAATCTACACTCGTTATCAACTTCTGACATGTGCTTCTTAGGATTCGCTGCCGCCTATGCTGTACTTGAACTGTTTGCCTGAAAGGACGATGGTAATGCCCATTCAATAAGCGGGGGACAGGCTGTTTCTTGATCTTTGAGGTTTGGCTGATATTTTAGGATCTGTAGTTGTCAATTTGAACTTCCCTGCTCATCTAGGCTCTGGTCTTTAGGTCGTCTCAGCGTGATGGTCTGTCTAGGTCTGGTCAGTCTGACAATGTTCGCCATGAGGTTGAAGGAGCTGGAGATGCTATGCTGCTCAGCTGCCAGTCGAAGATGCTTTCTGGAGACTCTGTAGAGGAGGGTGCAAAGGCAGAGTGAGCTGGGGCTCTGTGTTGCCCATTTTATCTCTCTCTTTGTGCCCTTCTCGAAGATCCTGTGGCCTATGTCCAATACTAATATCAGGTGGGAGCCGAAAGATCCAATGAGGTAACTACTTTCCATGTTTGGAGGTCACAGAACATAGTTTTGAACCTTCAACTGTCAAGTGCTGTCCGTGTCACGCTGTGCCTCTGGCCTCCTACTGAGCTAGGTACCGCAAAGTCTACATAACATTCTTCTAACAAAGCAGCTTCACTGGAGGTGGAAACAACGGATCGTTCTGAAACAGTGTGGCCATTAGTACATAGCCAGGTAGCTCCAGGCCTGTCTAGTTTTGACAGGAAGTTGATTGTCCTAGACCTGGCTGCATGAATACTGTTTGTTCCAGCATTGAAGTAGTGGTGCCGGCTTTGGACTAGGATGGACAAAGTTAAAAGTCACACAACACCAAGTTATAGCCCAACAGTTTTATTTGGAAGTACGAGCTTTTGGAATGCTGCTCCTTCATCAGGTAGTTAGTGGGGCAGGATCGCAGGACACAAAATTTACAACAAAAGATCACTGTGTCTTGCAACTGATGCAATATATTGAACAAATAGCAGTCAAGGTTTGTTCAATATATTGTATCAGTTGCATGCATGACACTGTGATCTTTTGCATAAATTCTGTGTCTTATGATTCTGCTCCATAGATACCTGACAAAGGAGCAGCGCTCCAAAAGCTAATACTTCCAGATAAACCTGTTGGACTATAACCAAGTATTGTGTGGTTTTTAACCTTATTCCAGCATTGCAGAGTCCGGCTAGCTTTAACGTTGGCTTCCACATTTCAAGTTTTTATCCATGCTTATGAAAATATGTCAATATTTTTGTAAGAATCCGGGAGGCTGCGAGTCACCTGACCACATTACCCCTATTGATTCACAAAGTATTAAGTGAGTTGGATCCCAGCACTGCCCAAGTCATTGAACAGGTAATGATCCGATTTCCACGTGGAGGATCCAAATACCTAACACTAACCTACACTACCCAATAACAATACTGTTCACAAATTAGCAATAGAAAGAAAAAGAATAATAAGGAAAAATATTCATTAGTCAATTGTCAAATATAGTACAAATAACAATATGCTGGCTAAAGTAGAGGTTGTACAGCAGTTGTGATCAAATTATTTACAAGCTGTCCACGATCTTATACACAATAAATTATGGTACCTGATGTTCACTGAGCACAGTCTCTGCTCATGCCTGCTCAGCATTGATTTTACATTTTAAAAAAACTGACTTCCCGTTTCTGCTTAAAAAACTTTAACTGCTCGTACTGTTACATACATTAAAGCAAATAGAATGAACAATACAGCGAGGTATGACAGGAGGTGAACTAAAGGGTGGATTTGTACATTTCTGCACGAACTCCAAAAGGCATTTCACCAACTGGTGACTTCAATTTCTTTAATGTCTTTTGGTATTTGATCTGTCTGTTGGACTGCAGTAGCAAACATTTCATCCATGTGGGCCAGTTGTGTCTGGACATGTTATAATTTTTCTGGTAGGAGTTCAATACCAGTGTTGTGTTTTTCCAAAAACAATCCTAAAGTCCATCAGGGCTCATCACGGACATTAACAAAGATCTCACTTCTCCTGGGTATGTCTATGAATTAAGTTCATTTAACCCTGGCAGCACTGTGGGGCCTAATACATAAAGTGGCATTGTGGATGTCGAGGTGAAGGTTTTGTATTGATAATGTCCATCCCCTCTGTACAATACTCAGGTGATGTCAGTGTCTAGGCTCCAGAATTCTATGATACAGTTTAAATTAAATTTAAATTTAAATTGGTCTGAAAACTGCACAAGGCATGTTTGTTTAAATGCACAGATAGGGGCACACAATTACTTTGTTCATTTACTGACATTTATCCAGAGTGGTTCCTACAGGCCACTCCCCTTTTTACAATAGCATTGACAGCATTCGTCAATTGTTGTCATTTTCTGTCATTTTCTAACCACATTACCACTTGGACAATGCTGATAATTCCAATCTCAAACATTTTAAAACCCATTTTTGTTTGGTGTTATGATTGGGATCGCTGTTATCATGCACTTACTGGCATTCCCTGCAGTCATAGTCAAATCAGACTTTGGTCAGTTGCTGCAACTGGCAATCTGAAATATTCAGGCGTCTCTCCCCACAGAATGAGTGCTCTATCTGCTTGTTATTGATTCAAGATGGGGCCTGTTCTTGGCTAGCCTGCTCGAGATTCTCCCTCAAGTGTTCTATCATACATCACCCATAGATATTACACAGGGTTCAATTCTGCTGCCTACTGTCATATATTTTTCTTTGGAGACTTCATTTATTGTTCTGGCACACCCTGATAGTACCATTACTGAATGCTGGCAATCCTGATTCTCCCTGAATTCTCTTTCAACATCTTGCTGATTGTGTTAGAGTCATAGAGTCATAGAGATATACAGCACAGAAACAGGCCCTTCAGTCCACTCATCCATGCCAACCAGATATCCCAACCTAAATTAGTCTAATTTTCCAGCACTTGGCCCATATGCTTCCAAACCCTTCCTATTCCTATACCCATCCAGATACTTTTAAAATGTTGTAATTGTACCAGCCTCCACCACTTCCTCTGGCAGCTTATTCCATACACGCACCACTCTCTGCATGAAAAAGTTGCCCCTTAGGTCTCTTTTAAATCTTTCCTCTCTCAACCTAAACCTATGTCCTCTAGTTCTGGACTCCCCAACCCCAGGGAAAAGACCTTGTCTATTTACTCTATCCAAGCTCCTCATGATTTTATAAACCTCTATAAAGTAACTCCTCAGCCTCCAACACTCCAGGGAAAACAGCCCCAGCCTCTTCAGCCTCTCCCTGTCGCTCAAATCCTCCAACTCTAGCAACATCCTTGTAAATCTTTTCTGAATCCTTTCAGGTTTCACAACATCCTTCCAATAGGAGGGAGACCAGAATTGCACCCAACATTCCAAAAGTGGCCTACCCAATGTCTTGTACAACACCAGGTTATAGTCCAACAGGTTTAAGTGGAAGTACTAGCTTTTGGAGTGCCTCTCCTTTTGGAATGGTGCTCCAAAAGCTAGTGCTTCCAATTAAACCTGTTGGACTATAACCTGGTGTTGTGTGATTTTTAACTTTGTACACCCCAGTCCAACACCGGCATCTCTAAATAATATTTTGCACAGCTGCAACATGACATCACAACTCCTATACTCAGTGCTCTGTCCAATAAAGGAAAGCATACCAAATGCCTTCTTCACTATCCTATTTGCCTGCGACTCCATTTTCAAGGAAATATAAACCTGCACTCCAAGGTCTCTTTGTTCAGCACCAGTCCCCAGGACCTTACCATTAAGTGTGTAAGTCCTGTCCTGATTTGCTTTTCCAAAACGCAGCACCTCACATTGATCTAAATTAAACTCCATCTGCCACTCCTTGTCCCAATAGTCCATCTGATCAAAATCCCATTATACTCTGAGGTAATGTTCTTCGCTTGTCCACTACATCTCCAATTTTGATGTCATCTACAAACTTACTAACTATACCTCCTATGTTCACATCCAAATCATTTATATAAATGACGAAAAGCAGTGGACCCAGCACCAACTTGATTGATTTTATTCAAGGCATGTTTAGTTTTTGGAATAACATGCTGAGTTTATTGCCTAAATTAGCCAATACAAGGGTATTGACTGTGGACACTCCTACTGTGTATGCTATTGCCAATTATTTATCTTTTAACTGCAGTCTACTGGCCTGGCTCTGGCCTTACCTGTATCAATTCATATTTGCCATCCCAATAATCTCTGTGTTAAATGTCAATGTAAGTTGGGGAGAGCACCAAGGTCAGCTGAGTTCCAGTTATGTCTAACATTGTAAGTACTAATTCATGGTGAATGTTGTAATACACGATTTTACCAGTATATTTTAAAACCAACCCATTTTGCGGTTCCTGGGTAATTATCAAACATGTATGGAGGGGTGACCTTACGGCCAGATTTGGTCCATTCCTTATTTCATATACGAAGTATTTATTATCCATGTGTTTTCCAGGGCATATTTGACCTAGATCCAAGCCTTTCCCCAGACCAATGGCCAAGCATCCCAATTTAGTGCTCAGGGTTGACTCAGGGGTCAGCGCCTGGATCAGTAACTGGGGTTTTGTGCGCCCTTCATTGGTTCACATGATACCTTCCAGTCTTCCCAAAGTGCAGGAAAATTTTTGACACTGTTGGGCTTGCCTTATTCACAGGTAAATGGGGTCTTTAATCCCCAGGGGGCAGCCAATTCCCTGGCTGAAAAACCTGCAGTGTGAACCATTATCTTACATTGTATTCTGGAGGTTTCATTTTCCCATTAAAATAAGTCTTACCCTTCTTTCTTTTCACTGTATAACAGCTGCTGCCTTCTAAGCAGCCTGTTGAGAAGGGCTTTTACAGTTTTCCATGGCTCAGGGCTGTGACTTTGGACTGTGACAAGTCTGTACCTCATTTGATACCTCTTGTAGGGTGTCCGGTCATTAAAACATTGGAATGAATCCAGTTGGGCTGGAGGGTGAGTCCCACAGGATAAGGTAGAACATAGAACATAGAACAGTACAGCACAGGAACAGGCCCTTCAACCTACCACAGGTGTGCCCACCATGATGCCTTCCCAAAAAAATCCCATCTGCCTGCACATGGTCCATATCCCTCTATTCTCTGTCTGTTCATTTGTCTGTCTAAATGTCTCTTAAACTTTGCTATCATAAGTGCTTCCACTACCTCCACTGGCAGTGCATTCCAGGCATTTATTACCCTCTGCCTTGCACATCTCCTTTAAACTTTTCCCCTCTCACTTTAAACCTATGCCACCCAGTCTGACTATCCACCCTAACCATGCTTTGTATACTTCTATCTGGTTGCCCCTCAGCCTCTGATATGCCAACAAAAGCAATCCAAGTTTCCCCAACCTCTTCTTATAACTCCAACCTCTTCTTATAACAGGCAACATCCTGGTAAATCTCTTCAAATTTCTTCAAATCCTTCCTATAGTGTGCCCACCAGAATTGCACACATTACTCCAAATGTGGCCCAAATGAAGTCTCATATAGCTATAGTTCTGGTTATGTCTAACATGGTAAGTACCAATTCATGGTGAATGTTGTAATACAGGGTTTTACCAGTATATTTTAAAACTAACCCATTTAACAGTCCCTGGGTAGCTATCAAACAAGTGTGGAGGGGTGACCTTACAGCCGGATTTGGTTCGTTCCTCATTTCATATACTTGTCAACTTTTATGTTCAGTTGCCTGATTGATGAAGGCAAGCACCTTCCTTTCCATCTTATCCACTTGTGATGCCATTTTCATGGAGGTATGGTCTTTGACCCTGAGATGCTTCTGTATATCAATGCTCCTAAGGGTCCTGCCATTTACTGTATACTTTCCTCTTGCATTTGACCTCTCATAATGCACCACCTCACCCTTGTCTGGATTAAACTCCCTCTGCCATTTCTCCACTCAAACTTCCAATTGATCTATATTCTGCTGTATCCTTTGACAACTTTATTTAATATCCACAACTCCACCAATTTTCATGTCGTCTGCAAAATTTATTAATCAAACCACCTACATTTTCATCTAAATCATTCAGATATTAGAAACAACAGAGGTCTGAGCACTTAACCAATGGAATGCCATTGGCCATAGACCTCCAGTACAAAACCATCCTTTTGCAACTGCCCAGTCTTCTATGACCAAGCCAATTTTGTTTCCAACTTACTACATCACTGGATTCCATTTTACTTAATCTTCTGGATGAGCCTACAATGAGAAAATTTGTCAAATGCTTTAGTAATGGTCATGTAGGCAACATCCATTGCCCTACCCTCATCAATTATCTCTGTCACTTCTTCAAAAAACTCAATCAAATTTATGAGACAAGACCTCCCCTGCTCAAAGCTATGCTGATTATGCTCATGTCCTGAAGAAGGGCTTATGTCCGAAACGTTGATTCTCCTGCTCCTTGGATGCTGCCTGACCTGCTGCGCTTTTCCAGCTACACATTTTTCAGCCCTGATCTCCAGCATCTGCAGTCCTCACTTTCTCCTAGCTATGCTGATTATCCCAAATTGGCCCATTCTTCTCCAAATGTGAGTAAATCCTGTCCCTAAGAATCTTCTTCAATTATTTCCTTACCACTGTTGTAAGGCTCACCAGTCTATGATTTATTAGATTATCCCTGTTGCCATTCTTAAACAAAGGAACAATATTGATTATTCTCCGGGATTCCGGGACCTCGCCTGTGACTAAAGATAATGAGGACAAAGAGCAGGACTATATTCCTGATCGGATTATTGTGCTGGACAAGCTTTCTCATCACGCCTTTAGGCTACGATTCATCCCCTCAACAATCCCACTGGATTGAAGATTGAAGGCAGTGTGAAACCTGCTGCTGAAATACGTGTCATTTCAGGGCAAGAGGTTCGATCAGGATGGGAGGCTGTACTAGGACGGTGGGGGGGCTGTACTGGGATGGGAGGCTGTACTGGGACGGTGAGGGGGCTGTACTGGGATGGGAGGCTGTACTGGGACGGTGAGGGGCCTGTACTGGGATGGGAGCCTGTACTGGGACGGTTAGGGGGTTGTATTGGGATGGGAGTCTGTACTGGGACGGTGAGGGGGCTGTACTTGGATGGGAGGCTATATTGGGACAGTGAGGGGGCTGTACTGGGACGGGAGGCTGTACTGGGACGGGAGGCTGTACTGGGATGGGAGGCTGTACTGGGACAGGACTCTGCACTGGGATGGGAGGCTGTATTGGGAGGGGAGCCTGCACTGGAACGAGAGTCTGTACTGGGATGGGAGTCTTCACTGGGATGGGAGGCTGTACTGGGACAGGACGCTGCACTGAGACGGAGGCTGTACTGGGATGGGAGGCTGTACTGGGCAGACGGTATTCATGCAGCCAGGTCAGCAACTGTGGTCCTCACTTCTCAGACCCAATGCTTATTTGTCACAAAGTTTTACTCAGGCCATCTCTTATTTAAATATTTCGTTAAGGCTTTCCTCCCAATTCATACTACTGGCCCAAGCATACACTTTATCTTTCCCTCTCGGGCTCGTGTTTCAAAATCTACTGTTTGTGTATCTCATGATATAAGCACCTGGTTTGGCTCATTTTCTGATCGGTTATCTTTCCCTTTTGCTGGAGTCTGATGTACCAAAATATGTTTTTGGGTACTTCTTATTGGCACACCCAGGGACTCTAATGTTGTGAAATGAGAGGTGGGTAAACGTACTCTGATTAATCTTGACCAGTTTTCAGTAATCCTTTTCAACTCAGGTGCGTTACGCTGTGAGATAGAGAAAGAGGATAAGAGTCAGGAGAAGATCCAACATAACTGGTATTTTGGTACATCAGACTCCAACAAAAGGGAAAGATAACCGATCAGAAAATGAGCCAAACCAGGTGCTTATATCATGAGATACACAAACAGTAGATTTTGAAACACGAGCCCGAGAGGGAAAGATAAAGTGTATGCTTGGGCCAGTAGTATGAATTGGGAGGAAAGCCTAACGAAATATTTAAATAAGAGATGGCCTGCGTAAAACTTTGTGACAAATAAGCATTGGGTCTGAGAAGTGAGGACCACGGTTGCTGACCTGGCTGCATGAATACTGTCTGCCCAGTACAGCCTCCCAAGGTAAAATAATATATCAGACTCTAAGGTTAAATGAAGTAGAATAGTAATCAAACACTATTAATGTCTTCACAGAACTCTTCAGCAAACATTCTTGAAACTCCAAGTAAATAGGCTAAAATCTATACCAGCTAACTAATTAGTTCATGCAACACTCTATCCAAAGTTCACTACTGCTGTATTTGAACTATTTGTCTGAAAGAACAGGTAATGCCCAGTCAACAAGGCTAGGACAGGCTGCTTCTTGGTGTTTGAGGCTTGACTGATCTGCAGTCATTGATTTACATATAAATTTACATATCCCTTAGGGCTGGTTCTGGCCTTAGGGTTGTCTCACCGTGGTGGTGTCTCTGGGTCTGGTTAGTCTGATAATGCTCACCATGAGGTACAAAGAGCTGGATGTTCCTGATGAAAGGCTTATGCCTGAAAAGTTGATTCTCCTGCTCCTCTCATGCTGCCTGATCTGCTTTTCTTTTTCAGCATCACACTTTTTGGCACTGGAGACACTGAGCAGGTTGAAAGTGCTCTCTGGAGTTACTGCTGAAGAAGGTGCAAAAGCAGAGTGAGCTAGGGCTCTGGATTGCCCCTTTTATCCCTCTCTTTGTGGCCTGTCTTGAAGATTTTTGGCCTATGTTCAATACTAGCATCAGGTGGGGTCAGGAAGTGACTACATTCCATTTTTGGAGGTCACAGAACATGGTTTTGAATCTTTAAGTGATGTCCTTGTCACACTGTGTCTCTGGCCTCCTACTGAGGTATCACCAAGTCTGCGTGACATTCTTCAAACAAAGCAGCTTCACTGGAGGTGGAAACAACGGATCGTTCTGAAACAGTGTGGCCATGAGGTACATAGCCAGGCAGTTCCAGGCCTGTCTGGTTTCGACAGTAAGTTGATTATCTTAGGTCTGGCTGCATGAATACTCTCTGTTCCAGTACTGCAGTTTGCAAATTGCAGACTCCGGCTAGCTTAATGTTGGCCACCATATTTTGAGTTTTTATCCATGCTTCGGAAAATATGTCAATATATTCTGTAACATTCTTGGAGGTTGTGGGTCACCTGACTGTACTATTGATAAAGTCCAGGATGCTGTATGCTTTACTAGAATCATAGTGGAATGAGACTATACTAACCCTCCAAACAGCATCCCACCCAGACCCACCCCATTCTCATAACCTCATCTTCACCAAGGCTAGTCCACCTAGCCTACACATCCCTAGACCCTGCAGGCAATTTAGCATGGCCAATCCACCTGACCTTCATATCTTTAAACTGCGGGAGGAAACTGGAGCACTCAGCAGGAACCCATGTAGACATGGGGAGAATGTGCAAACCCCACACAGACAGTCACCCAACACTGGAATCAAACCTGGGACCCAGGTGCTGTGAGGCAGCAGAGTTAAACACCAAGCCGCTGTGCTGCTCCATGCGCACCTGCAAATTAATCCATCACACAGCCTTCCCCGCCACCTTCAGTGATTTGTGCACATACAGAAACCTGTCTGCTCCTGTCCACCTTCAGGATTGTACCCTTTATTTCACCTTAAGGGAACCTGTGTCTGAACAGCTGATCACAGATAGTTCACCTGGAATGAATAGCTCCCAAATATTTTCTCCTCCTACCATTCCTCTTTCTCTACCTTAGTACAATTTCTCCACTGCCTCTGTTTCATGTCCAAGTCTCCTTGCTAACCAGGAAGACCTGTAATTATAGTCTTCATCATTATTAAAAGGTTTCTTTTAATGTTAACTGTTTGTCTAAGTTCAGCACCACTCCCTTGTGAAAGGGAGCATCTCTGGTAACTCAGCACACAGTCTGCAGCAGCAGTATCTAAAACAGTCAAAGACATCTTATCTCACAGTCTCATAGTGAGCTCTTTAACCAGAGCTAGTGGTGATAGGCCAGGGGACTGCTGCTTGTACATCTGAAAACCTGCGCAGCTGTAAATGTGTAAGATAGGTCATTAACAGGGCCAGCAACAACCAAAATGGAAGGTTATGTGCCACATCTGTATTGATGCTATTTGACAACCTCATTCCTGATGAAGAGCTTATGTTCAAAACATCGATTCTCCTGCTCCTCAGATGCTGCCTGGCCTGCTGTGCTTTTCCAGTACCACACGCTTGACTCTGATTTCCAACATCTGCGGTACTCACTCTTTCCTAGTCAGCCCACTCTGTCTGCTTCCTATGTTAAAGAGGCAACCCGTGTTAGGGTCCTTACAGTCAACACCATTTATGGCCCAGAATATGTCTGGCTGACATGATTGAAACTTTAAGCTTGTACTATGGAACTGAATGTTGCACCCATTTTATGTTAATATGGTTTGGATGAGTTATTGAACCATAATTTGCCTATTCAAATGGATCAGATGAAAATAACCAGAGGTTGTATTTGAAGAACATTAAGAAGTGCAGTGAATTTCCCTCCCGTTCTAGTTTACATTTCTCACTTGGCCAATACTAACAACAAAAGATCATCTACTCACACAACAATTGTTATTTAAGAGACACTGTTGACATCAAATCAATAGAGCATTTTTTTTTATATTTATAAACTAAGTACACTCATGGAATAACACCTTGAAATGAACTTGACATCACCATCCCTGTCTCTGGGTATATTGTGTCTGACAGATAGGACGGCTCTAATGGCAACAGTCTGTAGTCAAGACTGGCAAGTAACATTCATGACACACAAGTACAAAGCAATAACCATCTGCAATGAAAGATAATCCAACCATCCCCCCCTGATATTCAATGGCAACACCATCACTGAATTCCCACAGTTTCTACATCCTGGGGTTGGGGGGTGGGAATGGGGGATTGGGGGAGGATGGGGGGGGTGGGGTGGTTGGCCTAACATTGACCAGAAACTGAACTGCACCTGCCATACAAGTATTGTGACGTTAAGAGCAGGTCAGAGGCTACAAAGTCTGCAGCAAGGAGCTCACTCACCTTTTTTTCCCAATGCCTATTTATTGTGTACAGGGCACAAGTCAGGAATGTGATGAAATACTCTTCACTTTCCTGGATGGGTACAGCTCCACCAACACTTGAGAGGCACAGCACCATCCAGGATAAAGCACCTAAGGAGACACCTTATCTCCCACCTTCAACATTTATTCCCTTCACCACTAATGCACAGTAGCAGCAGTGGGTATTGTTACCAAAATGCACCACAGTGACTCATTAGTATTCCTCTGATAGTACCTTCCTACCCCATGACATCTACCAATGAGAAGGACAAGGGTAGCAGAGACGGGAGAACATCACCCCTGCAAGCTCCCCTTCAAGTCACACAGCATCGTGACTTGGAACTATATCGCTGTTTCTTACCAGAGTCTCCTTGGGTCAAAATGCTGGAACTTCCTTCTTCACAGTATTGTGGGTGGCACTAAGGCACAAGGAATGCAGCAGCTCAAGAAGGCAGCTCACCACCATTTTCTCCAGTGTAGTCTGGGATTGGCATTAAAGACTGGCCTCACCAGTAACAGCCACACTTCATGAACGAACAACAAAAGCATTACGTTTTAGGAAAGAATTGGAAAGGTTACAAGTTACAAGGGTTATTTCTCATTAACATGCAGAGCCACTGACTTATACTATTGTAAGATGCTTTGGCTGGGAGATCCTATGGGAATGACACCATGAAGCCAAAAGTTATCAATCTACCAAGGCCAAATAAACCTCCTGTGAATTATCGCTGACCAATGTCATTGGCAGAACAACTTCATTTATGCTGCACTACTATTGTAGAAAAGTGTGTTATGAGGCAAAATTGGACACAACGGATGGAATCTTCCATTGTGTAATCTAAGTCTGAAGATGGTTGCCACTTCCACTCAAGGAGTCAGGTCGGATTTTCTTCTGTAATCATGCAGTTCTCAGCTTATTATGTATGCACATAGGTTTTCTACGTGAGTACAGTTTCATATAAGCATGCCAAGTGGAGGGCTGCTGGCTTTGAAAACTCTCTTTTTGAAGAAGAGGCCACAGAGCTGCCAGGGAGGACCACGACCAAAGTAAGGCAATGAAATCTGAATCAAAATCAGAAGTTGCTGGAGAAACTCAGCAGGTCTGGCATCATCTGTGGAGAGAAGGGAGAGTTTTGAATCCAGTAATCTGTTTTCGGATCAAAAGGCCACGACTATCGCAGCACAGACAAGGAATAGTACTTTCACAGAAAATCAGTGAGGATGCCTGGAATCTGCTGCCGTCAGAAGTGCAACCTGTGAGAGATTATTTAGGTATGGGTATGTGCATCTGTAACAGCTAACTCTTTCTCTTCTCCACTCTATGTACTGGCAGGCAAAAGAACAAAATGAAGAGGCAACAACGTCCAGCTTCAGCACCTCCCTCACTGAGACTGATGTCTCTGCAACTACAGAGGGTTCACCAACATGGGTCTGCTAACACTGAAACATTCACCTCTGTGCAGTTATTACCTCAAGTAGGATCAGTCACACCCTAATGAGTTCATCAGGGATACAAATCTGTAACTTGCAGATGAAGTATCATCTGAGATCTTTGACACCGAGATCTGGTATAGACCAGATTCCTGCTCAGCCTTGTACAGGTGACATACCTCTGAACTTGGCAATAAAAGACATGTTGGAGATGTAGAGACAGGCAACAGAACATCAGACAGATCTGCCAGAGGCCCTCACTACACTACAGTGCAGGTTAGAAAGTCTAAGTTCTGTTTACAGATGTGTCTCTCGCATCTAAGTGCTTGACTGAGTTAGAAATTGCTGAAATTGGGCTAAGGTCCAGGTACACTAGTTTCCAGCCTCCCAACCTTTGCTTGGAGCATCATCCCAGCACTTAGAAAATGGGATGTAGAAGAAGGAAGAGATTATGAGCATCAAATGGAATCATTACTTGCAGGGATGAGCGCAGCCACACTGATGCTCAAAAACAATAACTTTGTCCATGACAGGAGTTTGGGTGATTGATTTCCCTCATGAACTCAATATTTAACATCTCTGCAGCATGTTCCATCTCCAGAAAGCACTGCAACAACTCATTAAGCTTGCTTTAACACCACCTCTACCAGGGATGACAAGTGCAACCTCGTCAGCGTTTTATTTGTTTGTGAGATGTGAATAACAATCACCTTGCCCTGTTTTTCAAAAGCAGCTTCCTAAAAGAAACTTTCACTCTCGTTATCATAGTTTTACAGCTAAATTGCCACTGAATGTTTTTCTTCTCAGGTTATATCAACTTTGAGAGTAGTTTATTCCTGACTAACATTGCTCCTTTTCTTCTAGTTAGCATTACAATACCGTCTAAACATTTTAAAACCTTTTTGAAATTCTTGGCCGTACTTGGGATTAAACAAGATCTCTGGTAAAGTAATTATCTCCATTTTTAATAACTTGGTGGGCAAGCTTCAAGGTCCAGATTCACATTCCTGTGCTGTTTTGTAATTGTGCTGAAGTCTTAAGGGATTTTAGCCCTTAGACCTCAATTAGCATGTTTTTCACTTTTATTTAATTACTTCCAATAAGTCCCATTCACCATTGTCATTTATGTTTATTCTGATTCATCATTCTCTTATTGGCACTGTGCATGTGATTTCCTGTCATTCTTAACATAGTCCATTCCATGCTCACATATCTTTCCATTGACCTTTTCAGTCAAGAAAGTGGAACAAATCAGCTCGCAAGATTCTCATGGAAGTTAATAACATCACTATACTCAGATAGTTACAAAGCAATCCCTAACTCTCTCTCACACGCACACTGATTAAAGAATATGCAACTTTAAAATAATCAGGTCTTGTAATATTAAACATACCACATAGTATCATTAAGGTGACTAATTTACAATGACAGAATTGGTCAAATTCAACTTTTACTGCACAATATTCATAGAATCCCTACAGTGTGGAAACAGGCCCTTTGGGCCAACAAGTCTACAGTGACCTTCCAATGAGCAACCCACCCAGACCCATTTCCTTACCCTATTACTATATATTTACCTCTGATTGATGCAACTAAACAACAGCTTTTAAAAGGAAGAGGAACAGACAAAGGAAGCACATGGTGAGGTCAGTGCATAAGAGAGAGAGAGAGAAAGAAACCCACATTGCTGACTGACAGAGTTAGCAGTTACTGCCATTGCTGTTGAATTCATGTATTGCTGGACATTGGTGTGCATCTGGGAAAATTAAAAGGCGGTGAAATTCACAAGTGATCTCGGAGGAACCTGTTTGGGAGAGGTCACAGCACAGAAACAGATAAGTGGATATTAACCGTGGCCTTGCAATACGTCTGCAGTAGTGAGTAGAGTGGGTTCTTTCTTGATTATACATTTTACTGAGCTATGTTTTTTGATTAAACATAAAATATAAGCCATAAGTACTAATTTAACCTGGAGCAGTGTTTTGTAGAGGAATAAGTCAGCGCTATTTTCTGGGTCTGTTGATTGAAAGAAGCAAAAATGGCCTTTAGTAGAGTTATATGCTCTTCTTGTCAGATGTGGGAGTTCAGGGACAGTTTACGGTTTACTGAGGATTATATCTGCCACAAATGCTGTTGGTTGCGAATACAGTCTTAGATACAGTCACATAGATGGGTTAACTCCAGGAAAGATAAGAGATGTAGGCAGGTAGTGCAGGAGTCTTCTGTGGCTATCCCCATTTCAAGCAAGTATGCTGTTTTGGAAAATGTAGGGGTTGATGGATTCTCAGGAGGATGTAGCACGAACAGCCAAGTTTCTGGTATTGAGACTGGCTCTAATGTAATGAGAGGTATGTTGGATTGCAAGAGGTCGATTGTGTCAGGGAACTCCCTTGTCTGAGGTACAGACAGACATTTCTGTGGCCAGCAGCGAAAAAGCAGAATGGTGTGTTGCTTCCCTGATGCCAGGATCAAGGATGTCTCAGAGAGGGTACAGATTGTTCTCAAGGTGGCAAGGGGCCAGCAGGAGGTCATTGTAAACATTGGAACCAATGCCATAGGAAGGGAAAAGGTTGAGATTCTAAAGGAAGATTACAGAGTCAGGCAGGAATTTAAAAAGGAGGTCCTCGAGAGTAGAAACATTTGGGTTACTCCCGGTGCTACGAGCTAGTGAGGGCAGGAATAGGAGGATAGAGCAGATGAATGCATGGCTGAGGAGCTGGTGTATCAGAGAAGGATTCATATTTTGGATCATTGGAAGCTCTTTTGGGGTAGATGTCACCTGTCCAAGAAGGACAGATTGCACCTAAATTGGAAGGGAACTAATATACTGGCACGGACATTTGCTAGAGCTGCACAGGAGGATACAAACTAGTAAGGATGGGGGGGAGTGGTGTGGGACCAGGGAGATAGTGAGGAAAGAGATCAATCTGAGACTGGTACAGTTGAGAGCAAAGGCGAATCAAACAGTCAGGCCAGGCAGGGACAAAGCAGAGAACAAGGTAGGACTGATATATTCAACTGCATTTATTTCAATGCAAGAGGCCTAACAGGGAAGGCAGATGAACTCAGGGCATGGTTAGGAACATGGGACTGGGATATCATAGCAATTACAGAAACATGGCTCAGGGATGGACAGGACTGGCAGCTTAATATTCCAGGATACAAATGCTACAGGAAGGACAGAAAGGGAGGCAAGAGAGGAAGGGGAGTGGCGTTTTTGATAAGGGATAGCATTACAGCTGTGCTAAGAGAGGATATTCCTGGAAATACATCCAGGGAAGTTATTTGGGTGGAACTGAGAAATAAGAAAGAGATGATCACCTTATTGGAATTGTATTATAGACCCCCCCAATAGTCAGAGGGAAATTGAGAAACAAACTTGGAAGGAGATCTCCGTTATTTGTAAGAATAATAGTGTGGGTATGGTAGGGGATTTTAACTTGCCAAACATAGACTGGAACTGCCATGGTGTTAAGGGTTTAGATGGCGAGGAATTTGTTAAGTACTTACAAGAAAATTTTCTGATTCAGTATGTGGATGTACCTACTACAGAAAATGCAAAACTTGACCTACTCTTGGGAAGTATTCCTGATGAAGGGCTTTTGCCCGAAACGTCGCTTTTACTGCTCCTCGGATGCTGCCTGAACTGCTGTGCATTTCCAACAACACTCTAATCCAGAATCTTGGGAAATAAGGCAGGGCAGGTGACTGAGGTGTCAGTGGGTGAGCGACCGTAATTCTATTAGATTTAAAATAGTGATGGAAAAGGATAGACCAGATCTAAAAGTTGAAGTTCTAAATTGGAGGAAGGCCAATTTTGACGGTATTAGGCAAGAACATTCAACAGTCGATTGGGGGCATATGTTTGCAGGTAAAGGGACGGCTGGAAAATGGGAAGCCTTCAGAAATGCGATAACAAGAATCCAGAGAAAGTATATTCCTGTCAGGGTGAAGGGAAAGGCTGGTAGGTATAGGGAATGCTGCATGACCAGAGAAATTGAGGTTTGGGTTAAGAAAAAGAAGGAAGCAGATGTCAGGTATAGACAGGATCGAACTGAAAAATGTGTTGCTGGAAAAGTACAGCAGGTCAGGCAGCATCCCAGGAGCAGGAGAATCGACGTTTCGGGGATAAGTCCTTCTTCAGGAATGTGGAGGGTGTGTCAAGCAGGCTAAGACAGAAGGTAGGGAGGAGGGACTTGTGGGAGGGGCGTTGGGAATGCGATAGGTGGAAGGAGGTTAAGGTGAGGGTGATAGGCCGGAGAGGGGGTGGGGGCGGAGAGGTCAGGAAGAAGATTGCAGGTCAAGAAGGCGATGCTGAGTCCGAGGGT
>NC_057718.1:33091438-33093164 GCF_004010195.1 Chiloscyllium plagiosum | reverse complement strand
ATAATACGATGTATCTGGAGGTTGGTGGGGTGGTAGGTGAGGACCAGTGGGGTTCTGTCCTGCTGGTGATTGGAGGGGCGGGGTTCAAGGGCGGAGGAGCGGGAAGTGGAGGAGATGCGGTGGAGAGCATCGTCAACCACGTCTGAGGGGAAATTGCGGTCTTTGAAGAAGGAAGCCATCTGAGTTGTTCGGTATTGGAATTCGTCCTCCTGGGAGCAGATGCGGCGGAGGCGAAGGAATTGGGAATATGGGATGGCATTTTTACAGGGGGGGATGGGAGGAGGTGTAATCTTGATAGCTGTGGGAGTCGGTTGGTTTTTAGGAAATGTCCGTGTTGAGTCGGTTGCCCAAGATAGAAATGGAGAGGTCTAGAAAGGGGAGGGAAGAGTCTGAGATGGTCCAGGTAAATTTGAGGTCGGGTGGAAGGTGTTAGTAAAGTGGATGAACTATTCAACCTACTCATGGGAGCACGGGGTAGCGCCGATACAGTCATCGATGTTGCGGAGGAAGAGGTGGGGGGTGGTGCCAATGTAGCTGCAGAAGATGGACTGTTCCACATATCCGACGAAGAGGAGAAAGTGAGAACTGCAGATGCTGGAGATCAGAGCTGAAAATGTGTTTCTGGAAAAGCGCAGCAGGTCAGACAACATCCAACGAGCAGGAGAATCGACGTTTCGGGTATGAGCTCTTCTTCAGGAAGGGCTTATGCCCGAAATGTCGATTCTCTTGCTCGTTGGATGCTGCCTGACCTTTTGCTGCGCTTTTCCAGCAACACATTTTCATATCCGACGAAGAGGCAGGCATAGCTGGGGCCCATGCGGGTGCCCATGGCTAGTCCTTTGGTTTGGACAAAGTGGGAGGATTGGAAAGAGAAGTTGTTCAGAGTGAGGACCAGTTCAGTCAGTCGAAGGAGGGTGTCAGTGGAAGGGTACTGGTTGGTTCGGCGGGAAAGGAAGAAGCGGAGGGCTTTGAGGCCTTCGTGATGGGGGATGGAGGTGTATAAAGACTGGATTTCCATGGCGTTGGGGGCCGGGGAAGCAAACATCATGGAGGAGGTGGAGGGCAGGGGTGGTGTCCCGAACATAGGTGAGGAGTTCTTGGACTAAGGGGGACAGGACCATGTCGAGGTGTGTAGAGATGAGTTCGGTGGGGCAGGAGCAGGCTGAGACAATGGGTCAGCCGGGGCAGTCAGGTTTGTAGATTTTGGACAGGAGGTAGAAATGGGCGGTGCGGGGTTGTGGGACGATGAGGTTGGAGGCGGTGGATGGGAGATCCCCTGAGGTGATGAGGTTATGGATGGTCTGGGAGATGATGGTTTGCTGGTGGGAGGTGGGGTCATGGTCAGTAGGAGGAGGTGTCTGCGAGCTGGCGTTTAGCCTCAGCAGTGTAAAGATTGGTGCGCCAAACTTCTTCAAAGACCGCAATTTCCCCTCAGACGTGGTTGACGATGCTGTCTACCGCATCTCCTCCACTTCCCGCTCCTCCGCCCTTGAACCCCGCCCCTCCAATCACCACCAGGACAGAACCCCACCGGTGCTCACCTACCACCCCACCAACCTCCAAATACATCGTATCATCCTTCGTCATTTCCGCAACCTCCAAACAGACCCCACCACCAAGGATATATTTCCCTCCCCTCCCCTATAAGTGTTCCGGAAAGACCACTCCCTCCGCGACTCCCTCCCAGGTCCACACCCCCCACCAACCCAACCTCCACTCCCGGCAC
>NC_057718.1:33062228-33091179 GCF_004010195.1 Chiloscyllium plagiosum | reverse complement strand
CTCCTTCCACCTATCGCATTCCAACGCCCCTCCCCCAAATCCCTCCTCCCTACCTTTTATCTTAGCCTGCTTGGCACACCCTCCTCATTCCTGAAGAAGGGCTTATGCCCGAAACGTCGATTCTCCTGCTCCTGGGATGCTGTCTGACCTGCTGTGCTTTTCCAGCAAAACATTTTTCAGCTCTGATCTCCAGCATCTACAGTCCTCACTTTCTCCTATAGACAGGATAGATCAAGTGAATCCTTAGAAGAGTATAAAGGCAGTAGGAGTATACTTAAGAGGGAAATCAGGAGGGCAAAAAGGGGACATGAGATAGCTTTGGCAAATAGAGTTTTTACAAATGCATTAAGGACAAAAGATTATCTAGGGAAACAATAGGGCCCCTCAAAGATCAGCAAGGTGGCCTTTGTGTGGAGCTGCAGGAGATGAGAGCGACACTAAATGAGTATTTTGCATCGATATTTACTGTGGAAAAGGAGTTGGAAGATATGGAATGTAGGGAAATATATGGTGACATCTTGCAAAACATCCATATTACAGAGGAGGAAGTGCTGGATGTCTTGAAACGGGTAAAGGTGGATAAATTCCCAGGACCTGATCAGGTGTACCCTCGAACTCTGTGGGAACTAAGGAAGTGATTGCTGGGCCTCTTACTGAGATATCTGTATCATCGATAGTCACAGGTCAAGTGCCAGAAGACTGGAGGTTGGCTAATGCGGTGCCACTGTTTAAGAAGGGTGGTAAGGACAAGCCAGGGAACTATAGACCAGTAAGCTTGACATCGGTGGTGGGCCAGTTGCTGGAGGGAATCCTGAGGGACAGGATATGCATGTATTTGGAAAGGCAAGGACTGATTAGGGATAGTCAACATGGATTTACACACAGGAAATCATGTCTCACAAACTTGATTGAGTTTTTTTAAGAAGTAACAAAGAGGATTGATGCGGGCAGAGCGGTAGATGTGATCTATTTGGACTTCAGTGAGATTGGATGTGAGCATAAAAGGTATAGTTAGTAAGTTTGCAGGTGACACCAAAATTGGAGGTGTCGTGGACAGCGAAGAAGCTTACCTCAGATTACAACAAGATCTTGATCAGATGGGCCAATGGGTTGAGTTGTGGCAGTATAATTTAGATAAATGTCAGGTGCTGCATTTTCGGAAAGCAAATCTTAGCAGGACTTATACACTTAATGATAAGACCCTAGGTAGTGTTGCTGAATAAAGAGACCTTGGAGTGCAGGTTCATAGCTCCTTAAAAGTGGAGTTGCAGGTAGATAGGATAGTGAAGAAGGTGTTTGATATGCTTTCCTTTATTGGTCAGAGTATTGAGTACAGGAGTTGGGAGGTCATGTTGTGGCTGTTCAGGACATTGGTTAGGCCACTGTTGGAATATTGCGTGCAATTCTGGTCTTCTTCTTATTGGAAAGATGTTGTGAAACTTACAGAGTTCAGAAAATATTTACAAGGATGTTGCCAGGTTTGGAGGATTTGAGCTATAGGGGAAGGTTGAATAGGCTGGGGCTGTTTTCCTTGGATTGTCAGAGGCTGAGGGGTGACCTTTATGTAGAAGTTTATAAAATCATGAGGGTCATGGATAGGATAAATAGACAAAGTCTTTTCCCTGGGATGGGGAGTCCAGAACTAGAGGGCATAGGTTTAAGGTGAAAGGGGAAAGATATAAAAGAGACCTTAGGGACAATTTTTTCACGCAGAGGGTGGAATGTGTATGGAATGAGCTGCCAGAGGAAGTGGTGGAGGCTGGTACAATTGCAACAATTAAAAGGCACCTGGATGAGTATACTGCTCCTTGGATGCTGCCTGAACTGCTGTGCTCTTCCAGCACCACTAATCCAGAATCTGGTTTCCAGCATCTGCAGTCATTGTTTTTACCTATATGAATAGGAAGGATTTGGAGGGATCTGGGCCAGGTGGTTGCAGGTGCGACTAGATTGGTTTGGGATACCTGTTCGGCATGGACGGGTTGGACCGAAGGGTCTGTTTCCTGCACAAGAGCCAATTCTCTATCTGTGCCAACTTACTACATTGTGGGCCCTTGTCTTATATTTTAACCTTTTGTGAGGTATTTTGTTAAATGCCTTCTGGAACTCTATCTACTGGCTCCACTCTATTCACTCTGGTTGAGATTTCTCAAAAATCTCTAATTTATGCATTATTTTGTTTATTGATCCAGCTCCAGGAAGTGCCATGGTGGTGTCCCTGTGTCTGGGCCTGAATCTCTGGGTTCAACTCCCATCTCAAGACTCGAAGACCATAGAAGGTGTGTCATAACAAAGCTAAACGGTTGGCCAATGTGTCAATTCTACCAACGTACTAATGGGATAGGCATCCTGAGTCAGCCAGGACTATGTGGTAGCTGCAGCCCAGCAGCCTCCCCTCATTAAAAGAGCCCCTTTCACAGATTCTTGCCAGAACTGAGATTGAGGAACTACTAGGTAGAGAAAACCAGTTCCACTTTTTTTTCAGAGTCATCTGCATTATTTTCTGACATTCTCAATTCCTCATAACATCTGAACTGTAACAGGAAAGTCTATTCAGATTTGCACAGTCCAAATCTGCATGTCCAAGACACACTAATACAACTTTTCACCATTTATATAAATGATCTGCGTGTGAACAAAAGAGGTATAGTTAGTAAGTTTGCAGATGACACCAAAATTGGAGGTGTAGTGGACAGCGAAGAAGGTTACCTCAGAGTACAATGGGATCTTGATCAGATGGGCCACTGGACTGAGAAGTGGCTGATGGAGTTTAACTTAGATAAATGCGACGTGCTGCATTTTGGAAAGGTAAATCAGAGCAGGACTTATACACTTAATGGTAAGATCTTGGGGAGTGTGCTGAACAAAGAGACCTTGGAGTGCAGGTTCCTAGTTCCTTGAAAGTAGAGTTGCAGGATAGTGAAGAAGCATTTGGTATGTTCTCCTTTATTGGTTAGAGCATTGAGTATAGGAGTTGGGAGGTGATGTTGCAATCATACAGGACATCGGTTGGGCCACTTTTGGAAAATTGCATCTTTGGTCTCTATCCTGTCCAACAGATGTTGTGAAACTTGAAAGGGTTCAGAAAAGGTTTAGAAGGATGTTGCCAGGGTTGGAGGATTTCAGCTATAGGGAGAGGCTACACAGGCTGGGGCTGTTTTCTCTGGAGCTTCAGGGGCTGGAGGGTGACCTTATTGAGTTTTATAAAATCATGAGGGGCATGTATAGAATAAATAACAAAGTTTTTTCCCTCGGCTGGGGGAGTCCAGACCTAGAAGGCATAGGTTTAGAGTGAGAGGGGAAAGATATAAAAGGACTTAAGGGGTAACTTTTTCACACAGAGGGTGGTGTGTGTATGGAATGAGCTGCCAGAGGAAGTGGTGGAGGCAGGTCCAGTTACAGCGTTTAAAAGGCATCTGGATCGATATATGAATAGGAAGGGTTTAGAGGGATATGGGTTAAGTGCTGGCAAATGGGACTAGATTAGTTTGGGATATCTGGTCAGCATGGATGAGTTAGACCGAAGAGTCTGTTTCCGTGCTGTACATTTCTATGACTCTATGCCTCTATGATACAGCTTGAAGAGAGTCCATTAGTCCTGAGCCATATCATCACCATTAATGACGGCTGCGCCATTCCTCTGTCACACTTTGTTGTCATCTACACTGGACCCAACCAAGAATGAAGTCACTGTTCCTTGGGCACCATCTTTTGGCAACATTGCTTCTGATTATATAGCAGCCACCAATTCCAAGTCCTGTGCTTGCTCCAGAAAACTAACCAGTGGCTTACTCTCTTCTCCTCCGTGATGAGCCCACTCAAGTTCCACACCCTGGTGTCTCACTGCTACTGATGCTGTCCATGCTTAGGATAAGGTGAGTAATCACAAAAAAAGAGGGAGTAAAGAAAGAAAAAGAAATGCAGACAGAGCAGACGATCCCCAGCACAGGAGCCCTACTCCACCACCATCTTGGACCAGAACTAACTAATATGGGTCTGTCGACTGGGTTCAGAAGGTTGCTGGGAAAATCTAATCCTTGCAGTTCTTCTATGCTAGATCTGTACTCATACAGCTGTGATGAAAGGAAGAAAACATTTGTTTTTTAGCCACTCTGATGTTGGTTGTCCTGTTTAAGCTTTGAAATCTCACCCCTTACCATCACTGATCAGTTTTAACTTTCAGCTTCCATCTACACTCAAGACTGCATGAGCAGAATTTCTGTGGGTGTCCTGATCCCCCACGCTAACCTCAGCAGAAGATTGGAAGAAGTCCAGAGAATAAGTGTAATCAGCCCAGGAAAATCTGTCAAAGCTAATGGAAATCACTCAGGAGAGGCCCTGCAGAAGTGATTGACACATTAATTTCCTTCAATTGGCCTTTAGCAATGAGTTAAGTCCTTAGTAAGTCCTTTTTTATTAAGTACTAATTTATGGTTTTGACTGCGTGTTGAGGTTTAACAAAGTAAGTAAGCCTGTTTTCTCCCTCTAAATTCTCCACTAATTATTTATATACTTGCTTGTTAAAGCTTCCAATTACTACGGCAACAATAACTTGTATTTATCACCTTTGAAATAATTGAACCTCCCAAGGTGCATGCTGAGGAATATGTGACTCATAATGAGTGTCATGCCTTGACAAGCCATGATTAGTAATCACGTTACATTCACAAACTCAATTTTAAAGTAGTCAAGTGATAAAAAAAATTCAACACATATCAGAAGAGCAAATTTCCCTACTTAATCAAAGATGCCTCTTAATTAATGCTAGAAAGATTGTTCCAACGTTTTTAGATTTTTTACTAATGTAGTCAACATTTTCCAACATCATTTTTCTGAATTTAATGTGCAATATAAAGATTTAGTGTTAGTGCAGATTAATGCAGAAATTAGTGCAGGTTAATGCTGAAATCCTGAAGTTGCTCCCTGTCATTCACTGTTCCACCAGAGGTACTGTTTCTTTTGAATTTAACTTCACTAAGCAGGTTATAGAGTCCATTTGAGTCTGTTGCCAAGTAGTTCAACAGGTCTCATACTGAAATTATTAGTGAGTGATAAGTTTGCATCATTTAAGATGAGTTCTTCCAACAAATTCCAGCTAACTGGTCCAGCTTTTCATGTTAGGAAAATGAATAATTGGAGAATAGTCAAGCATTTGCAGCATTAAGACCATCCAAAATAGATCATTATTTAAAATCACTTTATTCCATTAATTCAAGTAACATTTGGATTAAGGGGTTTGTGTGATGACTAGCATATACAAAAAAGCTAGTGAATAATTACCACTATCTTTGAGGAGTGGTTTATATTATTAAGTAAAGACATATTTTTGATGGATCAGGTGGGCTATGGAGAATTGTTACTGTTTCACAGGATCAGCACCAGGGGTACTTTCACTTATAAGGGGAAATAAAACTAATACCAGAAAATCACAAACCCATTACCCTAACATCGAATTCCGGGAAATGATGAAATTGAAAGGGCATGCTGCAAAAGTACTGATGCAGCAAGAACTTGAGAAGAAGAAGCATATATCGGCCAAAGGACTGCTTTCTCTCCTGTAATACTCTGTGAATCTGTAAGAATCTAGAAAATGAATAACCTCAGTGAACTGAACAGCTTGAACTTAAGATATGCCTTTAATGTAGAAACTCTTCCCAGATACTTCACAGATTTAGAATGGAAAGCCTTGAAGACAGTGATTAGGAAATGGGAAAGAGAGTTGAGCAAAAGGAATCAATTTTAAGAAGATTTTACAAAATAAAAACAAATACTTGGAAGGGAAAATGAGAGAAGTGATAGAGCCCATTAGTGATAGTCTCAATCTTAGTAACAAACAAACCACAGTTTATCACACCTGTCATTGACTCTGGGAGCAATGGAGTGTAGGTGTGAATAAAAGCCAGGATTATCTTTGCACTCCAAGATGATTCTGGAATAGTCAACAGTTTTCACCGGTCCCAGTAAAGCAATATCTGGTTCACACAAATCTGGCAGTTGATGACTAACCTAGTTATTTGCCATATATGTCTTGCTCTGGACTTAAGGGAATGGAAATGGATAGGAAAGGGTAAATAAAGATAATTCCAGAGAGAAAGGTATATTTGATGGCCCTTCCACCAGTGATATGGGGAGCAAGCTATCTTCTCTGTCAGCTTTCTTCAGTCTCTTTATTAAGTAGCTCCTTCAACTCATGTTCTCTCTATCCTGAGTCTCCTGTCAGCCCTTAGTCTCATCCCCTGTATGATCTCATCAACCTGTATTTATGACCACCCCTACACATAGTCAACAAACTTGGCACTGGTCCCCCAATTATATCAATCACAGATAAGGCTATCTCTGATCACTTTGTTGCATCATTCACCAACTACACCCCATTTCAACATTGTCCCATAATCTTCTTCTTTCTCTATCTTATTCTAGTAAATACCCTACCCCATTTCGCTTGGAACTGCACTCTCCAATTCCCACTGTCTAACCCTTGTGCCTCCATTCTTTGCAACATTTCATAGCGGCTAATTTGTTTAACCATACCCTGGCTACCACTATGGATTTTATAAAACGTAAGAATTTATAAAATGTTACATGGATTGTCTGCCTGCATTGACTGTCTGCAGATCGTGTGACCTTTAAACAAAATAGAATGTATCTGCAATTAAAATTCTGCACTTTGGAAATAGAATCAATCTGACTCAAGATTGGGGTATAGACAGACTCTGACCTCACACGTTTAATGTATTGCCTGAGCTGAGCTGTTACTTATTTTTTGTAAAACCTTAAGTTATCTAGAGAATGTGATTTGAAGGAAATTTTGAGATTTACATATTAGTGAACCAAAACCTGCAACCCATTCTAAAAGATGAAAGACTTAACAGCAATCTAAGCTTGTTCAATATATCATATTGAACTGTGATCTTTTGCTATTTATTCAGTGTCTTATGATCCTGCCCCACAGCTATCCAATTAAGGGGCACCCCTCTGAAAGCTTGTACTACTAAATAAACCTGTTGGACTCTAACCTGGTGTTGTGCGATTTTTAACTTTGTCTACCCCAGTCCAACACCGGCACCTCCACATCATGACTAGCATCTGTAAAGATAAATCAGATTTCTCTTCACAGATGCTGGTCAGACCTGTTGAGCTTTCCCACCAAGTTTTATTTTCATTTCTGGCTGACAGCATCTACAGTTCTTTCAGTTTTTAAAACAGTTATTCTGTCTCATCCAAGACATTCATCCTTATACAGTCCTCGCCTCTGATCCCTGAAGTCCAATTAAGGGATACAGACTTGAATGACTTTGTTCAATAATTCAAAATGTACTCTGGATATCAAATTCAACTCTAAACAATGTAAGTTAAATGCTACAAAATGAGACAGCAATATAGAGGGACAACATTGAAAAAATGAATTGGGCAAATACATGGCAAAATACATGGCAAAGTACTGATTTGGAGATGCTGGTGTTGGACTGGGGTGTACAAAGTTAAAAATCACACAACTCCAGGTTATAGTCCAACAGGTTTAATTGGAGGCACTAGCTTTCCGAGTGCCGTTCCTTCATCAGGTGGTTGTGGAGGACATGATTGTAAGGCACAGAATTTATAGCCATGGTTTACATTGTGATGTAACTGAAATTATACACTGAAAAATACCTTGTAAATCGCAAAACGTTTTAAAAAAAATGTTACATTCTCAAGTGAACTTTAACAATTGGTGTCAGCCCAGATAATGTATTAGGTATTAGCACATCTGTGTGCTGCTGTCTGTGCCATAAACATTACATATGTGATTTACATATGAAAGAAGTGAAACTAATATGGTAATTCTAGCAGATGAGAGACTTAACAAACAATCAAGGTATGTTTCATTGTATAATTTCAGTTACATTACAATGTAAACTGTTGCAATCATGTCCTCCACAGCCAACTGATGAAGGAGCGTCGCTCCGAGAGCTAGTGCTTCCAATTAAACCTGTTGGACTATAACCTGGTGTTGTGTGATTTTTAAATTGGCAAAGTACATTTAGCATAAATAAAAAAGTGAAGTATTGTGATTCCTCCTGAAGACTGATGAATTTTAAGTAGAAATTTGAACTTCCAGCTATTAGCTAAATTATGACACTATAAGAATTAATGTTTTAAGATGCTTACTTTAAAAGACTAAAAACATATTGATTAAACTCTACTGTCATGGGTAACATAAAAGCACATAATGTAAGAGATAACATATCAGTACGGATAAAGGATTTGTTAGCTAACAGGAAGCAGCAAGTAAGGATAAATGGATTTTTATTCGGGATTGGCATGCTGTTAGCTCGTGGAATGGCACAAAGATCAGTAGTGTGGCCTCAACTACTGAATGTGGAGACTGAACCTATGGCAGCAAAATTTGCCAATGACACAAGGATAGCTAAGAAAATCGAAGTCAAAAGGAAATGAACTGTCTGCAAAAGGACATAGATGCATTAAGTGAGTGGTCAAAAATTAGCATGTTATATTAAATTAAATGTTATATTAAATGGGAAAATCTGAACTTGCCCATTTTGGCAAGAAGGATAGAAAAGCAGTATAGCTTTCAAATCACGATATAGTGAAGAACACAGAGGTACAAAGGGATCTGGGTGTCCTGGTACATGAATCACAAAAGAGTTATCATGCACACACAGTAGGTGATTAGGAAGACAAATGAAATGTCGGTGTTTATCACAAGGGAAATAGGATATAAATGTAGGGAAGTTTTACTGCAGTTTTACAGAGCTTTGTTGAGGATACTTCTGGAGTACTATGTATTATTTTGACCTCTTCATTGTAGTAAGGAAATAGTTGCATGAAAATCGTTCAAAGAAGGTTGACTCAACTCATTCCTTGGATCAAAGGCTTATCTTATGAAGGAAAGTTGATAGGTTGGGACTAGACTCATTAGAAATAAAAATAGAAATTGTTGTAAAAGCTCATCAGGTCTGGCAAAATTGGTGGAGAGAAATCAGAGTTAACATTTCAGGTACATTGATACTTCCATAGAACAATTCTGAGAAAGGGTCACTGCACCTGAAATGTTAACTCTAATTTCTGTCCACAAATGCTCCTCATTAGAGTTGAGGAGAATGAGAGGTGATCTTATTGAAACATATAAGATCCTCAAATAACTTAATTGAGTGGATGTTAGGAGGATTTTTTTTTCATGTAGTGAAGATCACAACTAGGGAAAGCCATCTAACAATAAGAAGTCACCCTTCCAAGATGAAGATGAGTAGGGTTTGTTTCTCATTAATATGAGGAAGTCTTGTCACCATAAAATAGTGGAGGCTGGGTCAATGATTTATTCAAATTTGAGTTACATAAGTTTTGTATTAGATGCAGGTTCAAAGATTATGTAAGAATTGGAGCCATGATGGCTTGTTTTGACAGTTATAAAGACATAGAGTCATAGAGATGTACAGCATGGAAACAACCCCTTCGATCCAACCCTTCCATGCTGACCAGATATCCCAACCCAAACTAGGGCCACCTGCCACCACCCAGCACATATCCAACCAAACCCTTCCTATTTATATACCCATCCAAATGCCTCTTAAATGTTGCAATTGTACCAGCCTCCACCACTTCCTCTGCAGCTCTTTCCATACACGTACCACCCTCTGCATGAAAAAGTTACCTCTTAGGTCTCTCTTATATCTTTCCCTCTCACCCTAAACCTACGCCCACCAGTTCTGGAATCCCTGACTTCAGGGAAAAGACTTTGTCGATTATCCTATCCATACCCCTCATAATTTTGTAAACCTCTATAAGGTCACCCCTCAGCCTCCAATGCTCCAGGGAAAACAGCCCCAGCCTGTTCAGCCTCTCCCTGTAGCTCAAATCCTCCCACCTGACAACATCTTTGTAAATCTTTTCTGAACCCTTTCAAGTTTCAGAACACCTTTCCAATAGGAAGGAGACCAGAATTGCACGCAATATTCCAACAGTGGCCTAACCAATGTCCTGTACAGCCACAATATGACCTCTCAATTCCTGTACTCCCAACTCTGACCAATAAAGGAAAGCACACCAAGCGCCTTCTTCACTATCCTATCTACCTGCGACTCCACTTTCAAGGAGCTATGAACCTGCATTCCAAGGTCTCTTTCTTCAGCAACACTCACTAGGACCTTACCATTAAGTCCTGCTAAGATTTGTTTTCCAAAATGCAGCACCACCTCGCATTTATCTGAATTAAACTCCATCTGCCACTTCTCAGCCCATTGGCCCATCTGATCAACATACTATTGTAATCTGAGGTGACCTTCTTCACTGTCCACTACACCTCCAATTTTGGTGTCATCTCCAAACTTACTAACTGTACCTCTTATGCTCACATCCAAATCATTTATATAAATGATGAAAAGTAGAGGACCTAGCACCGATCCTTGTGGCACTCCAATCCTCATAGGCCTCCACTCTGAAAAACAGCCCACCACCACCACCCTCCGTCTTCTAACTTTGAGCCAGTTCTGTATCCAAATGGCTAATTGTCCCCATATTCTGTAAGATCCAACCTTGCTAATCAGTCTCACAAGGGGAACCTTGTCAAACGCCTTACTGAAGTCCATATAGATCATATCTACCACTCTGCCCTCATTGATCCTCTTTATTACTTCTTCAAAAAACTCAATAAAGTTAATGAGACATGATTTCCCACGCACAACGCCATGTTGACTATCCCTAATCAGTCCTTGCCTTTCCAAATACATGTACATCCTGTCCCTCAGGATTCCCTCCGACAACTGGCCCACCACTGACATCAGGTTCACTGGTCTATAGTTCCCTGGCTTATCTTTACCACCCTTCTTAAACAGGGGCACCACATTAGCCAACCTCCAGTCTTCCGGCACCTCACCTGTGGCTATCGATGATAGAAATATCTCAGCAAGAGGCCCAGCAATCACTAACCTAGCTTCCTAAAGATTTCTAAGGTACACCTGATCAGGTCCTGGGGATTTATCCACTGTTATGCATTTCAAGACATCCAGCACTTCCTCCTCTGTAATATGGACATTTTTCAAGATGTCAGTATTTATTTCCCTACATTCCATATCTTCCATCTCCTTTTCCACAGTAGATACCAATGCAAAACCTCCTGTGGCTCCACACAAAGGCTGCCTTGCTGATCTTCAAGGTGCCCTATTCTCTCCCTAGTTAACCTTTTGTCCTTAATGTATTTGTAAAAATCCTTTGGATTCTCCTTAATTTTATTTGCCAAAGCTATCTCATGTCCCCTTTTTTCCCTCCTGATTTCCCTCTTAAGTATACTCCTACTGCCTTTATACTCTGAGGATTCACTCGATTTATTCTGTCTATACCTGACATATGCTTCCTTCTTTTTCTGAACCAAAATATCAAATTCTTTAGTCATCCAGCATTCCCAAACACTATTAACCTTTTTTTTCACCCTAACAGGAATATACTTTCTCTGGATTCTTGTTATCTCATTTCTGAAGGCTTCCCATTTTTCAACCATCCTTTTGCCTGTGAACATCTGCCCCCAATCAGCTTTTGAAAGTTCTTGTTTAATACCGTCTAAATTGGCCTTCCTCCAATTTAGAACTTCAACTTTTAGATCTGGTCTATTCTTTTCCATCACTATTTTAAATCTAATAGAATTATGGTCGCTGGCCACAAAGTGCTCCCCCACTGACACCTCAGTCACCTGCCCTGCCTTACTTCCCAAGAGTAGGTCAAGATTTGCACCTTCTCTAGTAGGTACATCCACATACTGAATCAGAAAATTGTTTTGTACACACTTAACAAATTCCTCTATATCTAAACACTTAACACTGTGGCAGTCCCAGCCTATGTCTGGAAAGTTAAAATCCCCTACCATAACCACCCTATTATTCTCACAGATAGCTGAGATCTCCTTACAAATTTGTTTATCAATTTTTCTCTGACTATTAGGGGTCTATAATACAATCCCAATAAGGTGATCATCCCTTTCTGGTTTCTCAGTTCCATCCAAGTAACTTCCCTCAATGTATTTCCGGGAATATCCTCCCTTAGTACAGCTGTAATGCTATCTCTTATCAAAAACACCACTCCCCCTTCTCTCTTGCTTCCCTTCCTAGCCTTCCTGTAGCATTTGTAACCTGGAACATTAAGCTGCCAGTCCTGCCCATCCCTGAGCCTTGTTTCTGTAATTGCTAAGATATCCCACTCCCATGTTCCTAACCATGCCCTGAGTTCATCTGCCTCCCCAGTTAGGCCGCTTGCATTGAAATAAATGCAGTTTAATTTATTAGTCCTACCTTGTCCCTGCCTGCCCTGACTGTTTGACTCACTTCTGTTCTCAACTGTACCAGTCTCAGAATGATCTCTTTCCTCACTATCACCCTGGGTCCCACACTCCCCCACCTTACTAGTTTAAATCCTCCCGAGCAGCTCTAGCAAATCTCCCTGCCAGTATATTAGTCCCCTTCCAATTTAGGTGCAATCCATCCTTCTTGGACTGGTCACTTCTACCCCAAAAGAGATTCCAATGATCCAAAAATGTGAATCCTTCTCCCATATACCAGCACCTCAGCTATGCATTCATCTACTCTCTCCTCCTATTCCTGCCCTCACTAGATCATAGCAGTAGGAGTAATCTAGATATTACTACTCTCGAGGGTCTCCTTTTTAAATTCCGGCCTAACTTTCTGTAATCTCTCTTCAACCTTTTCCCTTCCAATGTCATGGTTCCAATGTGGACAATGACTTCTTGCTGGTCCCTCTTCCCCTTGAGAACATTCTGTACCCTCTCTGAGACATCCTTGATCCTGGCACCAGGGAAACAACACACCATTCTGCTTTTTCGCTGTTGGCCACAGAACCATCTTTCTGTACCTCTGACTTGAGAGCCCCCTAACACAATTGATCTCTTGGAACCCAATGTACTCCTCGTTGCATTAAAGCCAGTCTCAATACCAGAAACTTAGCTGTTCGTGCTACGTTCCCCTGTGAATCGATAACCTCCTACATTTTCCAAAACAGCATACCTGTTTGAAATGGAGATAGCTACAGAAGATTCCTGCACTAGCTGCCTACCTCTCATACCTTTCCTGGAGTTAACCCATCTATGTGACTGTATCTGCGACTTTTTCCCCCTTCCTATAACTGCCATCCATCACATATCATTCCTGTTGCAAATTCCTCATTGCCTCTAATTGTCTCTCCCATCGATCCATTCAATCTGATAGGATTCGCAACCAACAGCATTTATTTCAGATATTATCCACAATAACCCATAAACTCTCCTTAAACTCCCACATCTGACAAGAAGTGCAAATCACTGTACTAAAGGCCATTTTTGCTCCTTTACAATCTACAGACCCAGAAAATAACACCGCCTTATTCCTCTACAAACATTGCACCAGGTTAAATTAATAGTTATAGCTTATATTTTAAGTTTAATCAAGAGTCATATCTCAAAAAACATATAATCAAGAAAGAAATTACTCTACTCACTACTGCAGACTTTCTGTAGGCCACACTTAAAGCTGTTCATTTATCTGTTTCTGTGCTGTGACTTCACCCAAACAGGTTCCTCCAAGATCAGTTGTGAATTTCACTGTTTGTTAATTTTCCTAGACGTACTCCGATGTCCAGCGTTACATGAATTCAAGCAGCAAAGACAGTAACTGCGCAGTTTCACTGTAGTGTCAGTTTCTTTCTCTCTCTCTCCTGCACTGACCTCACCATGTGCTTCCTTTGTCTGTACCTCTCCCTTTTTAAAACTGCTGTTGTTTTGACAGTAATTTGAAACAGTAATTGCTGCTCCTGAAATTCGAGAACATCACCTCCAACACCTAAAATACCTCAAAGGAGCAGCTGTTACAGCCAGAAATTTTTCAGTTGAGTCCATTGTGAATGCTTGGTTGAGTTTCAATGTTTCTGACATACTAAGGCCATTAGATTTTGTACACAGCTTGGAAGACAGTCTTACAAGGTCATTCAATGACAGTCTGTCTTTGATGTGGTTGGTGATGCAGTGAAGTTGAGTGTCAGCTTTATTAGATTGTTAGATGTTTGCTTTTTGCATATTCATTTCAAAGACATCACAATGCCATTACTGACACTTGAAATCTGTCCTTTGGTGAGTGACCAGGGAGAAATCATGGAAGAAAATTTTGGACGGAACATGAGGAGACATGGAAGAGCTGTGGGAATATATGGAGAGATATGGAAACATGGGGGCGTATTGTTATGCGGGCTGCATGGAGGTTGAGGACGGATAACGGCTTGAGTATCTGACATTCATCAATATAACTGGGCCATTCTCCCAGGAAACAGAAATGGGCTTTTTAGTCTACCAGCCTGGACATCCACCTGCATCCATTGTCTCCTCAGTCCTGTCTCTAGAGGCATCTCTATCCCACCCCTGCCTCATGAAAATGAAATGGAGATGTGTTTGCAGAGTCAAGGACTTTATAATTCATGCTTCCTGTCTTCTGCCCAAAGATTCAGTCCAACATTTAGGTTGGAATATTTCCATTTAAGTAAAACAAGAAAAAAATTGTCAGAGTCCATCAAAGAGTTAAATGCACTTTTATAACAATCTGCTGCCAACCTGACTCACTACTTTAAATAATAATCTGTCTGATTGACAGGATCAATCCATTGACTTGAAAAAGATTTGTAGATGCAATTTTATGCTTTATCTGGAATGACAAGACTGTAATAAGTTTTCTTTGATGGCTTATCTGCATTTGACAGTCAGGCTTGAATTAATAGTATGCAATGACATATATGAGAGTCGGCAACCACAAAATGACATGCATTTTAATAAGATAACTTTCAGCTATCATTTTAAACTGTGCTGCACTGCTCCTTCCAATTATGCGTTGATTTAATTGAGACATAAATTTTACAGTGCATTAATCGAAAAAGAATGTAGCTCATGCTTCTATTTGCTTCAAAATATGCAGACTATGAGCACAATTTTCCCTTATTGACTATGAATAAGGAGAGAAATTTCAGCCTTTTGAAGTTCATCATCGGCTTTATGTACAAGTCAACATTTTTTGCATAATCATAAATTCAGTTGTTGGGCTGAGCAATGCAGTGGATTAGAATGCTAACTCCTTGCCTGTGTGATTCACATTCAAATGGAGCCCAGCTCACAAGGCAAGGCTGCTTTAGGCTCTCAATGAATAACTATGATGGTCGCAATCTAATTGAACAATAGAATGACAGCGCAGAAGGAGGCCCTTTCACCCATCAGGCTGAGTCTTGCTTTCTTCAGTCTGAGATGCATCGAATGTTTTGGGAGGTTTGTCATGAAGTCTATTAAGATCTCCTGCTTTGCCTTATTAAACCTTCTTTGTTAATTACCTATCCCAACCCCTGGCATCTCTCATGTCTGAGGTGTTAAGAGATATGGGCCAAAGGCAGGTATATAAAGTTAGGCCGCAGATCAGCCATGATCTCATTAAATGGCAGAACAGACTCAAAGAGATGAATGGCCGACTACATTTCATGTTTGTATGATTTCCACCTTATCCAACTGTGTACCATTCCCAGAATAATCGGATATCTCAGAATTTATTGATATCGCTTGCACCCACACCATGTTGAAAAGCTTGCTCTGCACCTGGACAAGCACTTGCAGTCTGGAGCTGCTTTGTACAGTTGCTGACATTTGTCCCAGATGTGGCAGACAGGGGGGCATTAGCATCTCACCTTTGCAGCAGGGTCCTGAATGGCATTTGTGTGGAACTTCCTCCCTCCCCTAGTACCAACAGTGGAGGTTACGACACCAATCTATACCAGCCTGATCCAAGGTTGTCACTGGGGTGAAGCAGTTTGAGGCAGGAGGAATGCCCAGAAATGTAGAAGGAGGTCAATGACCTTCCCCAATCTCCCAGGTTAAGTTCTATCATTTTCTCTCCAATCTCACAACCATTCTATCTCTGCTACGGTACACTCCTCTCACTAAAGGCACATACTCAATCACTCTCACCACTGCCTGCTGTATCTTTCAGCGCTCACTCTCGACCACCACAACACCCACCCAACCCCTAACCACAAGCTCTACATGACAGAATGAGTGGTGGTGAGCTGCCTGTTGTTAGGCTCTTCACCTTTTATTCAGACAGGATCTTGACCGTGAACACAATGAGCAGGGCCTAGATTAGTATCAGAGGCTGCCCTTGACTAACTGTGCCAGAAACTTTTGAACAAACCTTGACTCTGGGTGACGGCAGCAATAACATGAGCCAGGCATTCCTGGCTCAAGGGGCAAAGCACAAAGATTCAAAGCAAGTCAATGCAAAACAGGGATGCTGTGAGAATCTAGATGGGCTCTGAATCGGTGAGCACTCTGAGAGCAAGCAAAAAGCAAAGAGCCAGACGATGCACTCTGGTCCAGGCTATGAACAGGGAGCGAGTCCCTGAGTGCACAATGGCTTGTTTGCAGTAACCCAAATGACAGTCTGAGGTGCAGCATTGAAGTGCAGAAGTATCCGGATCAGAGATGTACCATGAGGATTCTCAGAGGTTGGCACATGTCAGATGCCAATATCTATGGATGTGGGGTGTGGACCATTGCTCATGGAGCATGCTCTATGATGTTGGTGCCAGTTGCCCAAATGGACATTGGTTGGAACAAGGCATGAGCTCTGAATTCCTTATCAACATTTCCTAATGTTTAGTTTGTTTGACAAGTTTGTTAAGATGGGAGGCTGAATTTTTATTATGAAGTGAGTTGGGCTTTTAAAATTACATTTAAAAAACAATAATTAGCATCAATTGGCACCTCACAGCTGCCTAGTGAATATCCAAACACGTTACTTGTCAAAAAAATAAAATGTTACACTTCGCACTATAGCTCATATCACTCAGACTCCTAGCGATTCCTCCCAACACATCTGTAGCGGTTCCTTTTGAGAGAAGTGAATTCACACTCCCATTAATAATAATATCCAAATACACTGAATGGTGGAAAGCTGACAGAAAAACAGAAAGATTTGGAAGTACTCTTCAGGATCTGTTCAGAAAGAAAAACAGAGGGTGAATTTTCCTGAATGATATGTGCTGTGGGAGAAATGTGTGAGAAATCCTGTGAAGCTTTTCTTGATGCCAAGTGCAACCAGTCACATTTTCCAACGAAGTTTTGTTGAGTCAACTTTCTCACTAGGAAGCCATGACTTCCCTGTTACTGGAGATTAAGATTATTATCACCTAATCATTAATATGCAATCTCTGATTCTGCCACCCATTGGACAGAAACTAAATGTTATGTTTCCCAACAGGGAAATCAGATCTGGTACTTGATGACTCCAATTCAGTGCTTGCACCTCTGAACCTCCGTCTTTGAGGCTGGCATCACAGGCACTGGTATGCTTTCTGGACCATCATGCCCACATCTCTGGTCCACTTACAGTACACTTTTGCATGTTAAAGCTGCTGCTTTCATTTCAATATTGCTGCAAGGATACTTGGTGTACAGGGACAGGTTCCCAGCTCATGGATTGGACCAGGCTGTACCTATGTTCTGCTTGTTTGCTCTCTTAAGGTTCACTCACTTTGAGCCTCGCTGGATGCTCACAATGTCCCTGCCTTTCAGCTCTCTGTTCTTCATCCAGAGCTCCAAGAGTCACAGTACTGTTGTATTGCCCTGCTATATTTAGTACCGACACAAAGCAGTGTGGCACACTTCTGTATCCATATGTTAATATGCAGGTAGAACTTGTATGTGAGAACATTGCATCTGTTTTAACTGTATAAATTATACAACAGCCATTAAGATAAAACAAAGAACTGCAGATGCTGGAAATCTGAAGCACAAACAGAAGCTCAGCAGGCCTGGCAGCATTTGTGGAGAGAAAGCAGAGTTAATGTTTTGAGTTCAGGGACCCTTCTTCAGAACTTACATTCTCCACGGCAATGTCCCCACCAATCAGAGTCCACTTGCCAACTAATCGACACCCTCATCTCATATAGTTGTTGTTATCATCATTATAGCTCTCATATTTGGGGCGGCACGGTGGCTCAGTGGTTAGCAATACTGCCTCATAGCGCCCAGGTTCGATTCCTGCCTTCAGCGACGTATGGAGTATGCACATTCTCCCCGTGTCTGCATGGGTTTCCTCTGGGTGTTCCAGATTCCTCCCACAATCCAAAGGTGTGCAAGTCAGGTGATTTGGCCATGCTAGGTGCATTAATCAGGGGTAAGTATAGGGTAGGGAAATGGGTCTGGGTGGGTTACTCTTTGGAAGGTGTTTACAAGTACTGTCGGTTATTTTGAAATAAAATTGTTAACTTATACCTGCTGTCCTATACCAGTTTAAACACAATAGTACCTGGGGAATTAGCGTTTTCTGTGTGTTGTGTCTTATTGGCGAGTTGAAAATTATTGAGAATATTGACAAATTATTCTGATTCTGTGTGAGTACAAATGCTCCAAATATCAATAAAAATACAGAACGTGTTGTCACCATGTGCCAGAATCACCTAATACGGGAGTTAAGTGGGAATGAAAAAGTAGGCCCTACAAACCAAGATGCAGAACCTGAAAATGAAAATGTAACCCTCAAAAAAATCTCAAGTGTAGCCCTCAAAAAAGAAAAGTTGCATTGATACCTAGAACCAGTGAACATTGAAAGTAAAGGATGGGGCACCAGTCAAGCAGGATATTTTTTCCCGGATGGTGTTGAACTCCTTAAGTGTTATTGGAGCTGCACTCATCCAGCCAAGCAGAAAATATTGCACCACACTCCGGTCTAATGACTTATAAATAGTGCTCAAATATTGGGAAGACAGTTGGTGAAATCTCACTGCAGAATGGTAGACCCAGATCTGCTCTTGTAGGCATGGTATTATCTGGCTGGTTCGGTTTGATTTCTGGTCAATGTAAGTTACAGGATGTTGATTGTAGATATTCAGTGATAGTCATGCTGTTGGTTGCCAAGGGGAGATTCTTTGATTTTCACTGGTTTGAGATGGAATTGTCTGATTGAATTCCAAAAGCCACAACCACCGTTCTTTGTGCTAAGTATAGCTCCAACCAATGCAGAATTTTCCCCGATTCCAAATTGTTCCAGTTTTGTTTGGGCTTCTTGATACCACCCTTGTTGAATGTTCCATGAATGTAATACCTCAGCCCAGCTTTTTTATAGCTCTAATGATGAGCTGAATCTTTTGTCGTGGGGAGTTAAAGGGAGAACAAAATTGATAGCTCATTAGTAGAAGAATGGGCCTAACATGTTTGTATTTATTTATGGCATAGTGACCTTAGACTTCTACATATATCAGAGGCAGAAAGCTTTTTGATCTTCACAGTCACAGGCTTATGTGCAGAAGCCTGCAGAATGCCTGAATACCATGACAGATTATTGGATTCTGCTAGTGATGCAACACAATATTCAATATCCCATAAGGGATTTTATAGGAACTGCTTTGATGTTATAAATGGAGAATGAAAACACTGTACAGTATTGGTACTGTATCTATATTGATTTATTGATTGAAAAAATGTGCTTTCAATGTGCAGAGGCTGACATGCATCAGGAAGTCTCAGCATCTGATAGCCTTCACATGTAAAATAAATGCCTCCATGGTGTGTCTTTCAGTCCCTGCTTAAAGCTGGAGTCCCATAAACATTGCAAGAGTTTAAAGGTGGTCTTTAAGGCATCTGTTGCCAGACATGTTTGCAACATGTGGGGTGTGTAAAAATATGTTAAGTGCCCAGTCTATCTTCTTTTCAGCCACTCCTGACCTGTTCAGCATGATACAGGGAGTGAATGAGTCACCCACTACCCTGTCTGCACTTACACCTATCGAGGCTCTTAAATGCCCTATGAGTTAGACTCACTCTGCCTCCACTGCCTTAATACATTGGACCAGAGTACAAAAGCTGTTTTGAAAGGAGAAAGGGCACCTTGTCTGCTGTTGTTTGCCAAAATAATTTCAAGAAAACACCGAGTGAGAAATGCTATCAGCCAAAGGAAAATATACCATCAGAAAAATTGACTTGACAGGATGATCTGGGACATTAAATGCACAGCACATGCTCATGTTGTCCAATTTAATTTCAGCTCATAGAATCACATGGCTGGGTCAAATATTAGTGCAAAGCTAGGTTTGATGGAAAATACTGAAAACCCCAAATAAAATTTTAATAAATGCTTTGAAAGGCACAAATAACAAGTCAACGGAGGACATCGCTATGTTATTATAAAGTACACATTTTTAAAAGCCAATTTAATGTTATTTAAACCCTTATTTCAGACATTGGAAGTAGTAGTTACTGGGAAAAAAAGTAGTAGTAAAAGATTTTAAGAAAGCTTTTTAAGCATTTTATGTCAATCCAGTGACTGAATTGCTCAATTTTCAGACAATATGTTCTACTTATAAAATAGCAGCTATTTTACATCACTGAGAATAGCAGCTTAATGTTGAAAATATCTATCACAGTGTTAACTGCTGAAAAACGGGTACAGTAGGTATTCACTTATATGTTTTCCAGGAAATACATGCCCCACATACTGAATTATAATAAATATAGATATCCATAATTCTTTTAAAGAGCAGATGCATGCTTTGAAAATCAATCTACTAGATAAAGGAGATAGTCGAACAATGCCAACAACATTTACAGTCTATAAACACAAAGATGTAACAATTACCAAATGGGATGTTTATGATGGTCATAAATATACTATAAAGTACTGTTGGGCAAATTGATTGCATTTCAACCTACAACAGACATTGGACACATTCATTCATACCTGATCCAAACTATTTTATCTTGATTAGGTTTCTGGCTGATCAAAAGCAGAGTAATCTTCCTGTGTATCCAATAATAAAACCTGGCCTAGATTTTCTATTCAGTCATTATATTAGCACTGGTATGGAGATATTGAATTCCATTTATCAAAAGGATCAAACTCTGACCTTGGTTAATTTTCCAATAACAGAAAGTCATTTACATTCCTTTGATAGATTGCCCAGCCTCTGCCTAAATTGAATGGTGTTCAATTTGGAATTGGGGCTTAATTTCTCAGCCCCCTTGGACCCTCCACATTCCTGGTGAAGAGCTCATGCTTTAAACGTCGACTCTCCCACTCCTTGGATGTTGCCTGACCAGCTGTGCCAAACTTATTGATTTCAATTTGGAATCTGTCTGCATAATCTGACCAGCAGCTCCCTGCATTTGACTCAACTGATCTTGTTTTCTTTTGTTTAGATGAAATAGCTTGTATGCCTAAATTTGCCATGACCCACGAATCATAACTCTGGTTCAGCTATGAGCATAGTTGACTTCTAATTGCAACTTGTGCAGTTTTTTAAAGCTAGGTAGAGCCGATGATGGTAGATATAATTCCAGTGGCTATTTGGGGATAAACTTAAACATCTACAACACAGAAAATGGACCTGGAATGTCACATTTGACATTATCAAGGAAGGTTTAAAGAGAGAAATGCACTATGTACTGAATTATAATCTGTGAAAATCTCAGACTTTGAACATGATGGTGGAAAAGACAGCAGTCTGGTTGTGAGGCAGGTTTGTGGTTTCTCCTTTCTCAGGGCCTGGTTTAGAAGCCAGTTTTTAAGCCTATCTGCATGTTCTGGAGGGCTGAAGTATTTTTGAGTGCTATTGAGCTAAGGAGCTCATGTGTGCTAGCCTGGGTTCAAGCAAGCACTGGTGTTCTATGGATCTCACATTCAGGATAAACCACTAGTTGCAGGTAAATGATTATCTTGCTCTAAGTGCTAGAAGTTAGTTCAAAAGGAAACAAACAAAAGAACTTCAGCGAACATGCAACAGCCAATTGACTGCACAACAATTATGACCCAGGGAGACTGATCCATTTACCTTGTAATTTCTATCTCATTTTTAGACAAGTTTCTAATTTTCTTATTTCTGTGCACTAGTGTTGCATTATTGTGTGCTCTCAGGTCAGACAAGCTCAGTGAGTTGAAGCTGAGGTGACACTGAAAGCATTAGACCCTTTTGCCTGGTCATCTGAAGGAATCTTGAAGACCCAAGGAGGTAATAAATGGGATTCTGTGTTTGCAGATCATCAAGCTGACCCACTGTTAAAAACACTACTCAGACTACTTCCACTGAAGATGAGGGAAGAGGCGGTCCTTTAATGCTACTACATTAAAAATGAGGTGTTGATGGAGACCCCCCCAATCCCCTCACAGACCTAGAAGTGAGGGTGGACAGAGTTTTACCAGGTTGTAGCATTACCAAGGTGCCTTAGGGGACATGCTGAGCTAGGTCAGGAGGGTCCGATAGAACTCTTCTGACCCCCATCAGGCTGCAATTTTACTGGATACAGATCTACAAGGATGTACAGTACTAAGGTATATATAAGCCATCACTGCCAGATTGTGGGTAAAAACCCCAACCTACAATAAGGCTCAAACATTTGAAATTCATGCTTGAATTTGGAGAAGCATTCAACAAAGTGTTAGAGAAATACCTTGGACTCCTGCCCAAAACAAAAGGGAGCTAGCCAGTATGACCTTTTCATCATGGATGTGGCTACCCCCTTCCAAGAAGCTGTTCCTAGAAGAACCATATCCACCAAAGTTATGGCAAAGGAATTAACCCAATTCTTCACCTGTTTGGCCTGTCCATTGAGATCCACTCAGTTCACTGTTCAGATTTCACCTCCTAAATATTCCAGGAAGTCAGAAGTAACCCAGGCATGACTCAGTTGAAGGCTTCAGGATATCACCCACAGTCAGAGGGGGGCATATTAACAACTGTAATGCCACGACTGGGATCAAGAATCAGATTATTATCTGTTTGCCATCAGGGACTCACTATTCACAGGTCCTCAGATACTGAAGCAGTTCATGTTCAAATGCAATAAGATCTGGGCATATCCAGGCTTAGGCTGACAAGTGGCAAGTAACATCATGCCACACAAATGCCAGGCAATGACCATCACCAGTAAGAGTTGAGGTAACTACTGTTCCTTGACATTCAATGATGTTACCTTCACTGAATCCCCTGCTATCAACATCCTGATGATTACCATTGACCACTCACCATATAAACGTTTTGGCTGCAAGAGCAGGTCAGAGGCGAGGAATCCTGTGGTGAGTAACTCACATCCTAACTCCCCAAATCTGAGCACCATCTACAAGGCTCAAGTCAAGAGTGTGATGAAACACTCCTCATTTGCCTGGATGGGTGCAGCTGCAATAACACTCAAGAAGCTTGACACCATCCAGGACAAAGCAACCGATTTGATTGGCATCACATCCACTCACCCTGTCTTTCCACCACCGACGCTCAGTAGCAACAATGTGTACTATCTATAAGATGCACTGCTGAAATTCGCCAAAGATCCTTAGACAGCGCATTGCAAATCCATGACCATTTCCATCTAGAAGGACAAGGTCAGCAGATACATGGGAACACCACCACCTGAAATTTCCCTTACAGCTCACAGCGCCAGGGACCTGGGTTGGATTCCAGCCTTGGGTGGAAATTGCATATTTTCCCCGTGAATGTATGAGTTTATTCTGGGTGCCCTGGTTTCCTCCCACTGTCCAAAGATGTGCAGGTTAGGTAGATTAATCATGCTAAATTGTCTTGTAGTGTCCAGGGATGTGTAGGCTAGGTGGATTGGTTATGCTAAATGTGGGATTATGGGGATAGGGTGGGATCTGCGTGGGATGCTTTTCAGAGGGTAGGTACAGACTTGGTAGGCTGAATGGCCTGTTTCTGCACTGCAGGAATTCTGTGATTTCTATGATTCCATGATTTCTAAGTAACTAACCATCCTGATTTGGAAATATATCACCATTCCTTCAGTGTGGCTAGGTCAATACTTTAAACAAAAGTGTAAGGCATTGTGTTCCAGATGCAATTCCATTGGTCAAACTACCAGGCTTGAAGCAAAACACACTTTATTTATACACTGTAGTTGAAATACAACAAAATAAAGAAATGGAATAATAACTGTTGGAAAACTTCACAAAAAATAGTTTTTTAAAACTATTAAACAATAACTGTTCTAATATAGTAACATCCCATAAACACACCCTTCACAAAGGCAAGTTCAGTAAATAGATTGTCTCACAGGTAGTTCTAGCAGCAATAAGAGAACCCCAACAACAGACAGAGGAACAAGAGCTTCCATATCCAGCTTCAAGACTCCAGCAATTACTGAAAGCTAAAACTAAATATCCTAGTTCTGTAGGAGCTTGACCATACCCATTCAGGCTGCTTCCATTGTTCCAACTATTTTAAAAAAAGGCTTCATAAGCTGCTTACTTTATTGAGTTTTGAACCACTTCTCTCTCAACCGTTTTTCATCAGAAGATCCAGGACAAAATACACCTCTTTAAGCCACAGTTTCATCACAGTCTCTCCGTGTAGCCCTGAACGAACCTGATGGCCATGTACTGTGTACTATGGATTGATGTCAGTATTGGAATCCAGCCGTAAAATCTGGAAGCAAGAGGAATAGGGTGTGTGCAAGGCAATGACTCCTGCTGACATTGTCACCTGTTGTTACAATATCCCTATTCAGAGGGTCAGTGCAGACTCGATGGGCCAAATGGCCTCATTTTGCACTGTAGGAATTCTGATTCTATGATTGATTTGGAGATGCCAGTGTTGGACTGGGGTGTACAAAGTTAAAGATCACACAACACCAGGTTATAGTCCAATAGGTTCAATTGGAAGCACACTAGCTTTTGGAGCGCCGCTCCTTCATCAGGTGATAGTGGAGGACACAATTGTAAGGCACAGAATTTATAGCAAAAGTTTACAGTGTGATGTAACTGAAATTATATACTGAAAAAGACCTTGATTGTCTGTTGAGTCTTTCACCTGTTAGAATACCATGATAGTTTCACTTCTTTCATGTGTAAATCACAAAACTTCTTTTTAAAAGTTGCATTCTCAGGCTAACCGTAACAATTGGTGTTAGCTAGACAATATGTTGAAGGTGTTAGCCCCCTGTGTTCTCTGTCTCTGCCATGATGTTTAGATTGATTCTAATCTAAAAAGCGAGATAACAGAGTTTTACATGAATTCATGCAGTTTTTGAGCAAAGTACTATGTAACTCTGCAAGTACAAATTCACCCCACAAATATATATGTGTGTGTGTGTGTCTGGATTTGGGGGTTTGTGAATGTGAGAGAGAGTGTATATGTGTATGTAGTGTGTGTAGAGTGGTCTAAGTCTCTGAGAGGATGCATGTGGGAGTGTGTGTGTCTGTAAGGGTGTGTGTGAGTGTCTGTGTGCGTGTCTGTGTATATGTGTGTCCGTGTGTTTCGGGAGTGTGTGTGTGTGTGTTGTGCAATGGTGGTCACCTGTAGTGTGACATGAACCCAAGGTCCCGGTTGAGGCCCTCCCTATGGGTACCAAACTTAGCTATGAGCCTCTGATCGGCCACTTTTCGCTGCTGCCTGTCCCGAAGTCCATCTTGGAGGATGGTCACCAGAAGGTCCGAGGCTGAATGTCCTGGACCACTGAAGTGTTCCCCAACTGGGAGAGAACCCTCCTGTCTGTTGATTGTTGTGCAGTGCCCATTCATCCATTGCCATAGTCTTTGCTCGGTTTCCCCAATGTACCATGCCTCCAGGCATCCTTGCCTGCAACGTATAAGATAGACAACGTTGGCTGAGTCACATAAGTACCTGCCATATCATTCTATGATTCTTTTCCTGACCTCTATGACCAAACGCTGTGGTGTCAATTAGATGGTCAGCCATATCTGGGGCAAAGGTATGTACAGTAAACAATGGGCCAATGCATTAGAAATGTCAGAGATTCAGGACCCTGCAAGTCAGTGTACTCTGCAGTGCATGGGACTGTGTATAACATTGTATCCCTTTAAAGGCCCTCACATTGATAGTATCTGCAGCCCACTCTTTCACAGGTCAATACACCTACCCCAACCTACCCCGCCCTAATAGCATTATACAGATATCCATACAGGATTAGTGGTACTGGAAGAGCACAGCAGTTCAGGCAGCATCCAAGGAGCTTCGAAATCGACGTTTCGGGCAAAAGCTGTGCTCTTCCAGCACCACTAATCCAGAATCTGGTTTCCAGCATCTGCAGTCATTGTTTTTACCACCTAGATATCCATATAGTACACAGGAAAGACTCCTGTGAGCACTAAGTGCTGTGTGTGAACCTTAGGCACTGACCTGATGTGTGGACTTCAAATGCTCGCCCCAAGCATTCTTCATTACATCGAGCAGCATCAGAAATCATTCCATGTTGTGGCTGTGATGAACAAGCAACATATTGCAGTCGAGTAAGGTGCAAGTGAATTACCAAAATAACAAACACCTTCTAAGATCCCTGAAAGTGATATAGGACCTGCTCAATTCATATTATGTACCATTGAAATTTGTGTAGCACTAAGGATGGCTAGTCTCTGGGAACTTTGATTGTGTAGTTGCAACTGGACAGACATTTGCTCACGGTGTTAATATTGAAAAACAAACATATACTTACAATGAATTGTCACTCGTGCCACATGCGGGTCCTCTGAAGGTCTTCTTCTTCCTTTCCCTCCCATTATGTCTTGGTGTAGTCCCAGGTTCCACGGCTGGGGTGGAGGGACACTGCCCTCCAGTGGAGCTTGTTGGCAATGGAGTTCTGGTCAGATAACCCCCAGGGATAGTTGTGTCTAGAGTGTGTTCTGCCAGAGGCAGGAGCATCCTCCTCAGCTGAAACTGCTATAGGGCTTAGGGCTGGCAGGCAGTTTAGGGATGGAAGGCCTAGACATCTCTGGAGTGACCTAAGAGGAGACCTTAGGGCTGTGAGGGGCTGCTGTATGTGGCTCCTCCTTAGATCAGGTGTCCACTGGTCTCTTTGTGAGAAATGGGCACCTAGAGTGAGGTCAAGGTTTCTCATCCCTTTATTGCCCTTCTGTTGGTATTGAGCACTAATGGCTAGAGTGGCACTGTGGCACAGTGGTTAGCACTGCTACCTCACAGCGCCAGAGACCCAGGTTCAATTCCCGCCTCAGGCGACTGACTGTGTGGAGTTTGCACATTCCCCCCGTGTCTGCGTGGGTTTCCTCCGGGTGCTCCGGTTTCCTCCCACAGTCCAAAAATGTGCAGGTTAGGTGAATTGGCTATGCTAAATTGCCCATAGTGTTAGGTGCTGGGGTAAATGTCGGGGAATGGGTCTGGGTGGGTTGCGCTTCGGCGGGTCAGTGTGGATTTGTTGGGCTGAAGGGCCTGTTTCCACACTAAGTAATCTAATCAATAGAGTGCAGGTCTGAGGCATACCCAGCAGACTGAGGGTGCAGGACCTGGCTCTCCATGACAGCTGCCAACCTGTCCCTGGAGGCAGCCAGGTGCACTAATGCCAGAGGCGAAAGGGTACACATTGGGAAAGTTTGCCAGAACTGTGAGTCAGACAAGCCTGTCAGCTGTTCCTGTGTCTACTTGTTTATTTTAATGAAGTTTTGCATTTCCCACACCATAGGGTGTTCTCCTGGAGCTCAGCAGATCTCCGAGTACCTGCGACCCAGGGAATTTCTTCCTCAGCCAGTAACAGAGATGCAGCTGCGATATTCTTGCCAGCATATTCTCCCAAATCTAATCTAGCTAAAATATACACCAAGCTGTCAGTATTTGAGCTAGTGGAAGGTGATGCAGTCTTTGACAGATCTGTAACTTCTTCCTCAGAGGTGAAGGAGGTGCTGTCAGGTGAGTCTGGTCTCTTGGTTCCTGTCATTGTGCTGATGCCACTCATGCCTGCAGGAGACAAAAGAGGGAGAAGGTGAGTATGATGGACCCTGGGTCTTGTTGGAAGGTGAGCATGGTAGCAAAGATGGGGTGAGTGGGATGTAAAAGAGAGAAATGCTAACATTTATCATTGCAGGGCAGAGAAGGTCCTTGACCTTTTTCCTGCACTCCTAGGTATTTGTCTGCTTGTGGGTACCCCTCTAACTGCAGTGCCAATCTCTGACCAGACTGACAGGGTCTGGTGATGTGGTCTCCTCTGCCAGTCTGGAGGGATGAGGATGATCTTCCTCTGCATCACCCCATCCTCCAGGGCATCCAGGTCCCTGTCAGCGAATCAGGGATCCAGTTTCCCTCTTTCCTACATATCTGGGCCATTTCCATATGCACCATGCAAGCCAGGTCTGGCTTGAGTTTAAATAGGGGGCTGGCTCCTACAGTTGCTGGAGGTCTTGGCAGTGGTGAAAAAAACTGCCTGTGATAGGAGGGAAGGTATGATGAGCAGGGCACTATACGGTTGTGGTAGGTAGGTAGGTAGGTAGGTGAGTTTCAAAAATAGCATTAAAATTCTCACTATTCAGAGAGAAATTTTCCATAAATTTGACACTTAGCTGCTTTGTGGTAAATTTCAGCCCATTGATTTATGTCAGAATGCAACGTCATATTGTGTATCTCTTACAAGGCAGGAGTGAACTATTTTTTGTTGATACCATACCTACGCAGCTGATTGCTAAATATTGTTATTTTGATTGATTTATTGCAAAACAATCCATTGAGCTAAATAGCTGGGGTGATGGTAGCACACTGGCGATATCATGCAACTTCAGAAGCCCAGGTTAATGTTCTGAAGATGTGGGTTCAAATCTCATCATGGTAAACAGCAGAATTTTCACTTCAATTAAAGAAAATCTCAGAGCGGCAGTGGGTGAGGGGAATGCTGGACTAATGGTGACCATGAGACCACTCAATCAATATGAAAACTCACATGTCCTTTCGGGAAGGAAATCTGTTATCCTCACCCAGTCTAGTCTGTAAGGTAAAAATAATGACTGCAGATGCTGGAAACCAGATTCTGGACTAGTGGTGCTGGAAGAGCACAGCAGTTCAGGAAGCATCCAAGAAGCAGCCAAATCGACGTTTCGGGCAAAAGCCCTTTATCAGGAATAAAGGCAGAGAGCCTGAAGCATGGAGAGATAAGCTAGGGGAGGGGGGGGGTGGGGAGAAAGTAGCATAGAGTACAATAGATGAGTGGGGG
>NC_057718.1:33045395-33061072 GCF_004010195.1 Chiloscyllium plagiosum | reverse complement strand
GCCAAACGAATGAGAGTGTGGGTGGAAGGGTACTGTTGGGGACGTCTAGAGAGGAGAAAACGGAGGGCTTGGAGGCCTTGGTCATGACGGATGGAGATGTAGAGGGATTGGACATCCATGGTGAAGATGAGGCGTTGGGGGCCGGGGAAACAGAAGTCTTGGTGGAGGTGGAGGGCATTGGTGGTGTCTCGAACGTACATTACTCGAGACCCATAGCAAGGTAATTGAGTCTTAACTGCCCTCTCAGCAATTAGGGCTGGGTAATAATTGCTGGCCAACCCAGCAATGCCCACATCTCATAATCAAATAAAGAGAAAATAAAGTCAATACTAACCTATAATCATACAAAGGACAGTATTTTCTCTCTTAACATTGTGGCTTCACAATGTCGGAATTTTGCAGTCTAGCATGTTCACTCTGGCAAATGCATCCATATTTTTGCCATAACATTTTAGTTCACAGTAGACAGCACTCTAGAATTAATTTAAAGATTTGACAAGGAGAAGTAGACTGTGAATAGACAGCTTTACCGATGAGAGCGAGATTTGAGTGTTCTGTCACTTGTATGAAAGACCATCATAATTCACTCCTATCCTGATTAATTATGAGTCTCACGATCTGAAAGTACTGCCTTAACCCACTGTGCACAATATTTCTGATGACATATTTTCTGTCTCTTCCCATTATTGTGAACAGAGACCTGTGAGGCCTGATACATGAAAGCATTTGCACAGGGAATTTTCATTGCTCTCAGTTAAATAGCTCGGCAGTGCACTTCACAGATCCAGGGCACCACTCTGTGGAAGAAGCTAGAAATATAATTTACTGCCTACATTCAACCTATAGGTGTCGAGAAAGTGTGGGATAAGTGCAGAATCCACGTCTGCCCTGTCAGAGGGCAAAGTGGCTGTAGCAACAAGTCATATTGGGAGACAGAAGAGAAAAATGGCTGCCTCCTGTAGCTCTGGGATGCAAATTGAACTTGTCCTTTCCTATCTTCTTCCTAATGGGGAGGTAAAGAATGGAGGATAGGTGCTTTCCGTATAAGAATGCAAATGAGCAGATTGATCTTGTAGGCCTCTTTTATCTCTTTACATTGTACTTGAGAATACATTGGCTACTGTATTCTAAGCAACCATTACAAGCCATTGCTTTACAAGAAGTGTACTCTGATCAATGGAACCTAAGATCAGGTCTATTTAATGATGATAGATGTGATGATGGTGGCTGATGAATCCATTGTTTCCTTCTTCCCTCTCTGGCCAAAGTCTTTTACAAAATTACAAAGTTGACTTTATCCTGTTAGAAATGGTCAAATAAAACATCTTCAAATTGATTGACAACTGCTGCAAAGATATGTGCAGGATGTCATGTTTTGTGAGGCCAAGACAGTCACAGGAGAGATGTGAGACTTCACTGGGTTTGAGTTGCCACCATGCTATGCACTTTTGCCTCCAGCATGGTATTTAAACCTGCTGTCATGTAACATAAGAATTAAACATGGGTAATGTAATACTAAACAACTCAATAAATGTTTATTGCAGCTTCTGCTACAGTCACCAGCACATCAGTGTCTGGGCTATTCATTATAAACACATCTCCATCAGGTGTCATGCTTCAAGTAGACCAAGTTAAGATGGAGTACATGATCTTCATATGTTTAGGTCACGTGTTTGAGATAATGAAAACATGAACATCTTTCTTAACAGTGGTCTGCATACTAGCTGGGAGACATAACACACAATATTGAGGTAAGCAGACACAGAAGAACAGAAAAATTATCCTTCATTCATTTGACTGAAAGTGCATTACCAAAAAAGTTCATCTAGCCTAGTGCCAATGATTGAGAAGTCCAATTTTCTTCATTAAATGTGAGAACGTCCTTAAAATCTGAGGAAAGTATTTTGTAGAGTTGGGTCAAACCTCAAATGTTGCAAGGACTCATCTGCATGAAAGTTGGAAAAGGTGGCATTGTGCAAATGGAAAATCATAGTGACTTAGCTCTTTGAGGTTAAGTACACAATGTACTGCATTGCCAAGATAACAATAGGTGACAAGTATGGGTTTTAGTCATATCATTCCACTAGAATGTTGTTCTGAGTGATGGTGGTAATAACAAGAACATTACTCGGAACAACTGATTCACCAACAAGCTGCCCTCTTGACTCTGTCCAATAGTATTCTCTTTGCATGTTCATATTTTCAGTGTTCTGAATAGCACTTGTGTTGTATATCTAATAAAAAGCAAAATCATATAGAAAATTGAGAATAATCGAACAAATTCAATGGTTTGAAAGGAGGTTATTTTGACTACAACAGCATGTGGCCTATATTCAGGCCCACTGTGCAATTCATTCCTATCAAGAATAAATAAAGCATACCTTGTCTTGTGATGAGGCCATGGAACATGGTATGGTCTAGAAAACATTTTATGCTTCAGGCCAGTCCAAGAGAATGCAGCCGGAAGTGTGCATGGTCTTAATTGAAGGATGATCCAGGTGAAGTATCTTTTTCTGCATTGAAAGGCCTTGCTCCCACCCTCAAGCAAGTGGGCTAATACCAATAATTACATTGTTATAGAAATGTACAATTACTGTAAAATTGGCCTGTATTGTTTTTCCTCTCTACTGTAAAGAGGCCACTTCTTCAATCACTATGACTCTTATCCTTTTCAATTGCACCCTCTCCCTCATGCTTCTCATCTCCCTTGCTGCCTTCAAAACCTTAATTAAAATCTCTTCAGCTGTACTTTCCCACCTTCCTAAAACTTTTTTTTGTCCTTCTATATAAATTGCTACTCACAATTTTTAAGGACTAATTTTTTTTGCTGAATTATTTAATTAAAGATATAGTAATGATATTAAAGTTTTTAGGATTATATGTGGCAAGAGAAATAAACCAATTATTTCATGTTGCAATAGTTCAAATGTCACTGCTGTGATCATGAGGAATTATGCTGGCACAATTGTAGAAAACACAATTAGATAAAAACAATGACTGCAGATGCTGGAAACCAGATTCTGGATTAGAGTGGCACTGGAAAAGCACAGCCTGCTCCTCGGATGCTGCCTGAACTGCTGTGCTTTTCCAGCACCACTCTAATCTAGAAAACACAACTGACCTTAATGGCATGCAGCACTGTGGAGAGGCACCGACATGAATAGTTTGTTTGTCAAATTATTCAAATTGAATTTCTTGTCAAGGACACTCCTGTAAAGCATTATGAGGATAGTAGGAGAAAAAAATCCTACAACAATTATTCAACAAGGCTAAGGACTCGTGTCATGTATTATGACTAGGTTTGGAGTGAGGTTCCCCCAGTTATCATGTTTCCAAATGGATACCTCAAAACAGTCAGATCCCAGGTGAGGAGAGATATACTGACCCTCTTCATCATTCCCCCACCCCAGGTCAGTTTCCTTGTGGAGGTCTTTCTCCCAGGCCAAGTAAAAGAAGCCAATTTAACCAGGTTTTGATGAGTTAATCAGTTGCTAAATGCAAAAATAAATAACAAGGCAACACACATGCAGAGAGATTAGGAATAAGAAGTGACCCAAAAAAGATTAAAGATAAAAGGTGTATCAATCAGTCTCTCTGGGATATTCATAAAGTGTAGATAGAGGAATACTGATAGTTGAACCATTAATTTTGTTGGGATTCTTGACTTTAGCAGTTAGTTGAAATCCTTTTGTTCTCTCCTTCTGACTGGCTGGCTGGCTCATTGCCATCTAGCACTTCAGAGCAAGGGAGTCCATTTTACCTGCAATGTGGGGGCAACTAGTGGGTGGTGACCTTCACAACAAATCAGCACTTAAACCCAGGCTAAGACACATGAATACATCAATTCACTTGCACACTTCCCAAAGAAAGGTCATACCAGACTCTAAATATTAACTCTGTTTCTCTCTCCACAGATGCTGCCAGACCTGCTGAGTTTCTCCAGCATTCTCTATGATTGTTTCTGATTTCCAGCATCCACAGTATTTTGCTTTTATTCAGAGGGAGACGGTTAAGATGGGTGGTAGAGACAATGGCCTCACATTCGTTTGACCACCACCTATGAGGAAGAGGATAGAAACTCTTAATGTGGTGATGCTGAGACCTCCCAATTACATTTTAATGTCAAGTGCTGTGTTACTCACCCATTACCACCTCCGTTAATGCATTCTTAAGATGCCCAAACTTCCACTTCTATTGTGCAAATCATTCCCTCTCTTGTCACCTGCTGGCATGAGTGGCATTCATACACCTCTGCCCTCAATACGCCACCAGACATTATCTGCTTCTCCACATCTGAGGAAGACAACACCAATCTCTCAGAGGAATCACCAGATTGGTACTATGCTGCACACCCTCCACCAAATACACCTCAGTGGACACATTAGAGTCAGGAGCATGTTCTGATGAGCACATCACTGTACATCTCCACAGCCGGTCAACACTGAGAGGATTGTCAGATTACCAGGCACCTTCCCAGCATCATGTAGGAAAGGACCTTTTGATTTTAGCCATTTATAACTTAGTTCAAATGCACAAACAGTCACAAGAACAGCATGCAGATTTGTCAGAGACAATTGGAAAAATGTACAACCTATCTGGATTTAGCCAATTGAAGAGATGCACACCTATCAGACAAATCTCCTGGCAATCATCAGTTGGGCCTTTGTTCCATATCAATCAATGGAGTGGGTCACTGCCAATCCTGGGGGTCCAATCGCTGCAAGTCAAGGCTTGTTTTCAAGGCCCACGGTGGGCAGTGGAGAAGTCAATTGTGAGGATTAAGGGCATAATGTTGAAGTGCAGAGGGGACAATAATTATGAAGAGTGACAAAGCAACATATAGGGGTGGGAAATGATTGGGAAGGAACAGGGTAGAGTGGGAACAGGAGTGATAGACAATCACTGTCACCCTTGTTTTGATCGAGGCTAGTGATAAAACAAAGCTATGAGCCTGGACATCAGGTGTAAAACAGGGGGATGAAGAATTAAATAAAAGAGTTGGGTGGTAGCCTCAAATCTGACAGGGTTGATGGATTACAAAGCAGAAAGGAACATGAAGGGTTAGGGATTCACATAGATTGACAAGTTGAGGGTGCAACGCACTCTGTGATGCCTCCCATCCTCACCAAATCACAAATATGCAATTGAAATGGAAAATGTCTGCCACTACACCTAGAGTGGTTGGAGTAAAGGGATTTCTTCAACCTGAGGGAGTACATTCTATTTATGAACTTACACAGTAAGACATTTTTAATCATTTGTTTTATGGAGAAACTATGAATCTGCTATGGTGTGCATTTATCATTCCTCAGATAAAAAGGAATACACTTCTCTCTATCCTTGCCACTGCTCATCTTCTACTCCAAATTGTTATCTGTTAAGATAACTACTCCAACTCTATCTTGCTCTGCCTCCCATTTTGTGCCCTCCATGAAATTACACTTTGTGAGTTTTCATCAGAAAACAAAAGCAAAATAAACTTAAATCGATCTTTCAAATTCTGAGACCAATAAAAGCATAATTACAGAAAGGATGTTGGTGAAGGAATTTTTTTCTTACTCGGGACTTCCTCCTACATTATTGTTCCACTTGTTTCCTCTTCGCTTCTATTTCTTGTCTTTAATCATAAAACTTCAGTTGAGCACCAGATGGCAGTAGTGGATTCCTTTAGTATATTATTACAGTGGCAATTCAAAGGATAAACTTTTCACACAATCAGAAAAAAATATTTCTTGTTGGAGAGACAGAAGAGTCACAAAAGCTAAATGTCATTTTGCTAATATTGAATTTACACAGAAAAAGTGACATGAAAATGGCTTTCAGTGCAATCCATGCCAGCCACATGTCTTTTGTAATTAAAATGTCAAGAACATTTTCTGGAAACGGGTGTCTTTCTGATAGAAACTCAAATATAATCCAAATTACCACCAACAAGAAATCAGGACTGAGCAGATTTTCTGGCATCAGGAAAGTTTAGCTGATGAGTAGCTGAAAAATGTGTTGCTGGAAAAGCGCAGCAGGTCAGGCAGCATCCAAGGAGCAGGAGAATCGACGTTTCAGGCATAAGCCCTTCTTCAGGATTCCTGATTCTCCTGCTCCTTGGATGCTGCCTGACCTGCTGCGCTTTTCCAGCGACACATTTTTCAGCTCTGATCTCCAGCATCTGCAGTCCTCACTTTCTCTTAGCTGATGAGTAGTAGTGATTCGACATGCTGGTGAATTCAGATTTTACCAAAGAGCAATTACATGAGAGATTAAGTGCAAATACCTCAAAAATTTCAATTGACAATTAGTATTACCAGTCAAGGCATTGGAAGTACGAAGGCTCTTTTAACTTATGCACTAATGTGTAGGATAACCTTTCATGTTTTGCAGATACATCCGAAGATGGTAACATAGAAACATATGAAACAGGAGCAAAGGCCATTTAGCCTCCCCCGTCTGTTCTGTCATTCAATAAGGTAATGGCTGATTTATTTGTAGTCATGCTTTTCTTCCTCCAATTTCCTACCTGTCTCCAAACTGTTGACTCCCTTGTTGCTCAAAAGGTTGTCTATCTTAACTATGAACGTATTAGAAGACCCAGCCTCCACTGGTCAATGGGGAAGGAAATTTCTGTCATTGATAACCCTTGAAGAGAAGAAATTCCTGATCTTCTCTGTCTTCATAGGAGACGCTTTATTTTCAATCTATTGCCCTCTAGTTCAGTTTGTTAAGCAGCATGAGTTAAAAAGCATCCCTGGTGACTTAGACTTTTAATTTGAGCTCCATGACCTCACTTGACATCATGACAATGATTCAGTTGGGACCCCCAAAAGATTCTTGGTGGCACGTAATCTATTGATTTGGAGATGCCGGTGTTGGACTGGGTGTACAAAGTTAAAAATCACACAACACCAGGTCATAGTCCAACAAGTTTAATTGGAAGCACACTAGCTTTTGGAGTGCTGCTCCTTCACCAGGTGGTCACAACCACCCGATGAAGGTGCATCGCTCTGAAAACTAGTGCTTCCAATTAAACTTGTTGGACTATAATCTGGTGCTGTGTGATTTTTAACATAATCTATTGGTAAACATATGTAAGGAGTACACGAGACAAGACAGACCTTTTGATCTAACGAGTTCATACCCACACAAGAAGTCTGTTAAAGCTCAATGTATGAGCGGTTAATTGTAACTTCTGCATCTCCCCAATGGAAAGTACTATTTACATCCTTCAATGTAAAATTGTTTATTGCATTGTTTCATGGTAAGGCAAAAAAATAGAAAACAAGACTGGACAGGGATTTGCTTTTCATTTATGACACTTTGATTTTAAAAAGGTCTGATATAGGTATACCATATTACTGAATTTATTTCCGTAGTTCTTACATTTACCCCTATCAGCTCATGTAGCATCACTGAAAATGTTAGAAGGTGTTATGTGTGCACAGAAAACACATGTACATACTATATGCAAGTGCTTACCTGTGATACACTCAGGCCTCACAATTTGCTGCAGATGCAGTAAGCATTTTACCATCAGCAGGGGATTTGTGTAAAATTTGGTGACAATTATGTTAGCTTATATGTGATATAAGAACTAGATGTTGTTAATCAAGTACTAGACGATTCAATAAACTTTTATTACAGTTCCCGGTATCCACAATTATTACAATCATAGCCCCTGCCATGTCTGGGCTAGTATTGCACAATTTGGTTACAAAATGCAGCACATTTCCCTCAAAATGACATGCTACAATTAGCTGCAGTCAGATGGAGAATGTGACCTTTACATCATCAAGTCACGTACCATAACGCAATGATATCATGACCATATCCCTGGAAAGTATGTTATATACTAGCTGTGAGGCATAACACATTACATACCATATACAGATGGTTACCTGAAAGTAAGATTCTTTTCCGTGAACATTTGGGCTAATGTCTTCTTTTTCTACTATTTAATGCCTACTCTTTCTGCTTTGGCTATTATAGTGCCCAGCAAGTCACTACCATAGGAGTTCGTCCTTAAAGCCCTTATAATATAATTGATGTTGCTTTGAGTGCCTCTATATCCATTTGATGTTTTAGAAATTAATGATCAGTGTGCTTTTCATTTAAAAATCATCACATTTGATGAAAGTGAAATCATAAATTTTGGTTAATGAACACATGCCATAAACTTCCTTATAAGGTGATTACACTTTTCCTCCCCAAACCTCTGGCATATTGAAGGGGTGTTATGTTATTTTTGTCATTGTTCAATATTAAAATTACAATAATCAATTTGCTCATTGTTATTGAATAAACTGTGTTTCAATATTCAATTGGCATAGTTTTTCCTCTTTTAACGCTCAACAACGTTCCTTAGTATCGACCTCAGAAGAGGACCCTCTAATGCACCTGAACATGTAATGGGCTCTATGGACAGAAGGCACTGTTTACCCTGAGATGTGTTGAAAATCGAGATTGGAGGGAATGAGGTTACATGGATTACACACGATTGGACAGTTGTGAAGATCCCACTTACCTTCCCACCTGATCAGGAGACTGATTACTAAACTTAATGATCTCGGACTAAGCCCCACTCTTTGCAACTGGATCCTCAGTTTCCTGACCCACAGGCCACAATCAGTGAAGATTGGGGACAATATTTCATCCTCACTAACACCCAACACTGGACCCCTCAGGGGTGCGTACTCAGGGCCCTACTGTACTCACTGTATACCCATGACTGCGTCATTAAATATCAGACTAATGCCATTCACAAGTTCGCTGACGACACCATCATTGTCAGTTGAATCTCAGATGATGACGAAACAGACTACAGATGGGAGGTGGAAGACCTGGAAAAATGGTGCACTGAGCACAACCTAGTTCTCAATGCTGGCAAAACCAAGGAACTCATTATTGACTTTCTGCAGGAGGTTACTCATGCCCCCCTCCACGTTAACGGCACAGAGGTGGAATGAGTGGAGAGTGTCAAGCTCCTGGGAGTGGTCATCCACAACAAGCTTTCTTGGACTCTTCATGTGGACGCACTGGTTACAAAGGCCCAACGATGTCTCCTTTTCCTCAGGCAGCTGAGGAAATTTGGCACGATGGCGAATACTCTTGCCAACTTTTATAGGTGCGCCATCGAGAGTATTCTGTTTGGATGTATCACTACCTGGTATGGCAACTGTACCATTCAAGATTGGAAACGGTTACAGAGAGTGGTGAACGCGACCTGGATAATCACAAAGGCCAACCTCCCATCTATAGAGTCCATCTACCAGGCCTACAGTCAAGGAAAGGTCACCAGCATTCTTAAAGATCCATCCCACCCTGGCAATGTTTTTGTACAACCACTACCATCAGGGAGAAGATACAGAAGCCTGGACACATGCACCAGCCGGTTTCGCAACAGTTTCTACCCTACTATTGTTAGAATACTGAATGGACTCACAAACTCTTAACATTTGCCTGTACCTGTGGTTTTGTTTTTGCTGCTGTTTACCTATTATTTACTATTAATGATTTGGAGATGCCGGTGTTGGACTGGGGTGTACAAAGTTAAAAGTCACACAGCACCAGGTTATAGTCCAACAGGTTTAATTGAAGCACTAACTTTTGGAGCACTGCTCCTCAACCACCTGATGAAGGAGCGGCACTCCGAAAGCTAGCGCTCAGGTTGGGCTATAACCTGGGGTTGAGTGATTTCTAACTTTTTACTATTTATGCTACTTAACTATGTGATCTGCCTGTATTGATCGCAAGACAAAGCTTTTGACTGTGCCTCGGTACACGTGACAATAAATTCAATTCAATTCAATTCAATTCAACTCACCTCCTTCTGGTAACTCTAGAGTGGAAGGTTTTGTAATCAGCCTGCCCACCCAAGGGCCAAAAGATGCCCCTGAATAGTATGACATCCTATAGTAATCTATCAATCTCAAATTTGAAATTTGAAATTGGCTGGGATTTTCACTACCTTGGTGTGAAGGCGTGGCTCTGAAATAACTCTATATTAGAGAGTGTGTTGTTGGAAATGCACAACAGGTCAGTCAGCATCCGAGGAGGAGGAGAATCAACGTTTCGGGCCAGAGCCATTCATCAGGAAACTCTCGCCTGAAACATCGATTCCCTTGCTCCTCAGCTGCTGCCTGACCTGCTGTGCTTTTCCAGCAACACACACTCCACTCTGATCTCAAGCATCTGCAGACCTCACTTTCCCCATAACTCTATAGTAGCCCAGCTGTAAACTAATTATTCTTAAACACTATTTTTGCCCTGGTTGGGGAAAAAGATGGATGGTTAATGTGGGGCTTCTCTCACATAACTGCTGCAATTTCAGCAGAACATCCAAATAAACCTCATAGAATCAATGTGAAGACTATTTGCTTCCAATGATCTTTTCCGTATTCAAATCTAACCATCACATTGCTCCTAAAGCATGTACTTTACGTCAGCCTTCCTGAAAGAAGGGGAAGATGATGAACAGAAAGAGATTTTTGATGTCGTGGAGAAAGAGGTACAATGATAGGTCATTGTTTTATAATCACATTGAAAGAGTTTGGATAAACTTGTGGAGCCTATTGGGTCAAAGCACTGATGTGACTTGAGAATAATTTTGTTATGATCCCTGTGGACATCAACAAAGCAAAAGAATCAAATTTACTGAATGACTCCAACAAAAAAATGTATAAGATTTTAACTTTTTATCTCTTTTACTTGAATAATCAAATCAAAATCAATGAAAGTTCAACAAGAACTAGTAGCAAAACAACTTCTGTATCAATTATAAATTAACTAGCAGATACAATGGTGGGAAATTTTACTGATTTAATAGGTAGTCTACCCAGCAGATATAATCCCAATTTTAATCACAATGTCCTTCCAAGTCTGATCATCCTCAGGTGCAACTCCATTTCCTTTCCATCAAAGATTTAAGAAATTAATTCTCATCTGACAGTAGCGTTCTTCAATCTAAGTTCCATTGCTACAGGCTCATCAACAACTTCTCAATAGCTTTCTCAGTACAGTTCAAGTCAGTCTTGACAGATGGATCTACTAATATTGCTACCTGTGCACTGTATTGCATATTCTGGTCAATCAGATCCTTCAATGCATCTGAAGCAACCACAACTTTTTTTTTCTTCTCCTTGTTCTAGATCCAGCTTTTATGTTCCCTTTTGTTTCATAATACCAGTACCATCTTCTTCCTGGTTAGGTAGGCCTGATTTACACAGCACACTGCCTGCCTGCAATCACAATTTTCACAGGCGTTTTCTTTAATGTAATTAAATAAGTCTTTCTGCTGAAACAGCACTGTCACCAACTTATGCAAAACGTTTGATTTCTGTCTTATTGTGAAACATGGACAGAGTAATAGATCACAAGTTGCTCCTCTCCCTCATCTGGTCATGGCCTTCTGTGACTCTATTCTGTCCTGGGTCTGGGTCAGATTCACCATTCAGCCCCACGGTTGATCTACTGCAGTAACTCCAATCTACCGGTATGTGCCAAAGCTGCACAAAGCAGAGCTTGCTCCAGCCAGCCAGATACTATCAGAATGTTTTCCAGGAATGTGGTGACAATGCTGGATAACACAGTTTAGCCAAGTATTGGACCTTGTTCGGATAATCCGAAATTCGGATAATCGAATGCCGGATAATCGAGGTTCCTCTGTATATTGGGGGCAAATCAGGCAAAATATCAATCAAGCTATTATTGGGCATGGGTTCACTTCTTGTAAGGACAGACAAGAAACATGAAATCAGGAATGAAAACAGCAAATTACTCAGCAGGCTGCTGGAGCACTTTAGAGAGAAACAGAGTTAACAGGATAAATCTTATTGAGGCATCAGAGGTCTTGGTGGGTGACTGTAAAATCAGCAATTCACCCATGATACTCCTTTTTGGGAAGGCCTGATGAACCATCAGCTCGTTAGGCAGGGGCATGGTGGCTGACAGGCCTTCCCCTGGACTCAAGACCATGGCAGCAGAAGTCCCACAAAGTAAGAGATGCTGGCCAATCATAGATGGGCATTTGTTCTGCTCAGCAGCGCTGCAGGGGAAGTTGTGGTTGCTGCTGGAACAACAAGCTTCAAATTTCGAGATTCCAGAGTGGCCAGGGTCAGAGGTAAGTGATATTGGAAAACAAAAAATGCACCGCTCTGCAGAACACCTCTGGTCCATAAGCAAGCATGACCCCAACCTTCCAGTAGCCAATATTTTAACACAGCATCCTACTCACATGCCACTTCTCAGTCCACGGCATGTTGCAATGCTCCAACAGATCACAGTGCAAACTGGAGGGGCAACATTTCATCTTCAGACGAGGCACTTTACAACATTCTGGCCTTAATATTGAGTTCAACACATTCAGATTAGGAACTCCCTCTCATTTCTTCCCTTTCTTTTAACTTCACTTGTTTATTCTCTGTTGCCATGCCATCTCTTCTCTCCGGGGCAAAAGTGAGGACTGCAGATGCTGGAGATTGGAGTCTAGATTAGAGTGGTGCTGGAAAAGCACAGCAGGTCAAGCAGCATCCGAGGAGCAGGAAAATTGACGTTTCGGGCAAAAGCCCTTCATCAGGATTTTCCCATCTCTTCTCTCCATTCACCCCAGGGGCACAGTCTGTTCTTTCCAGTCTGTCAGTTAGACAAGCCATTGTTCTGCCATTCTCACATTCCGATCACTTAATCTGAACTATCAACATCATTTCTCCCCAAGCACTCCATCCCTCCCCTGCCAACTATAGCATAATGCTGCATCCTCCACACTTCACGCCAGCTCTGATGAAAAGTCATCTAAACTCAGAACGTTAAATTGCTCTCTGTCCACAGATGCTGCCTGACCCGTTATGATCTCTTGCATTTTTTTGCTTTCAGCATGGATTCCAGCTTCTGCAGTAATTTACTCCTGTAAGTGATATCAGGGAATGTTTTGGGGCAGAATATGGCAGGGAGTGAGTTTGGTAACAAAGGCAGGAAGTGGCTCACAGCAAGCATGCCCCATCCTGATGTTGAGATTCTCCATTTGGCGTTTGGTATGTTAGATTAAAGGAAACTACCCTCATCAGATCACATTCCCCAATCTGAAGAGCTGGCAAGTTGCCTCCATTGTTGTAGCTATCATGTGTGTGGCTTAGCAATAGGTCCTCTTGCAGTTGAGTTCATATCAGCGATCCGGAATATCATGCCCTTTAAGTGGTCATTAATTGACAAAAATTATTTCAGGCATGGGCTGGAAAGCAGGAGGATTCAGGTACTGCAGCAGCACTTCTAATTAAATACCTTTCCCAACCTCAAGTTCCCCATCAGTGATATCACATTTGAACTAAAGTTAGAGGTGTAATGGGCTTTGAAAGAGGGTGCATGGAATAAGAATTAAAGCAAGATGTATAATAGGGTGAAAGGCAGGCGAGGTTGAATCGCTGAAAGGTACATCAAGTAAGGAAAGGTCAGCCAAAAATGTTATGGACCAGACTAGACCCCCTCAAAACATATCAAGGAGATAACCTAGACCCTAGTTTTCCTTATTTTAAAGGCAAGTGCAAGGCATTGTGTTCCAGATGTAATTCGATTGGTCAAACTACCAGGCTTGAAGGAAAACACACTTATTCATACACTGCAGATAAAATACAGTGAAAATAAAAACAAAATAAAAGAATTGGCTTAACTTGGGGAGTGAGCTTTCCTGTCCTTTGTGTCCTGTCTTAAGGTGTTGACAGTTGAGTGTCACAGTGTGCGGGACAGAACGTGGCTGGTAATGCCTGAGATGGTGTGCAACCTGAGCTTTAAATATGACCCCCGAAGCATGAACACAAAAATAGCCCCAGCAATGACAAGTACTGGCTGCACACTTCCTTGAAAAAGGTGCCCAAAAGCCTGCTTCCATTCTGAATGAGGTGAAGAGTGGAAGATTGTCTGAGGAAAGTCTCTTCAAGCCACAATGAACTGGGTGCCATGAATCTCACCCAACAAAACATTTAAACTGAAAGTGGGAGAATTCCATTGATAATACAGTTACAACATGGAAGCAGGCCATTCGGCTCATCAAGTCTCTGCTGGCTCTCAGCATAAGCAATGCATTTAGTCCTGTTCTCCTGAATGTTCCGCAAAGTGCTGAATTTCTTTTTCTTCAAATGCTTATCTAGTTTGTTTCTGATATCCACAAGTGAATCAATCTCCATCACTGATTCAGGCAATACATTTCAGATGACTATTAAAACATTTTCTTCTGATGCCTTTGATAGTGCAGCCAATCACTTCAAAATCTCTACTCTCTAGTTCACAATCGTACTATCAATACAAGCAACTTCACTTACTCTGCTGAAATCCTCCTGATTTCGATCATAGTAATTATAGTAGTCTACTTCCCATTGAATTTAGAAGTAGTGAATGATGGATTGGTTAGCAAGCTCTATAGACTGAGCAGGATGTTCAATTGGAAATATCACTGGGAAGTTCTTGCTGACAATCAGCATACAAAATGCCTCTATTTACATACAACATAAGAACTAGGAGTAGGAATAAGTCGTCTGGCCCTTCGAGCCTGCTCCACCATTTAATAAGATCATGGCTGATCTTCAGCTCCACTTACCCATCATCCCACAGTATTCCTTAATTCCTTTATTGTTCAAACAAAATCTATCTTAGCTTTAAAAATATTCACTGAAGTAGCATCAGCTACTTCACTGGGCAAGGAATTCCAAAGATTTACAACCCTCTGGGTGAAGAAGTTCCTTCTCAATTCAGTCCTAAATCTGCTCCCTCTAATCTTGAGGCTGTCTCCTCATGTCCTAGTTTCACCTGCCAGTGGAAACATCCTTTCTACCTCTATCTTATCAATTCCCTTCTAAAAGAACCCCCTTCATTCTCCTGAATTCCAATGAATATAATCCCAGTCTACTCAGTCTCTCCTCATAAGGCAACCCCCTCAACTCCAGAATCAACCTAGTGAACTTATTCTGCACCCCCTCCAGTTCCAGTACATCCTCTCTCAAATAAGGAGCCCAAAACTACACACAGTATTCCAGGGGTGGCCTCACCAGTGCCCTGTACAGCTGCAACATAAAGCCAATTACTGAGTCATAGAGATGTACAGCATGGAAACAGACCCTTTGGTCCAACCCGTCCATGCTGACCATATATCCCAACCCAACCTAGTCCCTCCTGCCAGCAGCTGGCCCATATCCCTCCAAACCCTTCCTATTCATATACCCATCCAAATGCCTCTTAAATGTTGCAATTGTACCAGCCTCCACCACTTCCTCTGGCAGTTCATTCCATACATGTACCATCCTCTGCGTGAAAAAGCTGCCCCTTAGGTCTCTTTTAGATCTTTCCCCAGTCACCCTAAACCTATGCCCTCTAGTTCTGGACTCCCTAACCCCAGGGAAAAGACTTTGTCTATTTACCCTACCCATGCCCGTCATCATTTTGTAAACCTCTATAAGGTCACCCCTCAGCCTCCGACGGTCCAGGGAAAAGAGCCCCAGCCTGTTCAGCCTCTCCCTGTAGCTCAAATCCTCCAACTCTGACAACATCTTTGTAAATCTTTTCTGAACACTTTCAAGTTTCACAACATCTTTCCAATAGGAAGGAGACCAGAATTGCATGCAATATTCCAGCAGTGGCCTAACCAATGTCCTGTACAGCCGCAACATGACCTCCTAACTCCTGTACTCAATACTCTGACCAATAAA